>NW_006439713.1:817374-838196 GCF_000325575.1 Pteropus alecto | reverse complement strand
GCTTCGTGTGTACCAGACCACGAACTGCACGCTCCCCCTACCCGTCACCTCCTCCCCCTTGGCCACGGTACTTGGGGGCGTCTTGGCCATTGCATCCTGCCTTCCCTGGGTGGCTGTACCAAAGCGCCACAGCTGCGGTGGCCCTAAAGCAGCAGGAGTTCGTTCCCTTGCAGCTCCGCAGGCCAGAAGTCAAGTTGCTGACAAAGCCACCCGCCCTCCGAGGGCTCCAGGGGAGGGTCCTTCTGCCTCCTCCAGCTTCCGATGGCTCTGGCATTCCTTGGCTTGAGGCCCCATCACTCCGCCCTCTGCCTCTGTCTTCACATGGCTCTTATCTCTGTGCCTCTGTGTCCTCTCCTCTCCTCACAAGGACACCAGTCACTGCAGCCACGGCCCATCCCACATCTGGGGTAATTTCAACTCAAGAGCCATAACCAATCACATCCGCAAAGGGCCGTTTCCCACTAAGGCCGCGTGCTGAGGTTCCGGGTGCCCGTGAATGCTCAAGGGATTCTGTTCAACCCGCGACAGCCCTCGGCCTTGGTCACTCAGCTGTCTTTCTTCTAACTGTCTGGCCACCCGCTCCCAGGATTCTGTATTTCCTACAGCACCATCTCCCAAACTGGGTTCCGGGAGGTGCCCACTCTTCCGAGAAGTGGACTTCGCGGAAGGGGCGCCAGTGGGAGCCGGAAGGAGACGAGGGGCAGGGGCTTCGTTTACAGGGAGGACTTGAGCATGTGGACGAGGCAGTGGGCGGGCCCAGGTTCTGGTTGCATATTTGTTGAGAGGGAAGGACCAGGGACGGGTTCTGCTGAGCAGGGCAAGGGCGGTGAGGTCCGAAGCCCGCGGAAGGTGAGAACTTAGAGCGAAGGGTAGACGGGGGAGAAATAGGGTGCGTGGGGCTTCAGGGAGGCCTCGGACAGGGAAGGGTGTGGCTCTGATTCCCTCGGTGCCCCTGAAGAGAGGGTGAGGACTGGCTATCGGGAGAGGAGCAGGGATGTTGGCGAGCGGAGCAGGTAGCACTGGGCTCCCATGGCGTCGTCGATGACGGTGTCCGGGAAGAGCCACCATATTCCGGTTTATGACCGGACCTAGCGGGGCTCGGCCACCCCAGTTCGGGCCCGGGAAAGCAGGGAGCTGGCTTTGCCGGAGGGGCCTGTGGCCTGAAGGCAAAGCCCGGAACTTTGGGCATCAGCAGGTGTTTTTGTGGTGAGGGGCTGGAGGGTTCGGCAGGAGGGACATGGGGAAGAGGGAGGGTGGGCGGACAGGGAGGGGCAGCTGTCCGCCTGGGGAGTGTGGAGCCAGGGGAGAAGCGAGCGGGGTGGGACCTTGAACGCGGGGTGGTGGCAGCCAGCGCCGAGGGTCAGTGGAGGAGAAGGCCTTGGGGACCTGAGAGGTGTTGCTGCCAGTCCTGGACATCGGTGCCTCCGAGGTGCCAAGCACGCCTCAGGGCCCTGGGCACCCCTTTCTCCGTAGCCCCCCTGAACTGCCACAGCTCTCAAACTTGCACCCCACTCCACATGCAAAACGCGAGCTCGAGGTCAGGGGCCTGCTCCGTTTTGCCCGCCTCCCAGCTCCGACGCTGAGGCTTGAATGCCCACAGCAGGCGTTCAGTACACACGGTGGGTGCCGAGGATCCCGGAGGATGCTCGTGCGCGGTGGCCTTGGCTGGGGGTTAGAGCTCGCTGGACGGTTTGCCCGTATGGTCGTCATGCAGCTTCTATAGAACACGTAAAAGTACTCTCGCTGGATTCGTGACTGGTTACAAAATGAAAGAGGCCCGTGGTTTATATCAGCCGTCTCGGGCGCCTGCCCGGGGCCCGGCTGACCGCGTGTGTCTGTGTCTCGTGCAGTCATGGAAGTGGCATCGGGCGAGTATGGTGATCAGAACAGCCGCCTGGTCAGAGCCGTCCGGGAAGGCATGTGTGACTCGGACTACAAGAGAGAGTCGGGGGGCGACGCCGAGATGAACCCTTTCCTCTGGCACCGGCCCTCTGAAGAGGTAAAGCGGGCAAAACGATGACGGGGGTCAGCAATGTAGTGACCCGCCACCCGTGGGAGAGCTGCAGGCGGCATTCTGCGCCCAGCCGCATGGGGCCCCTTCTGAGCCGTGAGGAAGTAGTCACAGGCCGGGGGTCCCACCTCCTCTCCGTCCTCCGTGTGTCCTCAGGACCCTGCTCCCATGGAAGGCTGTCACAGCTTCTCGGCCAGCTGCCTCACCCAGTTCTGCATCCTCTTCAAAAGGACTTTCCTCAGCATCATGCGAGATTCGGTGAGCTCGTTTGCAAAGGTCACTGCCGGTCACTCGCTGTTTTTTCCTCCTGATTTCACTTGTGCTCACGTCCACCAGCCAAAGTCAGTCACATGGCCAAGTATAACAACAGGGAGTGTGGTCTCGCTCAGGAAGGCACAGCAAGGTTAGGGCACGGGCGGCTTGTACAGAGGCTTATGGGAAGGTGGTGGTGAGTGGCTGGAGCCATAGTACCCACCCTCCAGTATGGACAGTCCGAGCCCCCCCCCCGGGCCCCTGGAGCCTGGTCTGAGGATGGAGCGGCGTGTAGCAACCCGGGCTGGATCTCTTCAAGAATGGGCCTCTACTACGGCCATCTTTAGTCCCCCTCCGCACAACAGTTGTCACTTGTCCTCTGAAGGCAGACGGCCTGCGTTTGCCATTTTGGAACAAGTCTGGTCTAACAGCAGTAAAATGCTGCTGCCCCTGCTGTGTGTGTGTGTGCGTGTGCGCAAGCATGTGCGTGTGTGCACGTGTGCGCATGTGTGCATATGTGTGCATGTGTGTGCGTGTATGTGAGTGTGTGCACACACGCATGTGTGTGCGTGTATGAGTGTGTGCGTGTGTGCATGCATGTGTACGTGTGCATGTGCATGTGCATGTGCGCACATGTGTGCACGTGTGCATGTGGGTGTGTGTGAGTGTGCACATATGTGTATGCATACATGCGTGTGTGTGCATGCACATGTGTGCACGCACACGCATGTGTGTGCGTGTATGAGTGTGTGCGTGCATGTGTACGTGTGCATGTGGGCGCACGTGTGTGCGAGCATGTGCATGTGTGCACATGTGTGCACCTGTGCATGTGGGTGTGCGTGTGTGTGAGTGTGCACATGTGTGTATGCATACATGCATGTGTGTGCATGCACATGTGTGCACATGTGTGCATGTGCACGTGCATGCATGTGTGGTGGTGCGTGTGTGCGTGCATGTGTGGTGTGTGTGCGTGCACATGTGTGCGTGTATGCGTGGTGTGTGTGTGTGCGTGCATTTATGCATGCGTGGTGTGTGTGTGTATGTGAGAGAGAGAAGGCACACGAGCTGGTTTAGGGCTGGGGGCTGGTTTTTCTGGAGGAGGAGGGGCAGATGCAACAGGAGACCTGCCTGGCCGATGCCTCTGGTGGCCTTGTCCCTGTCATCTGCCACCGCCCGGCCTCGGGACTCCCGGGTGTGTGAGCATAGCCGTGTCTGCTCCCAGGTCCTGACGCACCTGCGGGTCACCTCACACATCGGGATCGGCCTCCTCATCGGCCTGCTCTACCTGGGGATTGGGAACGAGGCCAAGAAGGTCCTGAGCAACTCCGGCTTCCTCTTCTTCTCCATGCTGTTCCTCATGTTCGCGGCCCTCATGCCCACCGTCCTGACGTGTGAGTGCCTGGCTGACCACAGACCTCTCCCCTTCATCACCCGTCATGCGGCCATGCCTGAGCCCATGGCTTGGCCAGGGGATGAGTTTTCGGAACACATAGTGCCTATTTTTTTTTTCAATACCATTTTCTTTGTTGACAGTTGTAGATATTACTGTATTTTCTGTTAGATGAGAAAATACATACCATGTTCAAGCCAAAGGAATGAATCACTAATGGACGACTTTTAATTATGGTGGAGGGCTGATGAGAGATTTCTAAAATGTTTTCTCATCAGGACCCCTCAAATTCCACTGCTTACCTAAAACAGCCCTGGTATAGCAAGTTTGTGAGCGTATAAGGCTACTCTCGGTGGGCTTCCGGCCACGTCTAGATTGTTTGCAGGGTGGACGGCCGTTGGTCACTTGGGGCTGACAGGGTAGGAAGCTGTCGCCTTAGCAGACTCCGGCATGAACTCCTCCTCCCTGTGATGCCACCTCCCTAAAGTGCCCAGCATCTCCAAGTCTGGCTTGCGAGGTCTTGGCCCCGGGAAGGATTCGCGCTTTTACAGTTGCTGCATGAGACAAGTTTCGTAAGAGATGCTTGTACTCATCACTGAGCTAAGGCTCAGTATCGGCATAGATGCCGCCTACGAGATGACTCTCCCAGTTACGGAAAGGGGGCAGTTTTCCCAGGCTAGGAAATCATTCCACATCCCTCCATCCAAACCCTAAGTGTTGTAGGCACTGGCGGGCCCACACCACGGCACGGGGCAGGCGGGGGCAGAGGGCACGGCACGGGCCAGGCAGGAGGCGGGGGGCAGGGGGCGGGGGCACGGCGCAGGACCGCCTGTGCGCGTACTTGGCACGCCTGCTATCTCTGCTTGACCCTGCCCCGTCCTCCTGTCTCCTAGTTCCGCTGGAGATGGGCGTGTTTCTTCGGGAACACCTGAACTACTGGTACAGCCTGAAGGCCTACTACCTGGCCAAGACCATGGCCGACGTCCCCTTCCAGGTGTGTGAGTGAGGGGCGTGTGTTTGAAGAGGGGTGGGGGTCTCCCTCGCACCCTATAGGACAGGGCGGGAAACGCCGAGTCCCCTGAGCGTGACGGGCCCCATGCTTCCAGATCATGTTCCCCGTGGCCTACTGCAGCATCGTGTACTGGATGACGTCACAGCCGTCTGACGCCTTGCGGTTCGTCCTGTTTGCCGCGCTGGGCACCATGACCTCGCTGGTGGCACAGTCCCTGGGCCTGCTGATCGGGGCTGCCTCCACGTCCCTGCAGGTACCAGCCTAGGGGACATCGCGGGACAGGCTCTGCTGGGCTCAGCGCCACCCCGACTCCTGATCCCGCCCCCACTTCCTGTGCTGGCTTTGCCAGGTTGACCCCCAGGGCAGGACTCACCTGGTCCTGGCCAGTCAGGACTGGCAGGTGCCCCTATGTGGTGCTTGGTGTCTGCCAAGCGCTGCGCTGTCCCCACCTCACAGGTGGGGCCACTGAGGCCCAAAGAGGCAGTGTGATTGGGTCATGCAGGGTCAGGCAGCTGACTCAGAGGCCACGTTCTGTTTTGTTGCCTTGGGGGACCCCTTGACCATCCCTTTGCCACCCCCATGGCACCTCCATGTTCCCACCCCACCTAAGTCCCTCCACGTGCCCTTCCTGGACACCCGCGCTGCCCTGCCCCCCGACCCGCCGAACCCCTGTGCGTGTGCAGTTCCGCAGCTCCGTGGCTTCAGGGGGCCGGCTCAGGCCTTTCCTTAAAACAAAGCCAGACCTGTGGTGAATCACGAAACCTCAAAGCGAGCGGCTCGCACCCCAAACCAGACACCTCTGTGTCGCCCTCGTAAGACACACCCTGAAAACCGGTCCTTCCCTGTCCGGGAATATGGCCTTTGGGGCCACCTGAGGGGGGAGCTGGGTCGGACGATAAGCTCTCTCTGTGTCCCCCCACCAGGTGGCGACCTTCGTGGGTCCTGTGACCGCCATCCCCGTCCTCCTCTTCTCGGGGTTCTTCGTCAGCTTCGACACCATCCCGGCCTACCTGCAGTGGATGTCCTACATCTCCTACGTCAGGTAGTGCGCGGGAGGCTCTCCCACTGGGGGCTTTACGGTCGCACGGGGAAGGGGACTGTCATTCACGTGCAGATGCTCAGGGAAGCCACGGCTCGGCTGTCGGCTAAATGCCGGCCGGGTCCTCGCATCAAGAATCCTAGGGGATCGGCGACGTCTAGCTTTTCCTAGTTTTCTGTGCCCCCTGTCACCGTCACGGCCACAGCCACACACGCACGGGGGAAGCGCAGTGACCCAGGCCCCGAAGAGGCCCGGGACGGGGGCGGGGCGCATTCTGGTGCATTTGGGGAGCATTTCCACCTTAGGCACGTCCTTCCTCTCCGAAGTAAGGGGTGCTCCCACCACGCTTCCGATCACTCCAAACCCTAGTACGAACCCAGCGGAAACGGGCCGTGATTTCGGCGTCCGGCGTCCGGCGTGCGGGTTGGCAGTTGCTCGCTTGCCCTGCGCCCGGGGCTGGTTGGGCAGCTCGGGCCTCCAAAGGACGCGCTTGTCTTTGGAGCTTTTTCTGCCCGGCCGAGCCGTTCCACGTGACCCGCAGATCCGAGGCCGGGACAAGCTTTTCTTGTCCCCAATGTCAGTTCTGACCCGGGCACATCGTTTGGGAGGAGAAAGCGGGAGCGGACAGTGGTACAGAGGTCCGGCTGCCCGCGCCGGCGCCGAAGCCCAAAGCCCGAAGCCCACGCCCTCCCCTCCTGGCCCGCACACCTGTCCCGCCAGCGCCGGGCTGGACGGCGCGGTGGACGCTGCGGAGACGTTTCGTTAGCGCGCTGTGCACTGCCTGGGAGGCTGTCGGGCCCTTTCCCGTGTCCGGCTTCTGAAAAGGACGGAGCGTCCGAAGGAATCGCAGGGTCTTCCATCCGCGTCCCTGCCACACGAACACCGATGATTCGTTCCCTTTGGGTTTCGGGTGGAGGCGCCGGAGGAAACGGAACGGGAAAGCGTAGCGAGGCTGCCGCGTGCGGGGAAGGCGCTGGGAGGTCGGGAGGGTGTCAGTGAGGGGGCCTCTCTGGGGGGGGAGCCCCCGGGAATCGGGGCGAAGACGACGGTGTTTCGCCCTCAGCGAATGCAGGCAGCGTCGGGGACCTTGCGGGTGGCGTTCCGGTGGCCTTGCTCACACTGGGCGCGTCCCTCCGCAGGTACGGCTTTGAAGGGGTCATCCTGTCCATCTACGGCCTCGACCGGGAGGACCTACACTGCGACACCGACGAGACCTGCCACTTCCAGAAGTCGGAGGCCATTCTGCGGGAGCTGGACGTGGAGAACGCCAAGCTCTACCTGGACTTCCTCGTGCTGGGCATCTTCTTCATCTCGCTGCGTCTCATCGCCTACTTCGTCCTGAGGTACAAGATCCGGGCAGAGAGGTAGAGCAGCCGCTGCCAGAACAAGGGAACAGAGACGCTGAGGCCAGGCGCCTTGTGGCGTGTGCGGCCAGCCTGCGCCCGAGGACACGGGGCGGCCGTGACGCCAGCCCGGCCACCGCGTCTGGCTCGCGGGCGCCGAGCGCGCGGCCGCCCTGCCCAGCCGGGTCTTCTCCCCTTGCCCTTTCTAGCTTTAACTAGGAAGATGTAGAAAGGATGTTTTTTATATGCAGAATTTTAAAATATCACAACTGGGGCAGAATTCGAAACTGCAGCAAAGCTGGGGACCGGAGGCTTCCTCCGTGCAGTTCCTCCTGGTGACCAGGGGACTCTGGTCCCGGACAGGGACGTGAGCGGACCCTCGGCACGTCGGTCATCCTGGCGGAGGAAGCGAAGCGGGCGGTGGTTTCATGTCGTGACTTGTTTTTCATAGTGACGGTCTGTCTCTTTCCAACGAGAAGTCATTTTCCAAGCCAAAAGTCAATGAATTTCATCCGTTTTAAGAAACTGTATCTTTTTAGTACTGGTTGAAGAGCAGCATTCAGGGTGAATAGCATACTCTGTGTGGACATGTGAAGCCTCCGAGCTGGCGTCATTTACAGACAGAACTCGGGACGGACACAGCAGAGGGGCCCAGGCTGAGGGGACATGGGAACCGTGTGCGCTAAGCCATGCAGAAATTTAAAAAAACGACACAAAAAGCTGTAAGGTGGAGATGGCCAACCCTTTCGAAGCCTTTTATTCCCCCCACGCTTCTTATTTTGAGCAAAATATATATATTTCTTTCTTCTTAACTTTCTGAGCACCTTCATTTTGCCTAAAAAAAAATTTCCAGAAGATCGACCCCACTGAGATTTTACAAACATCTTCTCTGTCCTCACATACCACATCAACTACCTCCTCTGAACCTGGGAGAGCTGGGCTTGGGGACTGTCCCAGTGTGAGCGCCGAGCTCGCCGACATCGTTAGGCCCCGAGGCCTTCGCAAGGAACCGCCGGGCGCCTGGTGCAGCTGACGTTCGCGGCTCCACGAGGCAATGCACTTACAGCCGTGCCTGGGTCCCTCTCCCGAGTCCGGCCCGGCGCAGCTACACTGTCACCTCAGTGCTGGGCCTGTGGAGACCCCCTTCTTTCTGGTGACGAAACCACATAAGTAGATGGCTCTGGGGTGGGAGGGCTGGGCGTTATCTGTGGGGCGAATGGCCTGGAGTCCCTAACGGGGCGCCCGTGTGCGTGTCAGCAGTCAGAGGCAGTGTGGCTGTGGGGCGGGAGGCGATTCCGGCCCGTGAAGGCCACCGAAGGAAGTGGAATTGCTTCTAGAACATCACCGTGCTGGGATTAGGGTCTCGGATGGAAGATGGCGTCTTAGGGCGCAAATTCACCCACGCTCTGACCCTCCGCTGCCTCGTCTGTACATGGTCGTGCTCGGTGGTCTTCACGGCCGTCGTCAGCTCGGACGGCTTCCTCGGATCTGTCCCCAATGCTCTCGTTTCCGACTTCGGAGAATGAGAATTTAGTTTTCACTTACGCACGAGTATTTCATTTGCAAAGGCTCAGACATTCCCCGTTCACCCCTAGATCCTTTTTAGCAAACACAATCAAGATCTATGAAGATGTCATTTGAAGTTCGCTTGTTCTACACAAATACAGCGCTGCCTTCCGGGCTGAGTTATCTAACCAGGGTCCAGCCCAGCTTTAAAAAAAGTCTTCATTTCATTTCAACATGGATTTGCCTGCAGGAAATCCCACGGTGAAAGGTCAAGGTCACGCGTCACGCCTCAGAATTGCATCAGGCGGGGTCAGCGCCTCGGACCGCTCCCGCCGAGCAGGCCCTTCCGGTTGTGGCTCTGCGACCCCACTAAGGACATGCACGCCGGGAACTGCGCTGAGTAGGGCCGACCGCCCGCGCTCCGCAGGCAGCTTCATCTCACTCGTGTCTCAGAATTTTTTTTTGCCTGCAGATTTGAAACCCGGTGTCCGAGGACACGGTGGCCTTCGGAGGGAGCGGTCTCCGCGGGGTTCGTGCTCCCCGCATTTGATGCCATTTCCTGCTGCTAATAACAGGCCACATCCTCCCCGTAATGGGTGAGGACCAGGTTGAGGCCCCCCACGGACTACCCGGCTTCTGGAAGGGGTTATTTTTTTAAGCATGCTGACTGGAGCGGTGCAAGACCACTGATGTCGGCGCCCCAGGGCCATCTGCCCGGGAAGACCTAAGCCACGTCGAGCGAGGCCGTGTCCTCCCGGGGCCGCCTCTGCCACCAGCACGTGCCCCTGCTCATGCTTTCCCGTAGGGACCCTCGGCAGCGCTTGCCCAAGTGCCGCCATTCTGTCTGGAGACACTTGCCCTCTGCCATCTAGTGTAGCTCCATGAAACGCCCTGCTCCACCTACAACCGCCCCGAGCGACTTATCTATCTGTTTTCTAAATAGTCATGATGGAGACGGAGGTGACGATGTGCCGTCTTCCATACACTGGGGTTCAAACAGGCCGACTTCCCGAATCTAATTCTTTTGAGTAATTTCTGAATGTCGTTACCCTAATACCCCTTTCTTCTCTGCACGTCTCGGCTCAGAAGGAAGGACAAGGACCCTGGCCTCCCCGGCTGTTGGCAGAGGTGACCGTGGAGGCGAAGAGCATTTCGCTTTCCAACGAGACTTGTCAGGAGAGAAGGGGCCACCGCCGGCCTGGCCCTCGTCTCTGCTGACCAGCCCCATCTCGGGGGCCTCTCGCCTCTGTCCCCTGTTCCGAGCGTTGCGTGCGCCTCTCCCTTCCACGCCCTGGACATCGGTTAAATTAGGGCGGGCCAGCAGCAGGGGCCCCCACGACCACAGCCCACACCATTCTGTTCTTTCTGAGATGCAGGACGCCCGGGCTGGGGCGGGTCAGGAAGGTCCCAGGTCCTAGGGCCAGGAAGGAGCAGACCTGGATTCTCGGTCTGTCTCCAAAGTCTCCACTTCCTTTTCTTTCTTTCTTCCTTTTTCCTTTTTTCTTTTTTTTTTTTCTTTTTCTTTTTTTTTTTTGGCTTTGCTGCATCGTCTCCTGTTTGTAGTTTACAAACGTATGTGGAAATACTTTGCAAACTATAAAATGCAATACTAGCTTAGAGGCTGCTATTCCTTCTGGACTTGCCGTCAGCAAACAGCTGAGATGGAGGGTGGCCTGCGCCCTCCCCCGAATCGCCTTGCACAGGGGTGTCCCGAGCTGGCCTGGGCGCTGGGCTCACTCCCGTCTCTCTTCGAGCGGTGCCTTTATCATGCTTTACTCCGAGAAGGAAAGGAAAGGTGCCCTGACTTCAGGCCTACCGTGCACATAGTGAAAGCAGAGACAACACACGCTAAGGCTTTCATCCCGCTAAATTGCAGTGTGACAAAAAGTAAAACCGTCCAGTTGGGGGGGCGGGGCGGGGACCGTGTCTATTGATACAAAGTTAGATACTTTTAAGAAACAAAGAGCGCTAATAAAGTATTTTATATACAGTCTTTCTCTTGCGTTCACCGCTAAATGTTTCAAGTTCAAAACTGACTGGCTCAAGTTCTGCGGGAAGCACGATTTCGAGGCTGCGTTTCGAATGCACCTGCTGTACGTCCGGGCGGGATGCGGGCGTCCTCCTCAGCGTCCGGCCTGACACCCACTGTGAACGATCCCCTTTCTCGCTCGGCCACGTCCACGTTTTGTGTTGAACTGTCTGAACCTCTGTGGTTTCGCTCCGTTCTCCCAGACCCCTCCATACCTACTTCCTCCTGGCCTGTCGAGGTTGGCCCCAGACACAAAAAGCACCGAGGCCCGGTGGCCGCAGCCGCACCAGCCTCCCCTCCGCCCCCTCCACCGGGCAGCGGCCTCCGGGCGCCCCGGCTGCAGCTCCACCGGAGGGGTGCGCCTCGCTTGGTGCTCCGGTTCCAGAAACCCGGTTCCGGAAACCCGTTTCTCTGCACAGAGGCTCCAGAAACCGCGGCCTCTGTGCAGCTGCTTTGGGGAGAACGTCGCCCCCGGAGGTCTGGCTCCCGGCGCAGGCGCACTGGGCCCAGAAGGGCCTGGAGTTACGAGCCGCGTTCACTCTGGGCCCCGAGTTCAGCGGCTAAAGGTCCACAGGGCCGGGGCTTCGGGGCAGCAGGGCCGAGGGCCGGGCTCGCCACTAGGCCTCCGCTAAGCGATGGCCCCTGCAGTCCTAAGTGACAGGGGGCGAGGGGCGGCAGGCACAGTCATGGCACCCCAGAGGACATGATGGCGATGCCTGCCCGCTGACCGCACCTCGTCCCCGCAGACCGCGGCCGCCCTCGGCCAGCTCTCGTTAATGCTGCAGCCCTTCTGGGCCGCTGCACGTGGCCTGTCACCGCAGGCCTGCTCTGAGACAATCGCCAGGGCCTCCCCGGGACCAGAAGCCGGGAAGAAGTGGAGGTGGCCCCACCCCATGGCACACCTCGTTTTCACACCTGCAGCTCATCTCAGCCTGTGCGTAAGCCGCCCCCCCTCCCCCGGGAGGAAGGGCCCATCCCCGCCGGCCCCGCTGGATTTACTGAGAACTGTCGCGTAGCTCCATAGCTCCGTGCCTGTTTTCCCCGCCTTCGAGGAAACAGAAAGGATTCAGAGCAGAAGCTGGAGAAGGGCACGAAGCACAAAAGCGCCCTTGCCTGGCCGCTCGAGCTTCACCGTCAGCAACTCATCGTAAGTCCTCGGCCAATTAAAATTGCCAGCAAAGGTTTCGTCATCCAAATTGCTAACAAAAGCCACCACCGACCCCACCCAGGGGTTCCCCGTTTCATAGTCATGATCTCTTTGGGGTGCAGGAGGGGCTGGCAGGGGGTGGACAGGCGGGGGGGATGCGTTTCTCAACAGAACATGTAAGTGTACGTTAATCCGTGTCGCCGGCCGCCCCCTCATTTGATTTTCCCTCCGTCCCCACGTGGGTGGGTGCCGTGCCCGCTCGTAGCCGCACCTGCCGTGAGTCGTTGCCTCTTACCGACGAGCAGCTGTTCTAACGTTTCTCCTTTGCTATCCCTTTCCCAAGCAAGAATCAATGCAAGTAACATTTTTAACCAGCGTGCAAACATGTGCATATATCTAATATGTATCCAATATGTAATTATGTAAGCCCTGTTTTTTATAATGCTGTAGGGATAACGCACCTTGATTTAGCCACGTGACCTAGGAAATGCAGCTGCTTGCACACTGTGAGAGGTTTGCACTGTTGTAGATAAACGTGACCCGTACACATACGTATATATATATATTTTATATATATATACGTATACACGTTTTGTGTTGAACTGTCTGAACCTTATATGTGTATGTATATATATATATACGTATATATATATATATGTTTTAAATAACACGGGCCCCCTCGGGCGCGTGCCCCTCGGCCGTTTTGCTCTGTCGGGCAGACCCTGGGATGCGGGCTCCCTCCCTTACAGACCTGCTTGTATATTTCTGTAGAGTTATCTCCTTAGATTTGTACGTGCAATTTTTGCAGACTTGAACATTGTTTTCTGAAATTAGATGCCATTTACGAAAAGGTGACATAAATCCAATAAAGCACTATTATTTTTAGATTTCATTTCTGTCTGCTTCCTGCTTTCAGCAGCCCCAGCTCTCTGTCCCACTGGGAGAATGGAGATCTGGGTCAGGCGGAGTGAGCGAGCGTTTGCTCCTTCTAACGGAGCGGTGTCCTCGGTGGGTGTCACCTTAGCACACGGCCAAGTGCTTTTCCATCCGTCATCTCATTTGACCGCCATCCTTGGAGCCAAAGAGCGACCGCCGGCCCCATTTCACAGAGGAGGGAAGTGAGGCTCAGAGACACTGGACGACTTGCCCAAGGCTGGTGGTGGAGGCAGAATTTAGAGTTCAGACGGTGACAGTGTCGCTGGGGAGCCAGGGCACCTGACCCCGTCACCGGACTCCCCGCTTTGGGAAGAGGACACTGAGAGCTAGGAGGAAAGTCCATTGTGTCACAGGAAGTGGCCTGGGGGAGTCTGTCCCCCATGACCAGGGGGCCTTCTCCCAGACACAAGGCTGAGGGCTAAGATGATGCAGGGACATCCCCAGGAGTCAGCTTCGGGGGTTCTTTATGGTCTGAGGGCCCCGTATGGCTCAGCACTGGCATTTGGGCTGGGCCCACGTGTCACCTTGGGACCGTCGCCTGGGATGGCTGTGATGGGGAAGACTAGGCTACCTTCAGGTGGGGAGGAAGGTGTGCACACAGGGACAGGACATTGAAAGGCCGCGGCCTGGCCACCTGGTGCTCCGGTTCCTTCCTCCTGCCCGCCCTTCTCTGTCCCTGGATGCTACGCTATGCCCATCGCCGTCCCCATCAAAATCCCCGTCCCTCCCCCACTTCTTCCGAAATGACCTTTATTTGAATTTTTAATTATAACTATTCCACGCACTGTTTCAACAAATAATACGAGTTAATAACCTCGCCCCCGACCCACCCCAGCCCAGCCCCTGGGGGTCACAGTCTACCCGCCCATCCGTCATCACGCCCAGCGAGAGCGGGACACCACGCCGCACCCCCACACCCGCTCTCCTGCCTCCTACCAAGTCCAGACAGCGCTCCCCCCCAGAAGGCCCACACTCCCACGCTCGCTGTAACCTCTGCATGGCACGCATCCTGGAATGTTCCAGAATCCGTGAAATCATTTCCCGTCCGATTTCTGGCATAACGACCACGCTCCAATCGATGGGAAGATTTGAAGAACACCTTTAGAGCTGACACCCTTACGACCCACAGTTTAAACCACAGAAACCTGTCTGGAAACACACGCGGAAGGCGTCTGGAGTTCTGCTGGGACCGAAGGTTGTGACCCGCGTGGCGCAACCAGGAGCGAGCAGCCGCCTGGCCCCTCGCGGCCCGCGGTCTCGAAAGTCGCCTTGCTTCCCCTACTCTGCCATCTGGGCGTCACCGTCGAGCCCAGTTGGCAGAGGAAAAGGTGACCTTTGCACACCCAGGGACAGGCGATTCCCAGGGCTGCTGAGGGCAGGCGTGGCGCTGGGCTGTCCCAGAGGACAAAGCAGGTTTGTGGGGTGGAGGAGGAAAGGGGGTGTCTGCGCCCTCACAAGACCCAAGAGGGAAGGGCCGCGGCGTCCAGGCCAATGGGGACAAAGGCCGCCACCCAGAGAGACGTTCCTGCCCCACCAGAGTGTGGTCTGGACAAGGTGGGGCGAGCCCTCAGCCACCAGGGCCACCAGGAATGGGACGAGGTCCCCTCTGTGGCCCGCCAGCAGGACCGATGGCATTGAGGATAAGACGGGCCAGTCTACACCTTGGCCCTTGGAACTAAGCTCTCAACATGCAGCAGGGTCGTCCTTGGCCTCCCCCGGGCCCCTTCTTGGTGGATGCTGCAGAGCTCTGTGAGTCTCCCGCAGACGGCGTTCCACATGCCCACTCCCTCCAGCTCCCCTGTGCGGGGTTCCAGAACATGCGAGACCCTTCTGGAACCTGGGGGTTCAGTGGGAGTGCTTCCGGCCCTCTCTGGAGGGGACGCAGCAGCCACAGCCATCGCTTCTTCCTGACGCACACACTGCAGCCACCTGGGGCCCCCAGCGGGCTCCCCCTGCCAGAGAGCCCCCGCCTCTATTCTGAGAGCTGCTGGGAGCCACTGGGGGTGCGGGGTGCACAGGGAGGGTCTCAGGAGAATCACAGGGAGCCCCAATGGGGGTGGCGAGCCCTTCCATCCACCCCAGTTTTACCCGGTGGGCCTGACACGTGCAGGAATATTAGGGAGAAATGGGTTGCCTTGGAAAAAGGGAGGGGGCCCCTGGATAGGAAGTACAGGTGCAGGGTGATGGGAGGTGTCTGCAGACCCTCCCCCATCAGGCGGGGGAAGAAGGGGCTTCAGGGAGGTGGTCCTAGGACAAGTAGAGAGCGCATCTATCAGCGTTTGGGGTCTTCAAGTTCGAAAGCGATGGTCCAGGTTTAAGATGGGAAAGATGGGGAAAGACGGGCTGTGGTCTCCCCCCGAACCGCCCCGCTAATGACGGGGCAGGGGGTGCGCCATGCAAGCGGAAGCCCCTTCTTTACGCCCCATGTCTCATAAGCCCCTGTTTGCTGTCCTGAAATGAAACTTACACTTCATCTACGGACACACACACACAGTTTTGAGAAATGCATCTGCATCATCCCCCATAAAAGATGACTCGTGAGAGGAAAACGCCGTGGAAGGCAAAGACGGGGTGCTTCAGCGCGCCCCCACTCCACGCAAGGGCAGGGGAGGACAGGTGCAGGGCGGGGCTGGGACCTGCGCACCTGGGCGGCCCTGCCACGCGGGACGCTCCGCTCACTCAGCACGCGGGCCCGTCGCAGGCGACGACGTGTGTAAAGCGAACCGCTCCCGTAAGCGCCAAGCCAATCGAAGCGAAGCCTGCCCTTGAGGACACGATGCTGCATCCCTGGAGCATCCCGGTGTATCAAAGCACATCGAACAGAACAGCTGGTGTTAAGATCGGAGCCGAAGCAGGTTCTGGTCCCGGATCATTACGCACGGGTCGCAGGCTGCCCCGAGGGCCAAGAGGATGATGCTGGAAAGACCACGGGACATCGGCATGTCGGGGCCTCCGCCTTCTCCGGTCTCGGGCCTACTCAATGCCACTAGCGTCCCACCCGCCCCCATTCATGTGACACTCAGAAGCATGCCTGCAGATTTCCAGCCACCCCCTGCGGCAGAGCTGGCCCACTGAGATCCCCTGGGCGGGACCACGTGTCCGTGAGTCCCCCGCCCCCGCCGAGCCTTGAGCCTGTGTCTTGCCGAGACTCCCAGGAGCATACGTAGGGTCAAGCTTCACGGGACGTGTGGCAGCGAGGATCAGGCGCATCGTGGGCCATCTCGGTAAGTGCGAGAAAGGACCTCTTATTGTGGGGCTGGGGCTTGTGTCCCGTGAGTTTGGGGGGGTTTGAGAAAATGGGGCTTTGTCGGGGCTGGAGGCTGTCAGGAGGCCAGGAACTTGGGCGTTGGGCATCACAGAAACCTGGAGGGAAGAGTCGCTCCCGCCAGCCAGCAGAGGGGGCTCCTGTCACTCCATGCTCAGGCCAGGTGGGGCCGTGCCCAGAGCTCACGTGTGTCCTGCTGTGTCGTGGTCAGTGGTCAGCGGCCTGGCCCGCTGCTGGCACTCTGGGAGCTCACTTATGACAGTGACCCCGACCTCCCCTGGGCTGGGGTGAGGCACGAAGCCGAAGGGATGCCCCAAACCCAGTAATCAAGATAAGTGACATTTTAGTGTAACGTTTTTAGAAGGGGCCTGGTACGGTCCCCCAACATCGGTGATTATCAGCACAGAGGCCTCGTGGGGACAAGCGAGCCACAGGTGTTGCTTGTTCACCTCGTTTGGAATGCAGCCTGGGGAGTAACCGTCTTGATCTGGTTGGCCTTGGCACCCCAGCCTGGCACACCTTTCCCCCCGGCATCCACGTCCGTTGTCGGCGTCTGCCTCACAGAGGGGTGCGCCCGCCTCTCGGCCCAGCATGGTCGTAGCTAAGGAAAGGACAGGCGGGGCCCGGGAGCTGGGTGAGGGTGGTGGGCCTATCTGGTTGGCCTTGGCACCCCAGCCTGGCACACCTGTCCCCCCGGCATCCATGTCCGTTGTCGGCGTCTGCCCTCACAGAGGGGTGCCCCCCCTCTCGGCCCAGCTGGACGTGCGGGGCCCCGCCCAACAGCCCCTGATCTGTAGGATTAGATCCCCGAACTCTGGGATTCCAACAGCCACGGTCGGTCCGCTGCCCGGACCTGAAGCGTGGGCTTTGGGGAGGGGCCGGCGTCGGTGCTGCCCAGGGGCAGACGCGAGGGGCAGCCAGCCAGGGCCTGACTTGCACAAGGCCCCCACTCCCTGTCCCCACGGAGAGACGTTGGGGCTCGGGACAGAAGACGAAGGCCCCACCTTGCCACGCCCACCTGCGGACGCTCCCGCTGGGCAGGGGGCAGGCGGCTTCCTCCTCTGGGTCCCTAGGGAAGCACCAGCAAGCCGGGTCCAGAGCGGCCAACCGTGGAAAGTAGCACCACCTGGGGGTGAGGAAGGGGCCAGGACCGTCCCCCTTGGAGCTGCCGGTGGCCTTGATGAAGAAGCAGTGGCTCTGCTTTGGCCATTGAGTGCCGGGGCGATGGTGACAGCAGCATCTGAGAGGGGTGACAGCAGCTCACCTGGGCCTTGGGGACCAGCCAAGAAGGGCAGGCCCTCTGCCACTAAGGTAGAGGATTGTCCCTTGTCACCGGCTCAGGCCTTAGCTCTCTCTTCACCAGCAAGGCTGTGCAGCCAGCGTGGGGAGCAAATGCCCACATCCTTCTGGGGGACGGGGAGGGAGCCTCGTCTGAGGGTGCCAGCAGCCCCCGGCACGGAAATCCAGCAGTGACTTAACCTCCAGAGCACGCCCTGAGGCGCCCAGCACACGGGGGCGGCGACGCCTCGGCCGCGGGCGGTGAACCTCAGCAGCCTTCCACGGTCTGCGCCAGCGGTCAGCACTGAGGCCCGTCGGGGCGAGATGGCACTGCCATCCCCAGGTGCTGTTTACACGTCTTTGGACAAGCGCAGTGGGTTGGAGGTGCCACCAAGAACAGAGATGTCTCAGGATCGTCAGACAGAAAGGACAGGCTGGAGAGGGTGCAGCTGCCAGACCCAGCCCAGGCGTGGGGACCGGCACGTGGAGACCGACGTGTCACGTCAAAGGGAGTCGCGTTCTTCCGACCGAACCGCGCGTGACACATCTCCCAGAGTCATACTTTCCCCTGGATGGTGACAAGCCCAAGCACCGCACACGGGGCAGCAAGAGTAAGGGGCGAGCTGTCCAGAACATGCCGGAGCATGGTCGTAGCTAAGGAAAGGACAGGCAGGGCCCGGGAGCTGGGTGAGGGTGGTGGGCCCCCAGGTGCAGATTCCGGAGCGGGACCCGTCCCTCTTGGACAGGGTGACGGATGCCCGGCAGTCCAGGGGAGGGTGGGGACATGGCGGCAGGACGTGTCAGAGCAGAAAGGGCAGGGCTCAGGGATGGCAGAGGTAGGTGAGGTAGGCAGAAGCACAGGTGGGGGGTGGGGTGGCCAGGAGGCAGCGGAGCACCCCGCCCCCCCCGAGATGGAACAATGCCGGTCACCAGAGCCAGGCTCGCGGGCGAGGTCCAAGCAGCAACTGGTGGCCCGACCTGAGGCGGACACCCAGGGCCTGGGGTGACCCCTAAACCCCTCCAGCAAAGCACAGGCCTGGCCTCAGCCCGGTGTGGTCTGTTGGAAGAGACGGCCAGAGGCCGGACTGCAGAGCCCCCCGAGTGAGACCCGCTCGGGTCCCACCACAGTCCTGAGCGAGGACGCTGCTCCCTCTGTGCTCCTTAGTCCGAGATGGCCCTGGACAGGCCCGGCCCCAAGGCCTGGGAGGTGCGGCTGCTGGGTGTTCAAAGGGACACACCGGGCTTAGGACGCCCTGACAAGGTCCTCTCAGAGGGGGCTAGTGGGAGGTTCCTTGTCTGCAAGACAAAGGTAGAAATATCTCTAGGGACCTGGCCCCACGGGCAAGCCCCAAAACAAAGGCAGTTGTTTCTAAGGGAGCCAGTGCCCCTTCTCCAGCGAGATGGACCTCCCAGCAAGAGCCCCTCCTGGGCAGCGAGAATGAGCGAGCAGTGTCCCCACGTCCCTAGAGGGGCCCCCGGCAGAAACCGCACGGGACAGAGCGGACGTGCGAAACCGATCTGGGCACCCCTAGCTCTGACCCCGGAAACCCCCCTGGATCCGTGGAGCTACCTGTCCCCGTGGGGCAGGGGGACAGCGCTCACGGAGGGCTTCATAAGACTTCATGAGAGCTTGGGACAAAATCCTTGCAGGGACACAGTGTTTATTCCCAGAGCTTCGTCCATTTTCAGAAGGAAAAAAAAAAGGCAGAAAGGGCCAGGGCCCCCCACGGCGAAACGTGTCCAGCTTGACTTGCAAATAAATGCGACAGGGTGCCAGCGTCTAAGGTGCGGTGTTGGCTTTCGCGATTAAGACGTTAATTTCTTTGAAACTTACACTTGAAATGTCTTCTCACCTCACAGGAGGACGAGACCACTTGGAAGGTCACTGGCCCTCCTTGTCATGTCACCTCTGGGTCTGGGATTGACAACATCCTCACAAGCGACGTGGCTCCTTAGGAGTGATTTTCCCCACCCCTGAGGCTGGTACAGACCCTCTGCCCCAAGATGCCATGACACGCCCCGCTGTCCCCCGTCTGTGAGATGCCGAGGAGGGAGGGACCGAGGGCAACGCGGCAGAAATACAACAAACAAGGCAGAGTCGGGGAATGAAGACCTGGCCTCATGCTCAGTACGGATCTTTATTCGTTAAGAATCGGGCCCCAGGCACCGGCCTCCCGCGGCAGCCTTGCCGGGGGCGGGGCGATGGGGAGGCACAGTTGAGTGGGCGGCGTGCCCCCGAGTATGGAAGTTCACCTCCCAGGGTGCCCGGCGGCCTCAGGCTGGCTTCAGAATGTACATTCTGGAAACAGAGCACAGGATGCATCACCATGAGTAGGTCTTGCTCGACTCTACCCATCAGCGGCCTGGCTTCTCAAGGTCGAGACAGGCTCCAAGGTCAACACCTTATGCTACCTTCTCCCCCGAGTCCCTGGCGGAGTGTTGAGTCCCGCGGCCTGTGGGAGGATGGCAACATGCCCCAGCAGGCCCCAGGGAGTCAGGACAGATGATGAATGAGATGGGCCTCGGCAGGGCCATCCAGTGCTCAGAGAAAAAGGTGTCGCCCAGGCTGGGGAGCAGGTAGGACAGGGACATCCAGCAAAGGGGCAATAGGCAGCACTCAGGGTCCCAAAGCCTCATCTGGACTCTGCCCGGGTCTGCTAGGAAGGGGGAGGGGGCCCTGGGCAGTGGGCGGGGCCCCAGCACTGCCCAGCTGGAATGCAGCCCCCCTTCACGACCCCGGACAATGGGCGAGAGTGGCTTCTTGGGTTCTGGCTCCAGGAAGGTGCCTCGGTAGCTCTGTCCTTAGACGGTGAGCTGGCACTTGGCTGCCAGATGGCTTACAGGGACCTCGATGCCCAGGATGCGTGGGGCGGGGCTGATGGAGCCACCTGTGTGCGTGCCCTCTGCTGCTAACTCGCTTCCCCAGAGTGGCTGTCCTGCAGCCCCCCACACCCCACTGCACCCCCAGGGATGGAGGGAGAGGGGCACACTTGTGGTGAGGCAGCGTGGGGGGAGACGGGGGGCTCCAGGCACGGTGCTGTCCCCCGTCCGCCATCTGCAGGTTACACATGACGGTGGCTTGTTTGCTGAATACCGCCTGGAAAGCTAAGCCCAGCTCTCCAAACCCGTGCATCTTCCATTTCTCTCCAGGATCGTTTCTAAACTAGCTCTCGACTTTGAACACCTTTTTGTGAAACTGTTGCTTTCATATTCTGCACAAACTGTTCATCAACAGGATAGCAGGGGACAGCCACCGGCCGCTGACCGCCCTGGCATAAAGCCTCTGGCTGAGGCCTCCGCCGACGGACAGCTACGGCGCTGAGCGTCTCTCCGAGGGCCCAGGCGTGCGTGTCTCCCCGGGGACCGGGGCCCGGGGCCCGGCGCAGGCCCAGACGGACTCCGCCGTGCAGCCGGCTCACCTGTCTCCTGCAGCGGCTTGAAGCACCAGGGCACCTGGGGGATGCTGGAGTCGAAGCAGCAGCCTCTGCTGTTGCACTGCTCCTGGGTGACCTCGGGGTAGCCGCAGTCCACCCTGTCCTTGGCCGGGACGGCGCACTGGTTCTCTGCTGTCCCAGACAAAGCCCGTCAGCGCCACAGCCCCGCCCCCACCCCCT
>NW_006439713.1:811269-816493 GCF_000325575.1 Pteropus alecto | reverse complement strand
GAAGCCTTGTATTGTGATACAGAAGCCCCTAGCAAAGCAGGTGATGGGCGGTGGGGGCGGGCACTGGCCGCCAGCCAGCAGACCTGGGTCCGAATCCAGATCCCCAGGGAGGGTGGCCTTAGGTCACTTATAAACAGTCTGAGCCTCGGTTTCCTTGTCTAAAATGGGGACAGTTAGACCCATTTTAGGGCTGTGGAAAGGAAATGTGCATATCCGGTAAAGGGCAATTATTAAACTAACGTGGGAGGTTCGTCACCTTCCTTAAGCCTACAGAAGGCCCCCAACCTTCCGTGTCCCTCCCCATGCAGTTCCCGCCCGGCCACCAGGCCCCCCCGAGCTGTAGAGTGAAGAGCATCGGAGCAGGACTCACACAGGCCCAGGTACTGCGCGGACGAGCTGGAGGACCCCACGGCCAGGACCGCCACCAGCAGCCAGAGCGCCCTGGCCTCCATGGTCACGGCGGGCTCCGGGGACGCGGCCACTCGCTGGAGGGTGGATGAGCCGCGTCTGCCAAGGAGACTCACTTATAGCCCCGTGTTTGCACAGGTGCTCCGCGGCCCACTGTTTGCAGAAGGCCCTTCCCTTGGCTCTGGCCCGGCTGCTTTTCCCTGGAAGAGACTGTGAAGTCCCCAGAGTCGCCTCCCTAAGGGGGGAGGGCGGGGCCGACCCCGCGGGTCATCTGGGCTCCTACTCTTCTCTCGGGGAGCCGGGTGCGGTCAGCCCCGTCCGGCCATTGGCCATGGGCCTGGCCTGGAGGAAAGACTAAAAACTCAGCAACAGTGTCGATGACCCAGCCAGGAGCCGTCCAGAAGCTTCCCTGTGCAGGGGCCAGAGTGCCCAGGCCAGTCGCCCCCAGGTCAGCCCTGGGGACCCGGAAAGGCAGGCGCAGCTGGTGCCCGCGGCTCCGCTTCGCACAGCTCCTGGGGGGGCGACAGCCCCTTCCTCTCTGTTTGGCTTTTTCCCAGCAAAAAACAAAAATTATTATTAACTCAATCTTAATAAATGTATTCAGTAAACTTATTTAATACATTTTCATAAAAATAGAGCACGTGGAATTGCTTTCAAAGCTCAGACGATGCAGAAGGACCCCCCTCCTCCCCGCTGCCCCCAGGTCTGGCCGTGTCCTTGGTTTTTCCAGAGAGTTCTCTCTAGATCGACACGTTTTTAATGCAAACGGGAGCTTACTATACACCTTCGCCCAGCTTGCTTGCGTGCTTGCTCATGAAGGCCGTGTCTAGGAAACGGTTTTCTGGCAGCGCATCTAAATGGGGTGGGAATAATGATACCCACTTTCCAGAGAACCAAGGCTCGGCGGTCAGGGCGGCCGTCAAGGTTACTCTCGTGGCCCCTGCGGGGCTGGGGTCCGGCCCACCTGCCCAGGACCCTGGAGTCAGCTCCCGCTCCCCGCCCCAGCCCCTCCCGTGCAGGCGAGTCCGGGGTCCCGGCTACTGCTGTTCCTCTGTTTCCTTTCTGCCTGGGGACATTCTTACCTGTCCGTTCAGTCCGTCCTGGTTTTTCCAGGAACCTCAGGTTTCACACACCGCCCCAGAAGCGGGTGCACCTGGATGGTTAAACTTAGCCCCGGGGTTGCGGGGGGGGGGGCATTCTGACCGCCCAAGAGTTTGTCCACAGAGTTGTCCTTCGCCCAGTGACCGAGGGGGCCAGACTGTGCACGTGCTGGAGAGGAGGCCCGTGCCCCACCCGGGCCCAGCCTCTGCACTCGGCGAGCACGGAGGGGTCCGTGTGGGCAGTGCCGCCCTGCTCCCCGCCTGACGGCCAGCACAGGTGTGCGGACGGGAGGAGCAGCATCTGCGACGTGGTCGGGCGCTCGCTTTGTCCCCAGAGGGCGCGAGACCATCCAAGCCCACAGACGGCACGATGTTTACGTTATGAAGATCGTCCTGGAAAGTTCCTGGAACCTTTTCCCAGTAGACTCCCTGCTCCTCCCCCCGCCCATCCCACCCAACACCCCGAGGCCGGGCCAGGCTATAACCCTGGGCCAGGGTCCAGAAAGCACAAACGCCCAGGGACAGGCTCAGAACAGACGGTCATTTGTAAGCGGCCCTGACGGAGCATCTCCGAGCGCCCTGGTCCCCAGAGCTGGGACGGCGCGTGTGCCTGAGCCCTGCCCGCGGCCCCCTGACTCAGAGACCGCAGAGTTGCCCTGGGCAGCCAGCTCCCAGGACCAGCACCAGTCACTGTCCACGGAGCCCAGCGCTTGGGGCGGAGGAAGAAGTAACAGAGGTGCCAAGTCCCGGTTCTTGGAAAATTCTCCTCGGGAAGACGGGGTCACGCCACAGGATGGTGGGGGAGCCCAGAAGCCTGGTCCTGGGTCTTGGGCTGCGTGACCTCGGGAGAGTCATCTTGTGCCTCAGCGTCCTCGCCTGTTACACAGTGCCTAGCACACAGGGCCACGTGAGATGGTGACGCGGAGCCGAGCCAGGCGCCAGGACACGTGCTGATCACCCACCCGCCAGGTGCGGGGCAGCAGCCACAGTGGCGGAGGGTCCGGGTCGCGGGCCCCCAGATCTGACAGAGGTGGCCGTGGCGTGAGGTCCGGCTCTGAGTCACGGCTTCACAGCCGGTGGCAGCATACGGAGCAAGCACGGGCTGAGCGCGGCTTGGGGGCCAGGTGCGGGGCCTGAGGGAGCTGGGCCCTCACCTCAGCGCCCGCAGCCCTGCCAGGGAGGACGAGCCTCGAGGTGGGAGGCACAGCGCAGGGCGCTCAGCGCGGGCACCAGGCCATGCGGCAGGCTTGTCGCCAGGTGGAGTCTGAAGCGGGTCGTGGGGGGCGAGTGGGAGCTGACAGGTGGCTGCGGGTCAGAGGTGTCCCAGATGCAGTCCTAAGTCCCCCCGCCCCCCCGCCCGAGATGTGGAGTCACTGCGTCCGACACAGGGCCGTATGTCCCATATCACTTCTCGGCTTCTAATCTTGTCACTCTTGGCTACTGAAGCCATGAGAGCCAGATGGGAAAACAGGGTGCATGTTGTGTTATTGGACACTCCTGGGTGGGCCCTGGCTACACGCCGCCCAGGAGCCTCCTGCCGACCAGCTGGCACGTCATTCTGCAGCTGCCTTGGGTGTAGGCTGGTCCTCCGCGTTCTGCAGCTTCCTCCTGCTGGACCCTTCCTGGGCAGTCACAGTGACCCATCCTGGGAGTCTCCTGTCTACTGGCCTGGTTTCCACCGGGGGGACAAATGGGGGAGGGAGTTAGGCCTTGCAAATGTGTCACCCGCCAACCGTGCAGGGGGAGAGGGAGAGGACGGGGCCCCAGTGAGTCGGGACAGAGGCTGAGGGCCCTAGGATGCCCCTCAAGGGCCCTGCTTCTCTGCCCCCAATACTGGCCAGTGCCCATCCTACTGCACACGGTGGGGACATGTGACGGCCCCTGGGTGGTCAAGGGAAGCTGCTGTCTAACTCGAGATACACGTGGGGTGGTCCCAGAGACTGTGGCCTCTCAGTCCTGAGCTCCGCTGGGTCTGGAACTATGACATCGACCCAGGTGTCACTACAAGGAAACCAGCTGGCTGATGACCAGGACACCGAAGGAAGAGAGATAAGTCAGAAATAAACAGCGCTGCTCTCGGGGAGCAGATGTGCCTGGGGCACCAACCCCTCACTGGCAGCCCCACCCTGTGGGGCCCGAGGGGCCTTCGGAGCAGCTGGGTGCGCCCAGCAGGAAGCCAGCCCCCCAAACCCTGGGCAGCAGCAGGAAACCCGGGGCGGCGCCAAGCTAGATGTGCCCCCAGCTCTCTGGCTTCGGATTTCTTCCCTGTAAATAAAGCCATTGTCACTACGTGACTTCCAGGTGTGCTGGGTAGAGCGTGTCCTCCCCAAATTCACGTCCTTCCTGGAACCTTGGAGTTGGCTGTGCTGGGAACAGGTGGGACTGCTGTGGCTGGGCTGTGTCAGACCGCAGGAGGGCGGGCCCCAAATCCAGCATGGCCGGCGAGAGGGGAAGGGACAGCCGCGCAGAGGGAAGGCGAGGCGGGCGCAGACGTGCAGGGGGAGAGGAGGCTAGGAGCCGAGGACCGAGGACCGAGGACCGCCACGACTGCGCGGCCACCCCCAGCCGAAGAGGCAGGAAGGCCCCTCCCTCGCAGCTGCAGGGGGCGCCGGGCCCGGTGACACCCGGTCCCCCACTCGGCTCCAGAGCTGCAAGAGAACAGACACCCGTGGTCCCCACCACCCAGTCTGTGGTCCTTTGTTAGGGTGGCCCCCGAAAACCGGTACACCAAGGGCACAGCGGCTCTGCTCTGAGCTTCCGTCCAACTTGTCCTTTCCAGTGAGGGGACAGTGAGGGTCGCAGACAGCTTCTCGCACGAGGACCCTCCTCCTTCCCACTCTAACTGGCTCCGTGGTAAGAGGGGCGGGCTCTGCCCAGTGCCCAGGGCTCCTGCACTCAGGACCCTGCCCAAGCTGCCGGCTGCGGGCCTGCGATCCCACGCCTGTCCCCTGCCCGCTCTGTGCCCGTCTGGTGGTCAGTCGCTATGGCTCGCTGGCTGTCGTCGGTGACGAAAGGTCTGTGGAAACCCTTCTCACGTTCCCACGCATCGCCCCAGTAACCCCCACGGGTCTTTGATTCCAAGTTCCTTGTTTCAGGGGAGGCTAAGACAACGCTGCTGGCAGGTAGCACAAAACTGTCACTTCCCGGTCGGGGCCCCGCCGTGCTCCACCCTGGAGGCCTGGGCAGCTGGCAGCCCATGCCGGGGGCGGTCCGACAGGGAGGTGACTGTGTAAGGAGCTGTCCAAACAGGGACACTTTTCAGAGTGTCTGAGGCTCTATTAATGATTATGCCAGGACCACAGGTGTGAAGAGGGGTGGCCCCAGGCCAGCGGGACGAGGCCCACCTGCCGAGAGCATCCCCCACCTGCAAGCCCCAACTATGGCGGACGTGGCCCAGGCTCTCTTGATGGGACCATGGCGGTTTCTTCCACTAGGCTGGAGATTAGGGATAGGTGCCTTCCCCTTGGGGCAACACGGGAGTGGGCGGGGCTCCTGGCACAGACCCAACTCTCTCCAAAAGTTCTCACACGTCATTTTCTCCAAAATTCTCCAAAATTCTCTTCCTTTGAACCTTTCGTAGCTTCCATACAGGTACATTATTTTAAGAATCAGCTAATATCACTTCTCCAAATTATTCTTAAAATGTAGCGGCCTGGCATCTCACTTCGAAACATGACATCTGTTGTTTCTGGGTGACTCATCAATATCTCTAACAC
>NW_006439713.1:808011-811223 GCF_000325575.1 Pteropus alecto | reverse complement strand
TCTGCGTTTAATATCAAACCGAAGACAGAAGGTCTAACTTTGTTTCGTGAGAGCCGCTGCCGGGCAGGCCACCGAGACTGCGGAGAGCGAAGGAAGGGACACGGCGGCCACGTCCGTCCCGTCAGGGGCCTGCGGAGGCCGGCGAGGCCAGCAAACCACGTCCCAGCCGAAGTTCCCGAAAGAACTGGCAAGTGGAGAGGGACCCATCACGGATGACAGACTGCACACTGCCAAGGTCTCGAAATTAAACTATATATTCAATGCACGGTCTGCATCAAAGCCCCAAAGGGAGATTTTTATGAAACATCACGAATTAATCCTAGAATTTATGAAGAAAGGGCCAAAAATATGAGTAAAAATTTTAAACAACAAGTAGTAAAAAAGAGAGAAAGAAAGAGAGAGAGAGAGAAGCATCATAAGCTCTCTCTCCAATCAGATATGAAGACTGATTACAAAAGTATTGTGTTTGAACAGGAAAGTGTTCATCTGGCGATAGAATTTAGATAACCGAACGGAATAGGAAGCCAGAAATAGGTCCATTTACGTAACAAAACTTGGAAAGGGACAGAAATATGTTCCCCGCTCAGTGGGGAAAGAGAGGACAATCAGATAAAGCTGACAGGGCAATCGTCTACCCAGATAAACTCAGGTCCCTGTCTCGAAACACTGGGCTTCTTTTAATTATCCGCATTTTTAAAAAGCTAAATTTGGACCCACAACTTAAACCCCATAAGTTTCCAGATGAATTAAAGTCCCCCAAAGTGAAAAAAGCATTAAAAAGAAAATATAGATGGCCACCCAGCTCATCCCAGACCCTGTCCCAGAGACACCACCAACAAAAACTCCGGAAAGCACAGAAACCCATGACCTCCAGGCAGAGGCCAGCGGAGCCATGTGGACGCCTGTCCCGTCTGCAGCCGGCACACCTCGCCTGCTGGGCTTCTGTCCTCGGCTCACTCAGACTTCTCAAAGGATGCGGTAATGGATTCCCCTCACCCAGCATCTGACCCACCAGGGAACTGACTGCACAGTGTGAGACCACAAAGAAGACCCGCGTCCACAGGCAGGGCCCCCCAAAGAACACTCGCATCCACAGGCAGGGCCCCCCAAAGAAGACCCGCGTCCACAGGCAGGGCCCCCCAAAGAACACTCGCGTCCACAGGCAGGGCCTCACGGAGCTCTCAGCTACAAAGGTTTCCACGGGTCCTCAAGGCCCGTAATGGCCCTGCTCGGCATGTGAAATGGCAGGAAGCTCGATGCCAGGGCTTGTGTAGTGCTCACGCACACGGAGCACTCGCGTGAGATCTCACTTCCCAGCATCTTCGGGGGTTTTGCCAAAGCATTCATGCTTGTCGAGCTCCTGCAGGCGGAAACGCTGCCAAAGAACAATCCGTCCATATTTACTAAACGCCCGCGGTGCGCACGGCCCCGCCCAGGTGGGGCGGCGGGTGGCAGAGGAGGACGTGGGTAGGAGCAGAGGGAACATCCATCCATCCATCCTCAGGCTGGCGCACGACCGGGAATCCGCGGGCGCGCCCCGCGCTGCAGCTGCTGCCCTCTGGTGGCCGAGCACACGAACGACGGGTGACTAGGCGAACTGGCCGTTTCAGAAATCGATTCACAAGGAGCATGCAGTCGTGTGGGAGGGGGAGGTCTGCGGGCGTTGGGCCCCCATGGAAGCACGTCCCTCTTCCAACGGAGGAAATCGCGAGGGAACAGGGAAGTCTGAATCGGGCCCTGCCAGGACGAGTGGCGTGGCGTAGCCAACGGGGACGTGTCGCCCGAAACGCTGAGAACGCGCCCCTCTCTGGGGCACCCGGGCAGAGCGAGACTGTCCCGAGACTCCCTGGACAGCCCCAAGCACGAAGGTCCCGCCGGGACTTGGTTTCCAGGTGGCAGGTGCTCGAGGACCAGGCGCAGCGGTCGCGAGCTGCGTCCTTCACCTTCGTCCCGTGGTAATGGGGACGGCTGAGAGCTGGCCCGTCGGGGCTGGAGACAGAGCCTGAGAGTCGAGCGCCCGTGGGTGTCTGGTTTCCTGATGGACCGCGGGTCCCCGGCAGCGATGCGCAGCGCGCCTCGTGGGGAGAGCTCCCTCCCGAGCTAGCAGCGGGTCCTGCGCCTGCCGCGACAGGGGATGCACACGCGACGCCTCAGCACAGCCCCGGAGAGCGTCAGATGCAACCTCTGCAGACGTTCGCGATCCCGCACGAGTCTGCTGAGCTTGACTGGTCTAACTCGCTGCCCAGGCTCCTGGCCCCGCACCCGCTCTGGGTGGCGCGCCTGGGCAGCTGCCCAGTGGTGGAGCAGACCCTTGACCTCCCCGCCTCCCACCCCCGTCCCCAGCTCTTCCCCTGAGCCACTTCTACTTCCCAGAAACCACTCTCTCCTTGCACCCAACTGCAGGAAGCTGGAAGTCCTCGCAGTGGGGAGTTGGTAGGTGTGGAATGGCTCAATGAAGAGGATAAAGGATATTGACCCTGGTGTGACACTCACAGGCGGGGACCTCCCGACCTGGTGCTGCACTCTGGGGCCAGAAGTTACTGATCTCGCAAATCGCATGGTTCTGAGCAAGCGCCAACGGCCATTGAACGAACGGAAAACCATCAGCAACGGAGGCTGAGTGCTCCTTATCCCCCACGTTTATCCCTGGGAAGCAAACGGGGGCAGACAGGCTGGCACCCTGCGCTGGCTTTATCTGCCATAATGAGGAGCATCTGGATCGAAATGCAATCCACTCAGGGTGCCAAGGTGCCTTTTGCAATGTAGCCATAATGCAGAAAAGCTCAGAGAATCTGGGGCCAATAAATAACTCATGGGGCTAATATGAGGTTCAAGAGGGATAGGAGATTAAAGCAGGCGGGGACACTGGTCCCCAAGCCTTTGGACTGTGAACACCCTTCACAGTGATAAACAAACAAACAAACAAACAAATAAAACCTCTCAAATCCTTTGTCAGGAACGACAAAAATAATTTATGGTAACGTCATATGGTACAAGATAAAGCGAACTAATGCAAAAATATTTTCTTTTGAATGAGGGTTTCATTAAAAATGCAATAATTTATACTATGATTATAGTTTTTCTTATTAACACTGTTTTTACTTTCTGGAGAAATGTTGATGTGCCCTATGAGATTTTAAAATCAGTTCATCAGATGACTACCCGTCGAAGGTCTGAAGATGAATTTCCAGTGTCATTATTACTATTATTAT
>NW_006439713.1:805527-807920 GCF_000325575.1 Pteropus alecto | reverse complement strand
TATTATTACTATTATTATTCTCATCAGCTTCCTGTGTCTCCTGAGTGGCATTCCTTTAGCTTTAGGCTTTTAACCGAGAGTCATTACTATTGAAAAGTACTCGACATATTGCTAAAAACATAGACCTTTAAGACACTAGTGACCAGAAGCGGTTTAACCACTAGGACAGTGAGCTCTGGGCAGGGGATGTGATCTCGACTGCAGGACAAAACACTCACACGGGATGAAGGAGCATGCTTCATAAGCCGCAGTTCTCAGCGCAGGTAGAACAGAAGCACCTTCGTACCGGCGAAGGGCTGCGCGAAGGTGGACCGCTTCACAGACAGGGAAGAACAGGCGAAACAGCGGAAAGAGACAAAGACACAACGTCAATGTCCCGGGAGCACTGTGCTGTGCCGATGGGGACATTCTGGGTATGAGACAGTTCCGTGAACAAGGAACCAGTGAGAACAGAGACTTAAACAAGATCATTGCTAAGGCAGGTCTCACGGACACGTATGCATCAAACTTTAAGTCTTGACGATGTAACTCCTCTTAAGTGCACGTGAAATATTCACATTTTTAATCGTACATTTGTTCGCAAAGAAAACATTACGTTCCATAAAGTTGAGAAGTTAGAATCACTCTGTGATCCAATTCAACAAAACCAGAAAATCATGACGACATCTTTGAAAGGTTCTTGCATGTGGAAATTTAAATAGCTTTTATCAAACACGTGTGGCCAAAAGTTAAACTATGAACCAAAATGATAGAATTTCTTAAACTTATGATAATAAAAACACCAAATTTCTCAATCTATGAAGAATGTTTAAATAGTGACCAGAGGAAAATGTATAGATGTAAACACATATAAATAATAAATGAATTAAATTCCCAACTCAGAACGCTGGGAGAAAGAAAAGGAACAAAGCCAAAATAACAGAAAAGTAAAGAAATTAATAGTCATGAAGAGAAAAACAATAAAGTAGTAAATCAAAATCTCAGTTCTTTTTTTTTTAAAGTGTGCAAACCACTGGCTAACCTGACCAAAAGAGAGGAAAGAAAAATCAAACATGTAACATCAGAATTGACAAACAGGAAACAGTTACTGAAACAGAAAACTTTAAAAATTATCAGAGGCTACACTGAACAAGGTTATGCAACTCATTTTTTAAAATCTGGATGAAATAGGTAAATTCCTAGGAAAATCAGTTTATCCAAATTGCTCCAATAGGGCCATAAAGATCAACTAAGCTATAGAAGAAACAGAGAATCTCATCAGGGAGCAAGTCCGCAAAACGCTTCAGACAGCCCCGCGGGGCAATTCCAGCAACGTCGCAAACACCGAATCATTCCAACACTGCCAACATTGTTCCAGAGAATAAAAACAAAGGGAAACGCCCAAATTCACGCTGAAAAATCAATCCGAAACGCGTCATACACCCAAATCTAAGCGCTAAAGCTATTAAGCTTCTGGAAGAAAATATAATAGAAAAATCTTGGTGGCCTTGGATTCAACAAAGACTTTTTTTTTTTTTAGCTGGGATTCATAAAGTGTGCATCTTTAAAAAAAACGGAAAAATTGTCAAAGTTAAAAGCATTTGCTCTTTGAAAGGTACCATTAAAGAAATGAAAAGGCAAGTCACAGACTGGAAGAAAATATTTGCATAACATATATCTGATAAAGGACTTGTACTCGGAACATAGACAAACTCAATCTAGAGAAGACAAAACACCTGATTAAAACGGTGTGAGAGATTCGAACGAACACTTTTCCAGAGAAGATGTCAGCAAAAGAGAAGCCCGTGAAAAGATACTCCACATCATTTGTTATCAGGGAAATATCAGTTCAAGTGGAGATGAGATGCCATGTCACGCACACTAGCGTGGCTAAAATTTAAAAGCTAATCCTATCGAGTGCAGGATTGGGTGTGGAGGACGATGGGCGTTCTCGGAAGGCCAAGAAGGCCAAGAAGAGCAACAAGTAGCCAGATTCTTATAAACGGAACACCGCGCTGCCCCGCAGTCCTAATATTTACCCAGAGAGAAGGCATCTACCCAAGCCAAGTGGCACCCAATTGTTCAGAGCAGCGTTATTCGTAGCAGAAAAGAGCTGGAAACCACCCAAATGTCTATTAACTGGTGCATGGTAGGGACGCTGTGACACACCCCCACCGCGGGCACCACTCGGCAGGGAGGAGGACCACCTGGGAGGATCTCCAAGGCAGCGCGCTGAGCCAGAGACTCAGAGGACCACACGCCGTGTGACTAAACTTACAGGAATCTCCAGAAGAGGCAAAACCGCAGTGAGAGATCCGTAGCGGATGCGCAGTGACTAAGAAGAAGGGCGCGGCCTTCGCGACCCACCGGCACCCCGGATGCAGTCCTGCCGCCCCGCACGGCATGCGGAGCGG
>NW_006439713.1:792941-805427 GCF_000325575.1 Pteropus alecto | reverse complement strand
CACACACGCGCGCACCCGGGACGTCTACCCACGCGCGTGCACCGGGGCGGCTACCACACGCGCGCACCCTGGACGTCCACCCACGCGCGCGCGCACCTGGGACGTCTGCCCACACGGGCACACCCTGGACAGCTACCCATACGTCACTGCGATGGCCCCTATCGTTCCCTCCCACAATGAGCTGGCCAATCCTCTCCCCTGTGGTCTCTTCTCAAAGCGCCTTCATCACCTGAACCATCTGGCAAGGACCCGGATGAACCTGTGGCGCCAGGAGACCAAGACGGTGTGAGCGAGGGGCCAACGCTGGCTGTCCCCTTCCGCAGGCCGCAGGTGGGGACGATGGCTATCGCCCTCAGTGCTAAGTCTGCCCCTGACAGCAGTGTCCCGCCGGACTCCAGCGGTGACCGTGGGCGCCTCTGGAGGGAGAGGGAAGCAGCGCTCAGCACGACAAAGGACAAATCTCATCACAGGAGGAGGAGCGAAGGGAAGGGGCGAGACAGAGGAGACAGGCAGAAAGAGAGAGAAAGTTTTGTTTTTCTGTTGGGGTTGTGTTTGCAAGTCACTAACTATTGCTGCAGGGACAATTAGGACCCTCTGCTGGCTCACCTAAAAAAGGAGGGGACAGCATTGGGATGCCATGCAGCTGTCATCAGTGGCTTTGGAGCAAGCTGGAGTTACACTATCTGAAGCAGCTGAAATAGCCTAAGGACCCCCAGCCCATGGCGAACGTCCCGAAGTCACTTAAGAAGCTGCGTAAATTGTCAGGATGTAGGAATTAGCTCAGAAATTAGGACATTAATGCGTCAGGGAGAATTCTGCAGGAGGCCGTGCGATGGGCGTGGGGTAGGCCGAGAGAATTCTGGGAAGAACACGTCGGTTCTTGCACCCAGAGGTCCCTGCCTGGTGGCTCAGCGCAGCCCAGGGATGCCACGAAACCAGGAGCTTCCACTAAGTCCAGCAGGCAAGGGTGACAGTGGCTTGGCTTTGCCTCCGGTGTGGCCAGGCCTGGCGGGGCACCTGGCACTAACGAGCCTCAGCCCCTCCTGCGGTGGGCATAGGTGATGGGCAGCCCTTCACTCATTTCAAAAGCAGGTGGTCTGTGATGCATTCGTTAAAAGTGAAGCCACTGTGATTGCCATCTGAAAGTACTTCGAGAGGCTTTTAGGGCTAAAGTCGTTTGAGTTTGTATACAAAGGACTGAGTATGGGAGCGATAAACAGATGTGGATTCTGAAATTCACTTAAAACATTTTATGGCTGCTGGAGTCACCTGAATGTGTCAGGTGGATTGTCGCTCTTACAATCAACGAAAGAGTTAACACACACACACACACACACACACACACACACACACACACACACACCCATCTCCACCTGTAAGTCAATGAAGCCAAAAACGACCTAGCAGATTTTAAGGGTTTTCTTTATTTGAAGACACTGAATGTTAAACCACTGAACAGGATAAAAAGCAGATTAAGAAAACCCAAGAATTCAGGACATGTGGACTACAGAACTGACGAGCTGCTGGGTGATCGTTCATTTCAGGATGTCCTCGGCTGGCGGGTTCTCTGAGGCCACTGCCTCCTAGTAATGACAGTCTGGGAAGTGAAAACGGAGCCAGCTGGTGAGAGGTCGGGGCGCCAGGGACCCTGCATAACAAGCCGCGGGGCCCGTGATGGCAGGCCGTTTGCCCAGCAGCCCCCGCTGAAGGAGCCGCCCTGGGACCAGAGCCCCGGGCTGGGGTATCCTGGGGGTGGGGGCATGTTCCCGGTAGACGCCTAGGTCGCCCTTAGGAATTTCTGAGAGCGAAGCCGTGCCCTCAGGAGCACGCTGATATCCCGAAAGGGAAGGAAAGCGTCCCCCACAGACCAGCGCCGCCCTCCGTTTTGAGCGTGCCTGGTCTTTCCTTTACTTTGCCAAACGCAGTGTCAGGAGACACACCGTGACTGAGGGGGAGGGCGAGGGGGACTGGACCCTCCTAGGACTGGCACTGAAGCTGTCACGCACAGTCACGACTTCAGTGAGGTCCACAAGAGAAGGGGCCACGTCCGCTTTGTTCTGAGCCCCGTCCCCGGTACCCAGCACAGCAATGGCATTTGGTAGCATCCAAAAATGGTGACTGAACTACAGTAAAATGGGCGAGGCCACCACGCTGTGCCAGGACCCGGGGCTGAGGACGAGATGCTTTTAAACCAGCCCGGGACACAGCGGGACTGCTGGAGCCACCACGCAGCTGGACAGCAGCTGTCCAGGATGCCTTCAGGGACAGTGGCCTCACAGTACAGCAGCTCGCCATCTGTACACTCGCGTCCTGCAACAGCCACCCGGGGTTGAGGGGCCCTGGCCTGGGGTGGCATCTGGGCCTCGAGTGCAGCTCAGGACCCTCTGTGTAGCCCCGCCCCCCAGGGCCCTCCGTGTCCAGGGCTCGTCCACAGTGACAGTACCTTGCACGGGGAGCGGGAAGAAACACCAGGGCACCTGAGGAATCACGTCGGAAAAGCAGCACTTGCGAGAGGCGCACTCCTGGGGGCTGATGCCTGGGTAGCCGCAGTCCCTGCGGGCTGACACCTCCATGACACACTCCTCCGACTCTGGTCACCGTCACCCCGGTTTGCGAGGGGAACCACATGGAGACTCAGTCAGGCCCTCGAGTTAACCAGAAACTTCCACGCCCACCCTCCCCGGGAACACCGCTGGATTCATGGCCCCAATGTGTCACGAGGGACTTCCGGAGCTGTGACACCCAAGGACCGTGTTGGCGCCAGCAGCTGGCCACCCCTCACTCCCCACAGACGCCACAGGTCGGAAGACCTGGAATGCTGGGGCCTCACAGGAGTCGTTTCTCCTCTCTGGACCTGGCGTCCCCTCTGAAAATCGGGGTGGCCCACGGTACCAGGTGACAAAAGGCTGCAGACCACCCTTTATGCGTGAAAAGCACTGGCCCAAGTCCTGAGACCCAGCAGGATTCCCTCGAGGCGGGGGTCCTGGCCAACGACCGGCCTCAGAGCCCGGGGAGTGTGGACAGGTGGCCGGGAGGCCCAGTTCCAGACACATAGCTTTGCACACACAACGTCCTTTCGTGCACGCCTCACAGGTAATGGCCGTCGGTCTCGATCACGCGCACGGACAGGAAACTTGCTCTCCAAAGGTGACCCGGAGGGCTAAGGTCTCAGTGGCTGCGGTCTGTGGGCACTGGTGAGTGATGTCCCATTAATGCCTCACCCCCGAGAGCCCCTTCAGAAGCCACGCTTTACAGCCGAGAGGCCTGAGAGTTGGTTTTTCTCCAAATACAGAAAAACAAGTACCGTACGTATGTGGGGTCCCACGTGTAGCTGCGGGAAGGGGCAAACGGCCGGCACTTGGGACTCCAGGTGTGGGCGTGGGGTGAGGGGGCGCTTTCTCTTCCCCAGGCACGAGTCCCTGTGCCCCTAGCAGGTACTGGGCTGCTGGCCGTGGGCGCAGGAAGAGGGTCCTGCCCTCCTGTGGGTTACCTTGCTTCGGGAGGGGGTCAAAGCACCAGGGGACCCCCACGACGCTGGAGTCGAAGCAGCACCCCGCCTTGAAGCACTGGTCACTGGTGATGCCAGGGAAGCCACAGTTCTTCCTGGTCTGGGGGCTCGTCCTGGAGCACTGGCAGGGGGCTGTGGGGAGACCCTCGGTCAGACCCCCACCTCACCTCCCCTCAGGGGCAGGGTCTGGACACCCTCTGTCCCCCAGGGTGCGGCCACACGGGGAAATGCAACGTCTTATCCCAGCCATGTTTGACAGGGCTTTGCTGAAATTGTTTAATAAAAAATAAAACTAAAGAATAAAGTAACCTTCTGGAAAGAGATGGACAGAGGGACCCAGGCAGAGGTCAAGATGAAAGGTGACCAAGGCCAGACTCCAACGGGCCCTTGGCGGGGCCTCCGCCCACACCTCTCCTCAAGCTGGCCCCCCAGCCCTGTGGTCATCTGGTCATTCCCGGACGGAGGACCCCAAGTGTCCTCCCTGGAGAGCAGGGAAGCGTGTGTGTGGGTAGACAGGAGTGGCTCTGCGGCCAAGGCCACAAGTCTCAGGGCCTTGCTAGTTGCGTCCTCTCTCAAGTTCATGCATCATCCACCTTTTCTTTCTGAGGGAAATAGGAACAAAGGCTCGGGGGGGGGGGGCACCGCAAGAAGCGAAGCGCTCACACACCCCCGTTGCGTGTGGTGCCCTAGAAGCTTCTCTGGGCTCACTGGCCCGAATGCCTCCCTGCCCCTTGGTGGAGGACACCAAGCCGCCGAGGGCCACTTACAAGGTTTCTCGGCTCCCGCCGGGGCGCACAGGCCCAGGACGAGGACCGCTGCCAGGAGCCGGGCGCCTCGACATCCCACGTCCATGCTGGGCTCCACGGGGCCGTCGGCAGCAGGCACAGTTCCCACTGCCGTCCGCAGCAGGCACGGGCCGTTTTATCATCTCCTCTCTGTTTGCTCAGCAAGCGCAGATAACCCTTCTCCCCGTGGGACCAACCCTTTGGACCCTGTGTTAACAAAGGAGCTGAGGTGTCGCCGGGCAGGCCAGTCTTCCGGGGCCAGGGCACCCGGCAGGGAGTGGGCTGTGCCAGGGTGACGACACAGAGAATGGCCACAGGCACGTCTGGCCTGAGCAGTCACGGGGTCACACCCAGGAAGGGATAAGCAGCGAGCTTCTGATAAAGTAGTTGGCTTTATCAGGAACCTTTAAAGAATATTGGGCCCAAGGCCACTGGGGAAAATGACCCGGCCAGAGGGAAGGCCCCTCCCCCACGGCTGCGGTTGGGGCTCTCTGGCGCTCGGTGGCATCTCCCGTCTCCATGGAGCTGAGGTGGCCAGGTGACAGAAGCAGCCCGGATGAGGGCAGAGATAAGTCATGTCGGCAACGCCTGGATTCCTCCCTTCACCTTCCACGGGCACCCTCTGCCCTGCCTGAAAGGTGGCACCTGTAAACCGGCTGTGCCCAGGGCGCCGAGGCTCCAGGGAAGGGCGTTCGCGATGGGACCCAAAGGGAGAGCACAGAAGCCAGAGTGGGGAGACCCCAACGGTGAAAGCGGAAAGACGTGGTGGGGAGGCTGAGAGGGGACCACTGAGACCCCGGCCCCCACAGGAATCACGAGGCGTCGCCAATCTGTCCATCATGGGTTGAGCATCTGGGACCTGAAGATGCAGGAAATGCGCAAGTCAGGCCTCGAGAGCACCTCGCGCCCCAGGGCTCCGTCCGGTCCGCCCCCGCCAGCTCCCTGACCGTCCACCGCAGAGCAGGCACTAGGACGCCACTCCGAAAACCTCGCGGAGTCGCCTTTCCCTGTCCCATGTCACTGTCACCCTCTGTCACCCTCAGTCACCACCAAGACATAAGGCCCCGAGTCATCCTTTCTCTCCTGGCTTCTCAGCCCCTCCGTCCTGTTTTCCTTCCCTCGACCCGACTTCCCACGGGCCGGTCCTGGCCCTTCCAGCTGAAACCACCTGCCGCGCGCCATCCTCGGCCCCCGCGCTGCTCGCTGTCCCTGGGCTCTGACAGAGCCCGTCTTCCCCCGGATGCTCCCTGGCGTCCGTCTCGGTGCCCCCACCCGGGCGACGACCACCCGCAAGCGCTTTTGTGCAAATCGGAAACAGGCGCATCTTCTTCAAGACCAGTTACTCCGCCCGTGGGAAAGCACCTAACATGCGATGCCCACAGTCCAAGGGGCGCCCGGTGCGCAGAGCGGAGCGCGGAGCACGGAGCACGGAGCACGTGGCGCGGAGCACGCAGCACGCAGCACGGCGTCCGCAGACACAGACGGTCCTGGCTCCCACCGCTCGGGCTCAGCTGCGGGGCCCACACCGACCCGCAGCCCAGATGCCACACAGGAACAGTGCTCCTTGGATACACGGGCTGCGGGCAGCTCTGCTTCCAGTGCCCGGCCCCACTGTCCCTTAGTGACCTTCAACCCGTCCCCTTTGTTCGGGATTTCAGCGCTGAGTTCGCCGTGGGTTTTGTCCCACCGAGACTTAACGTCCCGGGGCCTTCCGCAGTCCAGACGCTGTCACTGCACAGTCGCTCCTCGCCTCCGGAAACGTCCTCCCTGGACCGCACTGGGCCTCGTGCTCCACGTGTGAAAGATGACACGCAGATGTCCTTTCTGTCCGGAATGTCCTAGGATTCTAACGTGTTCCTTTACTCCCTCTGCACCTGTTCTGTAGACCCCAAAACGCTCTCACCCCCAACCCCTCCACTTCTCCTCTGTGACACCGTCGTGTCCTTCTGCAGCCTAGTTTCCGTTGTCCTCACTCTACTGTCCCCCCACACCCCCACGATCCTGTCGTCTGCCAGGTGTGCTCATCTGTCCACTGTCTCCAGGCCCAGCCCGCCTGCCACCGGTGGCTGCCGCTGTGCACGCGGGGTCTCGCGACCCCAGCCCACAGCGATGCTGCAGCTCTTTGTGACTGTCCTCCACACCCCTTCACTGCCACCCACACACTTTGGGGGTGATGCTGTCTATTGGTCCACGCAAAAGACAGGTCGACAAAGGGGAACTCCCCCAGCTGCTGCCCACGTGGCCTTCCTTTTCTCTTCTGCTTCTGACTGTGCAGAGTCACCGATGCCAGACCATCCCCTCACGGGGAGGAACCCCAGAGCAACGTGAAGTAACTGCTCAGAGATGTGGGGCGACAGGCAGAGCAGTGCGGGGCAGCCCACGGTCGCCCTCGCTTTCTGCCTGGAGGCGCTGTGTGGACAGCAGGTCAGCGATGGGACCAAACAGGGCACGGCCAGTTCACCAGCCGGAGAGACAACGCTGGGATCTGGGCCCACTGAGGCAGCAGATTCTCAGGGCCGGGAACCCGGTGCGGGAGGCATGCTCCAGAAAGATGCAGGGCTCTCCCCGGGGTGTTCAGTCAAACACTAGCCGCTTAGGCACACAGGCTGGACCACAGCCACTGGCAGGGGCGGTGGGGTGGGGTGGGGTGGGGTGGAGAACAGCACTGAGAAGGCCGACCCCAACAACTGGTGGCCTGGCTGGCACAAGGCTGGGGTCGTGGGCGTTCTGACCACCGAGCATTCAGCAGGGGCGCAGAAAGGCCACGTCTCTGTCACCTCAGGCTGCCATAGCGCCACAGGCTGCACTGCCGAATCAGCAGACATCCCTGTCTCACAGTTCTGGGGGCTAGAATCTGAGATCGGGGTGCTAGCATGTTCGGTGCCTATGGAGAGCTCCCCTCCTGGCTTGCAGATGGCCACCTTCTGTCTGTGTCCTCACCTGGTGGGGAGGGAGGGAGAGAGAGAAAGCAAGCTCTCTGGTGTGTCTTCTTACAAGGACCCTAATCCCATCCTGAGGGCTCTGCCCTCACGACCTCGGCCAACCGTAATCACATCCCAAAGGCCCTACCCCCAAATACCAGCACACAGCATTAGGTTAGGGCTTCAACATATGCATTTGAGGCGGACACAAACATTCAGTCCGTAACATGCCATACAAGCAGGTTTTATCTAGTTCTAAAGTAAAAGCACTCTGGACCCATTCTAGCAAAACTTTAAATCTGGAAGAATCAACTCACTCTGTAAGTCAACTGCCTACCAGAACAAAACTCCGCATTTGTTAAAGAAGACAGTAAAATCCAGACACACGGCACTGTTCGACACAAAACCAAAATGTCCTAGTCGCGTGAAGAAACATCATGACCCATAATCACGAGAAAAATCAGTGACTAGACATAAACCCAGACTCTGCATTAAAATGTTCACATATTTATAGGGAAACAAACAAACAAAAAAAACGAGGGAACACATTTTACAATCTGAATAGAGAAATAGAAATAACTGGAAAAAGAATTTTCCCATATGGGCTTCGGATTAGACACCATAGAAAAAATGGCCAGTCGACTTGTAACCAGTAGAGTAGAAACTCGCCAAACTGAAGCCCAGGGAGAAAGGGCACCGGAAACAGCGAAGACCCTCGAAGGTCTGTGAGGCGACATCCAGCACTCGAACGCACGTCTAGTTGGTGGAGCAGCAGGAAGGGAGAGAAAGTTCTGAGAAACGCTGGCCAAAATTTTTTGTAAACTTGATGCAAACAATAAACTCATATATCCTGGGAGCTCAATGAACTCCGAGAAAGAGAAATATAAAGAAAAACACATCAAGGCACAGGATGATCGAATTGTTGGAAATAAGCAATTAAAAGTGTTTTTGTAGAAACCGGAGTAAAGACTGCATGCAGGGGAGCGTAGGAGTCACCGGCGGCTTCTCATCCGAAACAGTGCGAACCAGAAGGTGCGGGAACGGCCATTCGAAGCACTGGAAGAAAAAGAAAACCTTGTCAAGTCAGAATTCTATACTCAGCGAAACTGTCCTTCAAAAATAAGGCGAAGCACTTTTTTTTTTTTTTTTAATAGATTTTATTTTTTAGAGCAGTTCTAGGTTCACGGAAGAATAGGCAGAAAGAGAAATTTTAAAATACGTTTTTAGACAAAGCAAAGTGGAACGAAACTGTCACTTGCAAACCTGTTCTCCGAGGAATTTCGAAGGAAGTTCTTCAGGCTGAAGTTGCGATGACCCCTGGGTGCGGGGGGGTGAGTTCTCCAGGTCGCGGCAGCCAGTTCCCATTCGGCTGGGTTTCTCCAGTGGTGGCACCTGTTTGTCATGTTTGCAACCCAGTCTAGTCCTCGTGACTTCTCACTTGGTTTGCTACAAACGTCTCCTAACTAGTCTCTCAGGCACGGATAGCTTTGTCCCCATCCAGACATAAGTCGGGTGCCTAATTATCCGTATAACATGAAAATCCATATATGTCACTCCCCTGCCACTCCCTCGCTCCTCACAGCCTGTTAGGTAAAGACCAAGTACGAGGTTCCTGAAATTAAAAAGCAAGACCCGTTATGAACTGAACCCACGTCCCCCTCCAGCCTCTTCTGATACTGGGTCCCGAAAACGGAAGCACCTCACGCTTCTCTAGACAGACCTGGACCACCGAGCCTTGGCTCATGTGTCTGTCGCTCTGGGATGCTCTCTGCCTGGCAACTCCTGTTGGTCCTTTAGCTCTTAACCTGGAAGTCCCTTCTTCCAGGAAGACTTCCTTCACTTCCCCCGGAGAGAAGGCAGGTGCCCTGCACCCCTCGCTCAGGCTCGCTTTGCTCACCTGATTCACAACACGCAGCCGCACCTACCTTTTAAGTAGATTTTCACTTTTCCGGTTCCATTATTAATTGTACCAAACATAACATCTAATATTTCCTGAGGGCTAGCTTTGGGCAAAGCGACTGTGGAAGGATTTCACCTGCTAGGTCACCTTTGATCCTCACAACAGTCCAAAGGACGGGCTAAAACGATCACCCGCCCCCCGTTACGGTCTGTGTAGGTAAAGCGGTCTGCCCATGTAAGTGTAGGCTGAGACCCGGAGTGGGACCTGGGCCCCATTCACTCCGCAGCCCCAGAAACTGACCCAGTATCTGCACATGGTAGACTTACTTAATGAGGGGGAGTGGGGGTGGAGATCACTGACACCCCAGGAGCTGAGGGACGAGGACTTAGCACCTGCTGTTGCCCGCTCCCCAAATTCCCCTTAGGAATTCACGAAATAGTATCTAGACACAGACATAAGTAAACGAGGGCAAGCCCGCCCACATCTCTCGATTGCAGCTTCCCCATCTGCAAAAGGAGAAGTGGGGTGACGGCTTCTCTGACGCCCTCCCAGCATTTTTATTGCCCACATTTACATGCGAGACGAAGGACACACAAATCCCCTCCCCGGCTTTCCAGGTTTCTGGAGTTTGGCTGTGCTGATCGATGCAGTGGGTAAGTTAACAGAGTCTTTTAAATCTCAGAATTCACTTTATCTGCATAAGGAAGAACGGGGCCAAAGCCAGGGGGAGACAGGAACAGACAGGCCAAGGCTGGTGAAATTCGAGATGCCTTCATGAGCCACGTTCGGGGCTGTAACTGGACGGACCTACATTTCACCACATTTTCCAATGTGTTGTGCAAGCTGACTCCTCCGTGTGCTCTTCTGGGAGACTCGGTCAGGATTCACATTGCCTTAAGGTGTCTCTTTCGCATCCAGGCGGGAGCTTTGTTTTGCTTTATTTGGTACCACGCCGAGACAAGCCATGATCTGGTCGATCTCGAAACTTAAAAATGTCTAAATCATTTAGGTTGCCACATGTCAAGGCAAAATGATATGTTATAGCGAGAGTGTGGCAAACTGTGGCCCGCGGACTCATTGCTTGTTTCTTTAAATAAAACTTTCTTAATACACAGGCATGCCCATTCATTTACACGTCAATGGCTACTTTCAAGCTGTGATGGCAGAGTTGATTAGCAGTGACAGAGAATGTATGGCTCACGAATCCTAAAGTATTTATTATCTGGCCCTTTAAGAAAAAAAAAGAATCTGGCTACTCTTGTATGGTTACTTTAAAATTCTCTAAAAGTGAACTTTAAAAACTAAAGATGGAGGGAAATATTTGTATTTTATATTATTTATAATGAAATGTTGAGGATATAAGCCTCAGTGCTTTTTTTTCCTCCTATAATCTGGTCTTAAAAATAATATACTCGGTCTACTGATTGTCAGGTTCTCCACGAATCTCACCTTGGTGACGTCTTGTGAGCGAGGCACTAACTGTCCTGTAGTGTGGGACCTGACCTTGAGGTTCGGTGCTATGTGTAACTCTGAGAGGGCCTCGCGTGGCCTAACCACAGCTTCCGCTCCCACCTGCTCCCGCAGGTGAGGCCCACAGCCCAACAGCCCTCCTTCCCGAGGGACCAGGCGCAGTTCCTTCTTACCCCTGAGTAGTGGTCCCATTTCCCTGCCAGCCCACGGAACTATTCAAACAAACAATCACATCCTTCCTGGGAATGGGCGGGGTTGGGGGGGTAGCCACCCTCTTGATACAGCAAAGCCTCCTCCCACAGCCCCTGGTCGTTCACTCTGTCCCTGAGTGCACCCCCCCATGTGGCCCTGTCCACCTGTCCCAGGCTGTGGACGCGTGTGACTCATAACGGGTTGATCTCAGCTGTCCAGCCTTGGTGATCTCATGACCCTGGGCAGAAATGCACCCCCCACACAACCCAATAAGATGAATAGGAGGTGATCAAAACAGACCCTATCTAGACTAGCTTTTCAAGGATGTTTGTAGAGCAAACAGCCTGGGCAGGCAGATACGCTATAAGAGCCTGCTGAAATGCGAAAGGGTTAGAGGATAATTAAAACCTGAAACTGGACGAAGGAAGTCTATACCTTAGGCCTAGTTTCTGGAACCCCTAACCACATTCTGTTAATCATGAAACTTGTGACAATGAGCTCATACGCTAACTGCCAGTTTTAGCCTGTGTAACCCTGCTTGCTTGCGTGGCATGAAAAATAATCAATTTTATATAAGCTGAAAATTACTGTTTGGCCATCGCCCATGAGAATACTGGCTATTGCCCATGGGAACATAGGCGATCACCCATAGGAACATAACATTCTAACAACAAGCTTTCTGCTTCTGTACTCCCCGCTTGCACACCTGAGCAGTGGGTTGACAGGTAGTGAATAGGAGAAAGATGGACCTTTGTGTTTAAGACAGAATGAGGAATGGGATTTGGGGCTTAAAAACCTTGTATCTTGGCATTTCGGGGCTGCTCCTTTGGAAGGACAGCCACCGGCTAATGAACTGCCTCTGTAATCAAAGCACTCAGGTTGAGTCTGGTTATTCCGGTCACAACAACGCGTCTCCCTCTGGAGCGGAAGGCAGGCAAGCTGACTGTCCCCTAAAAGGCTGAGTCCCTTAAAAGGTCAGGATTTCTCTCCTGTGATGCCACCTACTGTGTGTGCAGGTCTCCATCCAAGCCCACCCATGTCACCCCAGGAAGACTTTCGGGCACACACATGCTGACCCCATGCTGCTTGCTACACCCTGAGTGATAAGGCCCTTTATCTCTGGGCTCCTACCTCCTGCCGGCATCCATGAAGCGAATAGCTTGCAAGCAGGGTAAACTCTGAGCTCCTCCTAGTTCTCGACACTGATGAACTAGATTAGCTTAAATACAACAACAACAACAAATCCGTGCAGTGTTTGCCTTTAGGTGTTCCCTACTTATTAGGTTTGCTCACTTTACCTCATGGTGCCACATATGTACATAGGCAGGCGTAGTGAGACGGTTAATCTTTTAGCAGGAAATGAAATGGGACCTCTCTTGCAGAGTTAATCTTTTTAGTAAACCTAGTTAAGTTTTCTTCCCTCAAATCCTGATAATTGCCCTGGCGACTCAGATCCTCTGGCTGTTGATAAGGGTCATAGGCCCATTGTTAAGCAGAAATGATGTTAAGCCAGGCAGGGCCCTTAGAGTCTGAGGGGGGCGGGGATTTAAGCCAAAGGTCTTTCTTTTTACTCTTTAGGAAATATATTAACCAAGTCTGTTTCCCTTTACTCAATAGGCAAATCAGTAATAGAAATTAATAGATGTATGATTTAAATAACAAGTTTGTATCTTCTTTTCCTTGTCTAGGGACTGAAGTGGCGCTTCAGCG
>NW_006439713.1:790335-792815 GCF_000325575.1 Pteropus alecto | reverse complement strand
CAGGCTCACCAGGAAGCAGATACGGAAGAAGAGACCTCCCGTCCCTCAACATCCACACTAATAATAAGGGGGTTCATGGCTCTTAGGAAAGAGCTAGGCAGGAAAGTTAGTTAGGGGGTTTCGGGTCTGCCTGCAAAGACACTGAAGTCATCCTATCTCAGAAAGGGTCCGCCCCAGCCCGCCCACAATTAAGCAAGCCAGAAGGCATTTTTTTACTCACACAAAGAAACCAGTAGGCAGAGAATTAGGTACCGGTTTAAGCCAGACACTCGCACCTGCATACTGAAGACCCCAATGACCTTCAACTCACCTGAGCCTCATTATACCATCATGATAATATGATGCCCATGCCCGGAAGTTCATTAATATTATAACAGACTGAATTCTGGGAACAAACATGCGCAGAAAGCAAAATGATGAATCACTGCGTCCTGTCAATCAGGGAAGCCCACTCCTCTCAGAAAAGTCACCGCCCACAGCAGAAAGGGATAAAAACCCCGAAGGCTCCATCCCCAGGCCTTGGGGCCACGCCTCTCGTGCTCGGCGCTGGCTTTCCCTTCTATCAAAGCTTTTCTTTTCTCCTGTGTTTCACTGTCTTACTCAATGATTTGTTCAAGACATTGAGAACCTGGACAACACGCCGGGAGAGGACCCCGCTCTCCAGTAACAGTAGCGCTGCCTAATTAAATCTCTTTGCTACCCCAAAATGTCCAGCTCAGGGCAATATTAAGAGCTGAGAAGAACGAGTAAAAAATACCTTTAAAATAATACCATGTACCGTTCTGTTACTGCCTATAATCTCCTGTCTGCTTGGACCTTTAAATGGGCAACTGTTTCATTTAAATAACAGCCACCGATATTTGGATCGAGCATACAGCTGCCCCCTAACAGCCACTGGTGTCTCCTACCAGGCTCTGAGCATCGATTATGAGCACGAACTGCCCTCCCGCCCTCACCGAGAAAGATGCGGGAGGGAGGGAGTTTCCCTTAAGCTAACGAGACCCCGCCCACCGACCCCACAGCCTGACTTCCGGGATTGGTTCTGGTCCGGTCTCCAGTTCAACAGAACAGAACCCTGTCATGTGGGAAAGTAGCTAGAAGCGGTGGTCCACTGTCAGCCACAGAACAGCAAGGTTCATGGATCAGGCTAAGCTGTTCGAGCCACGGAGTTTATTAAATCCATCTGCAGCCTGTGGCGAAGAGCAAGGGGCAGGCGACGTGACAGCTTAACGCTTCCTGTGGGTGCAGGTGGGCGGAAGAACCACAGACCCGGATCCTGGGCCACAAGATGTTCATGTGTCCCGCCCACTCTTGGCATCTCCACCAATGCATGACGATGACAAGTACCAGGATTGGGGTTTGAGCAAGGGGACAGGACATGGATGGTGCCTGGGGCTACCAAGTGCTCGGTCCGTACTGGGGATACTTAGAGCTGGCACTGCTGGCCCAGGTATAGCCCACAGTGACCCACAGAGCAGCCCTGCTGTTAGTCTGTTTGGGGGCTGGGGCCATGACGGAGGTCACCGATGGGTGCCTGGTTTAGGGGCGACAGAGCTGTCTGCCTCGACTTGCACCGGTGGCTTGCAGTGTGTGGCCTCTCTGTCACCTCCCAGCCACAGCGCTTCTGCTTGTTCCATTCTTTCGACCATGTCGTACGTCCTGCAGATTACTGTCCCCTCCATCCCACGAGCTCCGAGTTTCTTACGCCTGGCACCCTTGACACATCTTCAGTTTCACGTACCCCATTTGTTCTCACCATCAAGAGCAGAATGGACACTTGCGCGTTAGTAATTTACATAGATTAGGGCTTTTTGTGGCAAGTAACGGACGCGAACTGTTTAGGGCTGGATTGCGTGACCCCCAAATCCACAGGTTGACGTCCTAACCCCCACTATTTCGTGATCTTATTTAGAGACAAGGTCTCTAGAAAGGTGATTAAGTTAAAATGTGGCTGTTAGGGTGGGTCTTAATCCAATGACTGGGGTCCTTATATAAGGAGGGCACTAGGGCAGAGACGCACACAGACGGACCGCCATGTGAGGACACAGGGCGGGGACGGCCACCCACAAGCCGAGGGGAGAGGCTTCAGGAGAAACCAACCTGCTGACCTCTGGATCCGGGGCTTCCAGCCTCCAGAACTGCAAGAGAATATATTTCCACTGCTTTTCAGCCACGTGGTCTGTGGCGTTCTGCTAGGGGCACCCAAGGCGACCTATTCACCCACTCAAGACGAAGAAGAGAGGGGGGCTATCTGTGGGTTTAGGGTGTCACTGCAACCCAGGGCAGCAGCACCGCCAGCCTCGGGGGTCAGGACTCACTCTCACCTCCTTGGGGCCCCTCTCTGCGCATGGGCCTGTCCTCCCTGCGCCCCACCCCAGGCTGCTGGCTGCGCTCAGTCTCCCCCACCCCAATCACACACCCTGAGGCCACCCCCCCACTCTCTCCACACCAGTCACCCACCAGAAAGCCCCTGACTTCCC
>NW_006439713.1:766957-790302 GCF_000325575.1 Pteropus alecto | reverse complement strand
TTTCCCTATGACAGAACTCCTAAACTTTTGTCTGAAGCTCATCAAGGACACAGAAAATTCTAGAAGGTTCCGTGAGTCGGTGGTTTCCAGGCCCGTGGGAAAAGGGCAGGATGTGGGATGGTAGGGACAGCTGTGCCAGCGTCTGGCAGTAAACAGATCAGTACTTCAGCTTCACGTCTGGTAAAACCGAGAGAGCTTTAAACTGATGTCACTCCCCTGCGCTGTTCTGAAGTAGGCAGCCTGTTTCTAAAAACAAAAATAGAAAACACACAAAACTTTCCACCGCCAAGCCACGCGTGCAGACACGGGAGTTCTAGGGCTGCCCCCCTCCCCAGCTGGGATCCAGCGGCGCCACCTCAGCCTGGATCCCAGGGTGCGGGCCCTTGAGGGGCGTGTATGAGCACACACGTGTGCGTGCATGTGTGACACACTCCCCAGACTGCCAACAGCTTCCTGCCTTATCAGCGGAGCTGCTCTTGTTAAGGCGTTACTGCCACAGCTTGCCTTTCCCACACCGCCTCCTGGATGCTTCAAGGACTCCGGTGACCCGGAGAAGTCAGCCACCGGTCCCCTAAGACATCAGTTCTGCTATTGCGTCCCCTGTCCCCCTCGCCCACGGGCTCGTGGCCACAGAGGGGCCTGAGTGGGGAGGTGATGCCAGACCAAGCCCCGTCAGGGTTCCCTGGGACGTGGGGGCGGGGCCCGTTGGGGGAGGGGCGGCCTGGGCTGAGGTCCACCCTGCCAGGTTCTGATTCAGTGGCGTCTCACACTCCTGGAGCCTGTCTTGGTCCCCTCTTCCCCCCTTACCTCACCGCCACCCTGGCTCTGAACACGAGAAGGAAGTGGCATGTCACCCGATGCCGTCCCCAGGCCCAGCTCCCTCGCCCACACGTGCTGCCCAGCTGTGGCCACACACAGAATTCAGCGGCTCCCACTGACCCCCAGACCTCGAGAGAGTGCCTGGCGGCCAAGGAGGGGCCAGGCCAGGCCGGCCTCCTCCAGACCCCGCAGGTGGGCGGTGGGTCGTGCTCCCACAGCAGTGCTCCAACATGCTCCCACTCCGATATCTGCCTCCAGGCTCCATCCCTCCCAGCAGCCACGTGCTGCTGCCGGGATTTCTCTGGGTGTTTGTACGTTTCTGGAAGGACAGTGCACCAGAGACAAAGCCACTTCCCCATTCAAGCCCCACCTCCTGCTCCCTTCATGCTGAGGCAGGGACACCCCTGCAGGGGTCCCCGTTCTCTCTCCTCCCAGTGCCCTGAGCCCCGAGAGGCCTGGTCCCCAGAGGGTGGGGCCACAAGGTCATGTATCTGGGAGGTGGACAGCAGAGGAGGTGGACGTGGCTGGTGGGTCGTGGATTCCTTTCTTTGTAGCCTGACGGGAGCGAGGGGCTGAAGCCGCCAGCTCTGGGTCCATTCATTCCCTCCACTGGCCCAACACCAGAGGAACAGAAGGCAAGGGACCCACCCAGTGTCCTTGTCACCTGGGCTCAGGGCCCGCAGCCTGACGCATTTGCTGGGGGTGCCAGGAGGAAGGCACGTCCCTGCTGGATTGTCCCTGGTCGCCAGAGGACTCAGAGTTAAGGCACTCCCGATCCGCACAGAATGGCTCCCTGGGAAGTGTCACGGCACCCACACAGCCCCCCGCTGAGGAAGGGGAGACGGCCCACAATGAGAGGGCCTCATCCAGAGCCACAGGCCCCGTGGGACGCAGGGAGGCACAGCGCGGGGCGCGGTCCTTGTGTCCTGGTCCTCTCTCGGCTTTCTCTTGACCGCAGCCGCGAGGACATCAGCAACTCTCTACTCTGGGAGAGTCTCTGGCGAGAGTGCGGAGCCCGTCGATCTGGGCCTCTGCTCCCCAGGCGGTTCCGCGCCCCCTCGGGATGGAGGAGGCGGCTCCGCGCCCCTCGGGGACGGAGCGGGGCTGAAGGGAGGCCGAGGCGCCGTCTGGGCTGGAGCTGGTTTGGAAAACGCAAAGCGATGCCTTGCGCTTCTCCCGCTCGCGTCTCCTCCGCCGGCTCCTCCGATGCCCAGCCCGAGGTTCCGGCCCAGGCCTGGGACCGGCGGGTGGCGTAGCGAGCAGTCCGAGCGAGACCCGGGCGTGGCGGAGGGAACGGCTGCCTACGCTCCTCTAACGGACCCGGGCCGGAGCACTCGCCCTAACCACCGTCACCTTGGGCGATGCAAACAAATCATCCCATTATTTTCAGTCTCCGGAGTGAACTGATCCCACTGCTGCCTCAGCACCCTCTCTGCCCTGCCCCTGCCCCTGCCCCTGCCCCTGCCCCTGGCGGCTCTGGCCATAGGCTCACCGCTCTGCGGTACAGGGAAGATAAGGGCCTTGGTGATGTTCTGTCACGGGACAGAAAACCCAGCAGGCAGCCATTTAACCCGTAAGGACATCAGGGTTCACGTAACGTGAAGTCTAGCGGTGGGTGGTGCTGGGTCGAGTCAGCAGCTCAGGGAAAGTCAGGGCTCTAGTTCTCCGGCCTTTCCTCATTAGCCCAGAAAGGCTGCCTGAAGCACCACATCACGCCCTCATCCTGCACGACATCCAAAGGCAGGCCACAGGGGCCGGTCAGGGTGGCCAGAAGGAGATGTCTTCCTCCAGGGCCTCCGAGTAGACGCCGCATGGGCTGGAATGGAGCTGCATGGCCACTTCCAGCTGAGGGAGAGGCTGGGAAAGTGAGCCCCTCCCCCGGCAGACAGGTAAGGAAGACGGGATGAAATGGATGGCCGGTTCTGGGAGACGAGTCTACCACAGCAAGTTGTCACGAGGGAAAGCCAGCCTCCCTGCGACGAAGGAGGGGAGGGGAGGGCACAGGGACAGAGCCAGCTGGACGCCTGAGCGTGCCGGGGCCTCGCTCCACGCACAGGCCAGCGCAAGCCCCAGGACGCCCGTAGCCCCGGGGGCTTCCTCCGTCCGCAGCCACAGGGCACCCGAGCCCCCCGCAGCTGGAGCGATGGCGGGGAGCAGGAAGCGGAGGGGGCACAGGGCTGCGCGCTGCTTCCGCAGGGCCCGTTCCCTCCGGAAGGCGCGTCTAGAACACACTGCATTTCAAAACGGATCGGACTAAACAACGTTTCCTTTTGCCCGGCGCTGGCAGGCAGAGATCGTGAGAGGTGGACAAAGAAAGAAGCAAAATTTCTCCAGTGAGGAAAAGCCACGCTGATGCCTGCAGCACACGGACACGGCACGCGCTGCTGCACACGCGTGTGCCTGGGGTTCCCGCCCCGACGTCCCCGCCCGTGGGGGGCCCTGGCCCCTGGGCCTCTGCACCCGTGTGCCTTGGTGGCCAAGGGTCGGGGGTGTGATTGATCTGACTGGCAAATTTGGAAAAAAACTGGTCACACAAAGCTCAGCGCCCCTTTTTCCTCTACGGAACCAGCGAGCTGTGGAGGGCGGAGGGTCGCCCTGCTCCTGGGACCCCACAAACAGTTGTGCAGGTTACACCCAGGGCAAGGCGCCTGAGGACGGGGAGCCAGTTCGGGGGGAGCAGCGGCTCGCTTAGCTGAGCCCCAGGGAGGATGACAGCCTGGGGCAGACAGCCTCTTCTCGCTGTCACTGCAGCGCTGGGGGCCAGGGTCCCCCATGGCTGCTCAGGCTGCACGGCTGGCCCAGATGGGCGTCTGCTCAGTGCCGGGCGTGGCTGGCACATCCAGCTGGCTCTTGTCGCTGATAAGGTGACATGTGGCCTCCTATCCTTCCCTCTGGGGTGGGGGTGGGGGGTTCCTCAAGGTGTTAACCCATGCCAGGCTCTGCCACTTTGCTGTGATTCACACTTTCAGAGGCTTTGCTGTGGGTTTTTTTTTTCCTAAGCCAGTTTCCCCCGGGGGAAAGGAAGTGGCTGAGCAGCAGTTTTCATTACTGACAGCGGGCCACCCACAGTGAATATTTAAAGAACATTAGTGGATTTGGGGCCTATTTTCATGATTTGACAAGGGAGGGGCTTCCAGTCGCGTCTTGAAGACTTTGCAATGAAATGGCCTCGTGCACACCCCGGCTGCTAGGGCCACCCGGTCAACTCCACCCGGTCAACTCTGCCCGGGCAACTCCGCCCAGTCAACTCCGCCCGGTCAACTCCGCCCGGTCAACTCCGGCAGCCTCGTTGCCACTTCCTTCCGTCATCTACCGCCTCCTGTGTCACCTGAGAGAGTGCGAGTTAATGTACGCTCCGTGACGAAAAGACCAGAGGCGGAAATAGGGCACTTCTCTTTGAAAGAAAGGAAAATCGTTTCTATTTTTATAAGGAACTGCGGGTGCAGAGGGAAATTCATCTCTTCATTTTTAGCCCAATTTCAAGCATGAATATCAGAGCGATCGATCCATGCAGTAGTGAGCTGAGGCACAGACGCAGAAGGTCCCCACGATGTCTGGCCGGTGACGGTGACGGTGACGGGGTGGGGGGCAGGGCCATTCCGAGTCGAGACCCCCAGCGGGAGGACATCTAAAACTCGCACTCGTCCGGATCGTCTGGACCGGGGAGGTGGGGGAGGAGAGACGGGTTAGTGAGGATGAAGTTTCTTTCACTCTTAAGCGATTACAGAGGATTCGACTGGACGGAGCCAACGGGAAAGTCCTCAGCACACACTATTCTGTCCTTCCTGTCACTCTTGCCCGAAGCAAGCAATTTGCCAAGGACGGTTCTTCACAGACCGCTGGTTGGAGATGTGAAGAAAAGGCAGGAAAGACAAAGGCTGGTTCGCCCCACGGCCCCTGAGCCCTGCCTTCCGCCCGCAGACCTGCATTCGGCCCGAGTTAGGCCAAGCCCCTCCTTCGCCGTCAACTCCGCGGCCACCATTCTGGAAAGTACGCAGCTGGAGAGTGGGCTCGGGCCCCGAGTCCCCGCGTGGTCCTCTCCCTGATCCCGCGTCCGCGGACCCCACGGCGCTGTCACCACACGTACCTTCGGGAGCCTTTCTGCTGGCGGGGTAGAAGCACCACGGGACCCCGCGGGTGGCGCTGTTGAAGCAGCAGCCTTTGTCGTGACACGCCCGGGCCGTGATGCCGGGAAAGCCGCAGTTCTTCCTTTCGGTGGGGGTGACCTCGCACGTCTCTGGGAGGGCACGGGGCGAGGGGCTGGGTGAGTGGTGGGCTGGCACCCCCACCATCATCATCCACCCTCCAGCCAGCCTCCCTCTCCGCCCGGGTCAGCCACCAGCCGGCGTGGCTGCTGTGGACCCAGGGCTCGGGGTCCACCAGGGGGACCCCGTCCTCATTTTCTGATGCGAACACGTGTCCCCTCAGGAAAAATGCGAGGGGCCCGGGGTTTGTAAACTTCGCACCTACTCATAATTTATTCATTCACTCTTTAATTTCAACAAACAATTAATAAAGTCATTCGCTCTATCAATATATAACTACCGAGCACCAGTCACGTGGGGCAGAAACAGGAGCCGGCAGAGCAGGACGGCGCAGCATCCCCGGGTACCGAGCTCACGCCAGGCTCTGTGCTGAGTGACGGGGACCCAGAAATTAAAAACGAAGGAGTAGTTGTTAAGAGGCCAGCAGTGTAAGGGAGGAGAAAGCCAAGTGCAGATAACAGCACAGAGCGACCATCCCAGTGCGCGGGAGGGGCAGGGGACCATGCGGTGAACTAAGCAAGGAGGGCTTCCTGTAGGAGAGGGTTCATCACATGAGGAGGAGACGAAGCGCGTTCCAAGCAGAGGGAGCCGCGTGCTCAGTGGTCAAGAGCGAGCGAGGCGTGCGCCAGGAGTCAGCCCACTGGGAGGCACGGAGCAGAGGCCGGGGCGGGGCGTCTGAGAGAGACGGATTTAACCAGGGGGTGCTGAAATCACCCCAAAGGAAAGAACGCAGGGTGGGGGTGAGGCGGGGCCAGCCGGCAGCTCCCGCGTGGTGGGGCCTGCGTTCAGGGCCGGAGCCCAGGGCTCTGAGAAGGAAAACTAGGATGCGGGGGTTGGCGGGCGGGGCAGGCCGCGAAAGGGGACTCTGGATCCAGTCCCTGTCTTCGTCTTGGGTTGGGGCCACGGGAGAGCGAGGCGCTCCGTTCTGTCACATGGGCTCGGAGGTGCTCCTGGCTGTGTGTTCAGGTGGGGCCTGGCGGGCAGAAGCTCCACCCATTCCTGGGCAGGCGAGAGAGAAGGGGGACTTGGGAGGGGGGCCTTGGGAGCTTCGGTAGTAAAGGGACAGAGAAGGGAGGAGCCTGAGCAGAAGGGGAAGGAGAGGCAGGGAGACAGGTGGGCCGGGATTCGGGGCAGAGGCGGTCACAGCTGGCCTTGGCCTAGGGCATCAGGTTCTCTGAAAGACAGTGCACCCAGGGACAGGCCGCTGCGGAAGCAGCTCTCCTAGGCCGAGGGGCAGGGCGCCCGCGGTGACTCCTTTGTGAAACCCAGCGGAGCGTTCTAGCAATAAGAAGTAGCGTTTAGCACTTTGTAGCGTGCAAAGCACTTCCGCAAACCTCGTCACACTTAACTTTCTTGGCAGCCCTCTAAGGCAGACCACTGATCCCACTCTGCAGATAAAGGCATTGAGGCACGAACAAATTCAGAGGAAGCCATCGTGCCGTCTCTCATTCGGTGACGCCCACGGGACAGGTGCTTTGGGCTCCGCAGAGCTCGGAGCCCGGGAGAGCCCACCCACCTGCCAGAGCGCTTCTCCAGGGACGTCCCCCCCCACCCCGGGGTAGGCACTTGGACGCGTGTGTGTGTCTGCGTGGTCCACCCCCAGGGTAGAGTGTGCTTGGACATTTGGGAGAGCAATTCTTACGTGCCACATTGAAGCTTGCCCTTAAAGCATGATACTCCAGAACAGCATTCTGGAAGACGGCAGCCATGTCCTCACAGCACTTCTCAGAACTTCCACTGGCCCTCCCGCCCGCTGCTGCCTTCCAGAATAGCCTAGAATAGCGCCTGGCACCAAACAGCTTGGCCCCAAAACATGCAAAGACTCTCCTGGAGGCCATCTCTCCCCCCGTGCCCCCCGTGAAGCAGGGCGGGGGCTGACTTACCGGCCTGGCCCTGAACCAGGGTGCTGAGGGCCAGTGACAGGGCCAGAACCACAACGCAGATCGCCTTGTGCTCCATGGCGGCCGTGACCTTGTCCTCTCGGCTCCCAGGGAGGCTGCAAGTCAGGGGTGAGAGTCCGGCTGGGCCCGCGATTTTAAACCCGGCTCTGTTTGCCGAAGGAGGCCCCGAGTCCTCACTCCGAGTAATCTGCACTGATTACGCGTGTCCCCAGGCGTGGGCAAGGCCCGCGGACCGTCCGCTGATAGAGAAGCCCCGCATCAGTCACCTCGGTGGCCGGGTGGGGATTCGGAACGTCCCGCTGTTATCCGTGGGAGTCTCCTCAGTCATGGCCGAGTCCAGGCCCCAACCGTATCGCCAGGCCCTCCTGCTAATGTCAACAGCACAGTCACCGGAGAGTAATTCGCAGCGGAAGATGCCCCGAGAAAGGAGCTGTTGTGTCAGCAGTGGCTCCGGGGTCCCCGCCATGCGACTCAGGAGCAGGAGCCGATGAGGCCCCCGCCTGCCTTGTCCTTCCCACGTGGTGCGCCCAGTTTTCTACTAGGCTGAGCATCCAAGTTGGGGGTGGGGGTGGGGGTGGGGTCTGTGCCTGGACAGGGAGAGCGGGCGAGCGACAGGCCGGCTCCCTTGCCCTCTCCCCAGGGTTTCGGTGTCATCCTGTTGGACATTCCCATGCAAATCCGTGTGTCAGCAGAGAGCCACCTCAGGTGCCACCGAGGGAGCACGGCCTGTCCGGGACTCCCGGTCCGCTGGGCCCCGACGCTGAGCACTCGCGGAGGAGGTGCACACCCAACGCACAGGCGCTGAGCGAGCCTCCTTACTGCTCTAAATTAATTTCTTTCTCTTTCCTTTCCTTGTTCCTTTTAAAAGTGCAGCTGTGTATACCAGAGCCGACACAGAGGCTGGTGGAGGCGCATTTCCCTCCGGGGGGCCCCCTCCCCACACCTGTGGGGCCACTTGCTCCGGTCCCCCCAGTGAGGACCCCTGGACACTGTCCTCACAAGGCCACCTCCAGCCCCAGCTTCCCTGGTCGCCTGCCCTGTCCGGCTCTCCCTCTTTCCCAGCCCTTATCGTCCCCGAGGGTACAAAGTGACTCGCTCACGCACTGTGTTTAGGATTCATCGTCCCTCCCCCAGTAGGATGGGACCATGACACGGAGCTTTGTCCACTTTGTGCACCCAGGTGGCCTCCGCACCATTGAATGGTGCCTTATTCAATAAACATCTGTTAAAGGTGAATGAATGAATACATGAATGAATGTGTGCATGGCTAAGTGACAGGAAGGATGTTTTTTCTTCAGCGAGAGATTAGGCTCCAAAGAACCTGACAATCACCTCGGAAAGGTGCTTCCTTCTCTGAGGTGACCCAGTAGGTCGTCCTGCAGCCCCTCTGGGCAGGGCCTGGATCAGAATGGGGCCACCACACTCCTGACCCCTCCTGGCCCAGGCCCCGGCCCCACCCTCCAGGGAGACTGATATGCAAATCCTGGGCGGGCCCAGGGCGTAAGAGGCTGGGGGGTGGGTTACCTGTGCCAGAGAAGGCGAGGCCACCGACCCTGGTGGTGCTCAGGACGATGGAGAACCAGCGCTCACTTCTCAGACCCGAATGGGACCTCTCAGAAACGGGGTGCACATGGTGCCACAATTTGGAAAAAAAGCGGGAGGTGCTGAGTGAAGCTGAAGCTACGCAGACTCCAACTCCGCATCGCCACCGGCTGTGGCCCTGGCGTCTGCCTCACACGTGGGCAGAAGGAAACAGACAAAGGTCACTTTCGAGGCATTGTGTGCAGCAGCTTTTTTAAAAAAGGAAAAATCGGAGAGGCTCGAACAGGAAAAAAGAGACAGGAAAGAAGAGAAAGAGGAAGAAAGGGAGGGAAGAAGGAAGGGAAGGAGGGAGGGAGGAAGGAGAGAAGGAGGGAGGGAGGAAGGAGGGAGGGAAGAAGGAAGGAAGGAGGGAGGAAGGAAGGAAGAAGAAAAATATTTATTAACAGGGTTGAAAGGAAGAAAGAACCTAAAGTATATTATACATACACATTGGACACCTTCCAGAAGATGGAAAGCAATGAATAAATGGAAATAAATAATAATAAAAATTAATAAATATTGAAAACAAAGTTACATCGAAAATAAATTCAGAATGATTCTTAAAATACGTAGATTTTCGAAATACATCAAACAAAGCAACGCACGGTTAAAACTGCACCCAGATGGATTAGAACAAGGACACAGGCAGGAAGGGGCCGGGCTGACCTCTGGCGACGGCCCCGGGAGCGTGCAGAGGGCCATCGACGTCTGCGCAACGCTGCGTAACGGCACCCAGGTGCGCGTCCAGTAGGTTACGGGGGAGACGCAGACGCGGTGTGTGTTCCCAGCTGCGTCTCTAACAGCCCAGCTCCTCCCTCCGGGGCACACGGGAGAGAACAGCCGGGCGGCCGGCTCCTCGCTCCGGGGTGCTGGGACTGCACAGCCCGCGGCGGTGAGGACGGTCAGGACGGTCACTGTACAGATGGCCTTTCAGACATCCGGTGGTAACCGCGAGAGCCCTGGTGGACAGCGCGGACACAGACCCCGCGGTAGCCTAACGAACCCCATTTTTTAAAATGACGGTTGGGGAGGAAGAAGATGCACCGAGTTGAGGGCTGGTCCCCTGGTGGTCTGTCGCCCCGTGCAAGGAATTTAACTCCTCCGGCCTTTTCTCCTCAACTGGAAAATAAAGTGGCTGGACCCCAGGCCTGGTTTCTGGTCCCCATCCCCTGCTCGTGTGCCCAGCACACTTCCTGCCTTCCTCCGCTTCCAGTTAGGGGTCTCCGTCCCCCACTCTCACCGTGTGGTTTGTTGGCTGGACCGTCCCACGCCCCAGAGCTGCAGGCTCAGTGCAGGGATGCGTGTCTGAAAGGTGGGGGCTGGGGTGCCTCTAGCTCGCTCTCCACCCCTCCCTGCCAGCCCTGGCTCCCGACTGCAGGGGGTGCACCCGCAGGAGACGGCTGCCTGGGAGGAAGTGAGCTCAGGCTTTATCTCCCGGGTCCCTCCCTACAGTGTCACCTTCAACCGACCACATCCCTGTGTCCAGCCTTCTCCACACAGTTGTCTTTCCTGGGTCTCCCCGTGAGGGACCCCTCTCCTCGCTCCTCCAGGCTGAGGGGTCCACTGGCCCCAAAGAGAGGCCAAAAGACATCTTAGGGACAGTGAAAAACTATCAATAACCCGAATTACCAATAATTACCAAAAACCCTTAACGAAGGTTGGTCACAGCTACGAGCTGAAACGCTGCCGCCATCACCAGCGTGGCCCTGTGACATGTGCGGCCGCATGGAGGATTTTCTTGCTCCAGGGATAAATCAAGAGGAAAAAGACAACGAAAGTTCCCAAACGACCCAGCAGAAGATAAAGGAGAGAGGGGCAGGTGCCCACACGTGGCCCCATGTGGCGACAGGGCCTGGGCCGTGGGACTCTGCCTTCCGACCCACTGAAAAGGCTCTGTGAGCGTGGTTCACTTTCATAATTGAAAAACACTGTGTTTAAAGCATAAAATGCAATGATTTTGCTCTCATCTCCCCCAGGTGGTGAGTCAGGGAGGCCGTGAGTCAGTCGTGGAGGGGCCTTGACCTTGGAGAGGTGCCCGCGGGCCGTGCCCGGCTGCCATGCTGGCCTGTGACCTATTTCTTCACACCTGCCCTGAAGTCAAACACAGGTGTGGGGGGCAGGGGCGCGGGCGAGCTGCCTGCTATCTCTCAGATTTCAGCAACAAGGCACGGCAAGGCCACCGACCCTGCCCATTGAGTCCTTGTCCCGCCCAGCAGATCCCAGCGGCCACCCAGGGCATGCCCACGAAGGCAACAGACACAACCCGGCCGGACGTGGTCGGAACAGGGACCCCCAGGCCTGTCCACACTCGCGCCCAGGGCCGCCCGCAGCTCTAGCTTCAGCTCCTTCTGGCTCAGCGTGGCAGCGCCAAGGCACTGTGGTCCCGTCCGTGATCAAGGCTCTAAAACCATCGCTAAGTCCTAAGTGTGACCCCTTCCCCCCCCTCCCCCCCGGGAACGTAAAACGGGGAGCGAGAGAGGGCGAATGGACGGCGAGCTCACCCTGCCCACCCGCTGGTACCCGAACCTCCAGCGCGAGCTCAGCTGGGCACAGCCGGGTCCGAACGAAGCCCTGCCCCTCCGCACGTGCGTCCAGAGTCACCTGCAGGCTCCTCGCCCGGCTCAGAGGGCCCGCGGTGAGTGCCGGCACGGTGCCTGCCCCGCTCGCCTGCGCCTCAGTCCCATAGTGAGGAGATGGGGCCGGCCCCCTCCCGTGATGCCCACTGCGTCCCCGCTCCCTCCCGCAGACCCTGCCCGGGGTCTTCCTCCTCAGGCCTCAGTGCTGCATCTCTGCTGATGGAGGGCTGCCAGGTCCAGCCCAGACCCCCTGCTCCCATGATGCACCACGCTCCCTCCGGCATCCACCCCGCCCCCGACAGGGGCCTTCGCTCAGCTTCAACCCACATCCACCGCGACGTAGGTGTGTGGGTAAAGTTTTATTTCAGGCACGAGGATCTTTTTTCTGGCCTGGACCGACAGGGAGCAGGGCCCACTCCTGCTGAGAAGACAAGGAGAACTATGTGGAAGTCACCCTTAACCAGCGCTTCCCAGGGGCGCGGGCCCCAGGGTCCGCCCTGCTCAAAGGCCCCTCCAGCCCGTCTGTCCCAGGGATCCCAGAGATGAGCGAGGCCCGAGGCGCGCTGAAGGGGCCGCAGTGCCCACGGGGCCAGCGATCAGCCACCCCCGACCCACAGGGAGACTTATTTACTGAACAAAGCCAGTGAATTCCATCACCTCTAAAGATCCGCGTTAAACTTTACATTACACTGTTCTGCACCTTTCATTCCCTCTTCATTTACTCCTCCTACAGTCGCTGAAGGCTGATCCGATTGCACGTCCGCCGATGGGTTATGATGTACGAAGGGTTACGGCTCTCAGGCCAAGTCCTGTCTCGGTGGTTGTGTCCTTGTCTGGTCTTCGTGTCCCTGCTGTGCAGTGCTTTCCGGAGGACAGAGGTCCTGACAACAGGTGTGGCTCTAGTCAGAGAGGGTGTGGAACAGGCCACCCCTCTGAGCTCGTCTTTGCCAGTGTTCCAGCTTCTCTGCCATTCGCACGGGCTGGAGACAAACCCAAACCATGTATGCCATCTTTACTGTTAGATTCGCTACTGGAAGTCGATGCAGAAACAGATGACGGAGATAGTCCCCCAAAGCAAGGATCCCACTTTCTCTTCCCAACAACCCTAAACTTCGGCCAAGGCTAAGTTAGAAGAGATTCGAGGTTCTCCTCATAGTGTTCTGTCTCTCTGTCTTCTGCATGCTTCTTCGACGGCGGGAGAGAGAGGTGGCCGTGTAGCTGTCGAGCGCGGCGTCGCACGGCCTGGGCTTCCCCCATACGCGCCTCGGATGCCCTCGTTTGTCTCACCGTCTGCTTTTCAATTCCTGCTTTGAAAAGGGGGTGTCCAGGGTCTCGAGTGTTTCGATGAGATGCTCAGACTGCTGCTCTGCACCTCACCCTAAGTCCTTTTCATTTCTCCACGTAAGGCTTCCGCATAAGAAAAGAGACATTTTAAAATTTGTAAGGGGAGAGTTACTTTCTGAGCCCCAGGCCTCGGCGGGCCTGGCCTTTCCTACCACAGTCTCCACGGAGGATGGTGTCACGGGGAGCCGAATGTGGTTCAGAGTAAAAATGAGGCGTGTATAATATCCTCACATTTTTATGACAATCACTTGGCTTACAAAAAAAATATTTTGCATTTAAAAATTTCAAAAGTATTACTCCCCACTGAACAACAAAGCCTCAAAATAGTTAAGGCCACAATTACAGTAGGAGACACCCAGACCTCACTGCCAGCCCAGCAACGGATGGGACTTCCAACAGAAAACCAACAAGGGTATAGAAGATCTTCACCACACGCCAATCGACAGGGTCTACCGGTATTCGTGGGACATTTCACCCAACTGTAGTGGAATACACACTTTCCTCAGTGCCCACGTAAATTTATCAACATAGTACGATAAATCTCAACAAATCTAAAAGATTTGACCACAATAGAATCAAGAGAGAAATCAATGGCGCACAACAGGAAAATCTCTAACCACGGCAAAATTAAATAACAGACTTCTAAATAAACCACAGGTCAAAAGGAAGTTTCAAAAGAAATTTTAAAATAGATGGGACCGAACGAAAACGAATACTCAACTATCAAAATTTGTGAGACTCAGCTAAAGCGATGCTGAGAGAGAGATTTCTTGCATTAACTTACATTAGAAATGGAGGAAGTTCTCAAATCGAAACCTAAGTTTTTACCTCAAATAATTAGAAAAATAAGAGCCAAATAAACCTGAAGCCTTGAGAAGGAAGAGAATGTTAAAGACAAGAACAGAAATGAATAAAATTGAAAATAAGAAAACAATAGAAAAAAATCAGGGAAATAAAAAGACAAGTTCTTTGGAAAAAATCAATAAAATCGACGCGTCTATAGCAAAACTGACAAAAGTAATGGAAAGAATATCAGAAATGAAACGGGATATCGCTACAGACATCTAAAGGGTAATAAAGCGGTATGATTAAGAACTTTATGCTGATAAATTTCACAACTTAGAAGAAATGGACTAATATCTCAAAAACCACAAACTGCCAAAAATCAATCAAGATGGAAGAGACGATCTGAATAACCCTGTAAACGTCAAAGAATTTGAATTTATAATTTTAAATATATATAAAAAAAAGACATTTCCACACCAGTTTTTAAAGAATTACCTCCGTTTTTGCACAATCTCTTCCAGAAAATAGAAGAGGTGAATATTTCCCCACTCACTTTATGAGGCCAGTATCACCCCAACACCAAAACCAGACAAAGAAAACACACAAACGAGAAAACTCCAGACCAGGATCTCTCATGAACCGAGATGCGAATTTCCTCAACAAAGTATCAGCAAATCTAATTTATCAATGTATAAAAAATACTATACACCATGACCAAGTAGGGTCTTTTCCAGCTATGCATGGCTAGTTTCAGAAAATAATCAGTGTAATCCATCATATCAACAAGCTAAAGAAAAAAACCACATGTTCATATCAACCGATGTGAGTAAAATATTTGACAACACCCACTCACGATAAAAATTCTTAGCAAGTTAGTAATAGTGGAAATCACCTCAACTTGAAAAAAAGTTTCTACAGACACCCACAGTTGGTGTCATGTTTAACAAAGACTGGATGCTTTCACCTAATTAAGACTGTGAACAGGCAAGAATATTCGTCCACATGGTCCTATCAGTTCCAGTCACTGAAATAAGAGAAGAAAAAGAAATAAAAAGCATACAGATGAGAAAAGAAGAAACTACCTGTTTACAGATGGCACGATCACTTACGCATAAAATCCCAAGGAATCTATAAAACAAACACCTCTTAGAAATAATAAAAGAGTTTGGCAAAGTCACGGGATATGCAGATAAAAATCAATCGTATTTCTATATACTGTGAGAAGGCAGGCAGAAACGGTAATTGGAAACACAATAGCAAATATAATCACTCTAAAACGGAATACTTAGGTCTACCCTTAACAAATCGTGTTGAAGATCTGTGTGCCGGAAATTACAAACTCCTGATGAAAGAAACCACAGACCGAATCGATGGAGAGACACAGCGTAGTATAGAGGTCGATGCTCCCCAAATTGGTCTATAGGTTTATGCAATTCCTATCAAAATCTAAGCAAAGATTTTTGTAGACACGGCTAAGTTTATTTTTAAGTTTATGTGGAAAGGCACAAGCCCTAAAATAGCTAAAACAATCTCCAAAAAGAATAAAGTGAGAAGAATCACTCTACCTGATATTAAGACTTACTGTATAGCTGCAGTGATCGAGGCAGTGTGGTGTTGGAAAGGGGGCAGACAGAGATCAACAGAACAGAACAGAGGACCCAGAAGTAGATCCGCACATGTATGCCCAACAGCTTTTAGGCAAAAGTGTAAAAACGATTCAATGGAGGAAAGGTAGCATTTTCAACAGATGATGCTCAGACAAGTGGACATTCACAGGAAAAAAAAATGAACCTTAACCTAACCTTCACACCTTATACAAAAGTTAACTCGAAATCATAGAATTAAAGGTCAAACATAAAACTATAAATCTTTTTTTTTTTTTTAAATAGGTGGAATCTTTGGGACGTAGCTCTAGGCAGGAAGTGCTTTAACTCGACACTGCGAAAAGGGAAAATTGATCAATTGGACCTCACTAAAATGTGTGCTCTGTGAATGCCCATGGGAAGAGGATGTAAAGAGAAAACATTTGCAAACCACACATCCTATAAAGGACTTGTATCTAAAATATACAAACAACTTTCAAAACTCAACGGTAGAAAACAATCCAGTTAGAAAATGGGCAAAAGACGTGAAGAGACAGTCTGCCGAAGAGACTGTCGGATGGCAAATGGGCACAGGAAGAGGTGTCAACGTCGTTAGCCACGAGGGACATGCAACTCACACCAATAGTGAAAGCTCACCACACACCTGCCAGGACGCCTGAAATAAGGCAGTGACAACACCAGACGCTGGCGAGGGTTCGGGGAGAGGGGTCCCTCACACGCCCCTAGGGGGAATGCCAACGGGTGGGGCCCTCTGGGGGAGAGTGTGGCCATGTCTTAGAAGTCTAACGGTGCCACTGTGCTGTCACCAGCAGCTGCCCCCGGGCATTTATCTGAGAGAAATGAAACCTGCATGGTGCCATTTATCTAACTTTTTGAAATGACCATATTTCAGAAACAGAGAACAGATTAGCGGTTGCTGGGGTTGGAGATGGGGTGGCGTGGGGGAGGTGTCCTTGCAGAGATGGACGGCTCTGTGTCTTCACTGTGGTGGTGAATACTCAAGCCTACACGGTTCTATAGTGCAGAGCTAAGCACACACACACAGACCCACGCAGACCCACAGGCATACACACAGACATGCACACACAGACACATGCACTCAGACACACGAACACATGCATATTCACACACACACAACACACATGCATACACACAGACACACACAGACACACAGGCATACACACAGACATGCACACACAGACGCATGCATACACTCAGACACACACAGATACACACACACACACACACACACACACACACGAGTGCAAGTAAGACCAAGAAATCTGAACAGGTCAGTGGGCCCTATCATTGTCCATGTCCTGCCTGTGACACTGTCCTACAATCTGGCAAAATGTCTCATCGGGGAAACCTGGTCGAAGCTTACCAGAGGCCTCTGCGCCTCTCCCTAGGACTGCACGAGGCTCTGCAGTTATCTCAGACACGTTTCCGTTGAGAAAAGCATTCGCCCAGTAAGAACGCGTCCAGAACCACAGTTCTTGGGGCTGCGGACACCAGACGTAGCCTTAAACAAACCGTGTCCGCAGCTACTTTTCTCAACAGCCGTCCACGTGGTCGGCGACGGCTCCCCTCCTGGGAATGGGCCCCGGAAGTGGTTACGCCGAATCCCTCGGGACATGACTGTGCCCAGGAGGCGATGCCCCCCACTTCCAAAGGGCCGCAGAGGTGTTCTCACCGTTCACAGCGGGGGCCTGACTGGGGGCGGGTGCAGACTCTGGGCCTTTGCCTCGGGCCGTGCCCGCCTGGCGGTCTCGCCCACTTCCTGTGGCTGCTCTGACTCACGGGGTCACGGTCACGGCCTGGCAGCCCTGAACAGCCCCCACTGTTCTTTCCCACGGCGAACTCCGGCACGCCGGGAGGAAGGTGAGCTGCGCCACTGAGGTCACAGGCCCGGGCGGCAGCTGCCCCCAGTCTGGGAAACAATCTGGAACTTTCCAGGGACCAGGAGGAGAGGGAGGGAGTGGCTGCCCCCCGCCCCCGCAGCCCCACCTGGCGGCCAGACCCAGGAAGTTGCTAGTTTCCTTTGAAGACTCTGAAGGTGGGTGTGAGAAACCAGTAGCCATCTGGACCCAGGGACTGTCCCCACTCCTGCCCCTTCTCTCCTCTTGCCTTTTCTTCTGGTGTGACGAGAAAAAGTTCTGAGACGTGCTAAATTAAATTACAGCAGGCTGGAGGATGCAGGAGATGAGGGAAGGCGATCGGTTAACGGCTGCAGAGCAAAACAGCACAGGACCGACCACTCACTCTCCTGAGTGCACGTGGACGCTGCACGAGGCCCAGCTGGCTGTTTCCATGACCATCTGAAACAGCCAGGCACCACCGACCGCGGAGCCTCCGCTGCTTGCCTGCGCAGGACCTTTCCAGACTGTTGCCCACCAGCTGCCCAAAGGAACAAACTCTCCTTCCTGGAGGACAGTGAGCCTTCCCTGGGGACGGTGAGCCTTCCCTGGGGACAGTGAGCCTTCCCGGGGGACAGTGAGCCTTCCCGGGGGACAGTGAGCCTTCCCGGGGGACGGTGAGCCTTCCCGGGGGACGGTGAGCCTTCCCGGGGGACGGTGAGCCTTCCCGGGGGACGGTGAGCCTTCCCGGGGGACGGTGAGCCTTCCCGGGGGACGGTGAGCCTTCCCGGGGGACGGTGAGCCTTCCCGGGGGACGGTGAGCCTTCCCGGGGGACGGTGAGCCTTCCCGGGGGACGGTGAGCCTTCCCGGGGGACGGTGAGCCTTCCCGGGGGACGGTGAGCCTTCCCGGGGGACGGTGAGCCTTCCCGGGGGACGGTGAGCCTTCCCGGGGGACGGTGAGCCTTCCCGGGGGACGGTGAGCCTTCCCGGGGGACGGTGAGCCTTCCCGGGGGACGGTGAGCCTTCCCGGGGGACGGTGAGCCTTCCCGGGGGACGGTGAGCCTTCCCGGGGGACGGTGAGCCTTCCCGGGGGACGGTGAGCCTTCCCGGGGGACGGTGAGCCTTCCCGGGGGACGGTGAGCCTTCCCGGGGGACGGTGAGCCTTCCCGGGGGACGGTGAGCCTTCCCGGGGGACGGTGAGCCTTCCCGGGGGACGGTGAGCCTTCCCGGGGGACGGTGAGCCTTCCCGGGGGACGGTGAGCCTTCCCGGGGGACGGTGAGCCTTCCCGGGGGACGGTGAGCCTTCCCGGGGGACGGTGAGCCTTCCCGGGGGACGGTGAGCCTTCCCGGGGGACGGTGAGCCTTCCCGGGGGACGGTGAGCCTTCCCGGGGGACGGTGAGCCTTCCCGGGGGACGGTGAGCCTTCCCGGGGGACGGTGAGCCTTCCCGGGGGACGGTGAGCCTTCCCGGGGGACGGTGAGCCTTCCCGGGGGACGGTGAGCCTTCCCGGGGGACGGTGAGCCTTCCCGGGGGACGGTGAGCCTTCCCGGGGGACGGTGAGCCTTCCCGGGGGACGGTGAGCCTTCCCGGGGGACGGTGAGCCTTCCCGGGGGACGGTGAGCCTTCCCGGGGGACGGTGAGCCTTCCCGGGGGACGGTGAGCCTTCCCGGGGGACGGTGAGCCTTCCCGGGGGACGGTGAGCCTTCCCGGGGGACGGTGAGCCTTCCCGGGGGACGGTGAGCCTTCCCGGGGGACGGTGAGCCTTCCCGGGGGACGGTGAGCCTTCCCGGGGGACGGTGAGCCTTCCCGGGGGACGGTGAGCCTTCCCGGGGGACGGTGAGCCTTCCCGGGGGACGGTGAGCCTTCCCGGGGGACGGTGAGCCTTCCCGGGGGACGGTGAGCCTTCCCGGGGGACGGTGAGCCTTCCCGGGGGACGGTGAGCCTTCCCGGGGGACGGTGAGCCTTCCCGGGGGACGGTGAGCCTTCCCGGGGGACGGTGAGCCTTCCCTGGGGACGGTGAGCCTTCCCTGGGCATACAGTGAGCCTTCCCTGGGGACAGTGAGCCTTCCCTGGGGACAGTGAGCCTTCCCTGGGGACAGTGAGCCTTCCCTGGGGACAGTGAGCCTTCCCTGGGGACAGTGAGCCTTCCCTGGGGACAGTGAGCCTTCCCTGGGGACAGTGAGCCTTCCCTGGGGACAGTGAGCCTTCCCTGGGGACAGTGAGCCTTCCCTGGGGACAGTGAGCCTTCCCTGGGGACAGTGAGCCTTCCCGGGGGACGGTGAGCCTTCCCGGGGGACAGTGAGCCTTCCCGGGGGACAGTGAGCCTCCCTGGGGACAGTGAGCCTCCCGGGGGACAGAGCGTCTCTCTCAGAACAGCCCCGCCTCGCCCTCTTCCGCCTGCTCTGACTAGAGTCGGCATAAACCCTTTCAGAACGATATTTTTCTTTCTCCTCCGACTGTTGCAGCGAACTAGCCCGTCGACTCGGGACATGCTGTCCTTCCCCGTGGCTGCTGGCCCTGACCGCTGGCCCCGGACCTGGTCCCCTTCTGGCTAGCATCTGACTCAATAAACTCTGAAGAGCATTCCAGCCAGGACCCCGCCTCCGCCTCCCGCTCTGGCTGTGCGGTGTGAGGCAGGGACTAAGCTGCGTCCTTGGAAAAAGGAACCAACAGCCCTACCCGTGACCCGGCCACTTGAGCCCGCAGACGCCTCACCGGGGCCAAATGTTTCTGTAGGAGGAAGATGTCGATCATGACTTTGAATGACTAATGCGTCTCCGGCGGGTTCAAACCGGTGGCACAAAGTCCCCGTAGACTCAAATGCCAAAGAGTAGCATTTTGCAGTTAGCTAATTGCTTCCGTTCCTGCTGGTACGATGTGCCTCGCACACATCCTGACCGCCCCGCCTGGCCTGGCGTGTGGTCTTGGGAGAGTCCCTTCACCCTCGCACCCCGGTGTCCTCATCTACGGAACGGGACCGTGATGACTCCCGTCCCGCAGGGTCATTGTGGCGAGAAAGCCAGTGAGTAGACGATCCGTGTGGGACGCTGCCAGGCACAGGGCACACGCCGGGGAGCTGCCTGCCGAGACCTTTCGAAAGACGGAGGCAGGACGGCATCTGCTTCCTGACGAGACCCGGCCAGGATTAAAGGTGAGCCGGTACCCGTCTGCTGACACCACGGCCGGCTTCCCTCATCCGAGGTTATCGCGGACGAAATCTTTTGTCTTTTCACCAGGAGGGGCTTCAATACACGAGCTAACGCTACTTTCAGAGAGACCAGGGCAAAACCACTTAAAATAAAATGGGCTCGGCCCTCTCTCCCACGTACAGAGATGTGCGTAGCGACCCCAAGGCTCAGAGCCAACTTAAACACGTTTGCTTAACGGTCGGTTGGCCTTCAGCTCTCCCCCCGACCTCCTGCACCCCCGCTCCGCCCTCCCCAGGCACCTGGACCCACCCTGCTCTCTTCGAAGCTCACCCATCCTCCCCACTGTGGCCTCAAGGTAAAGCCACACATTCCCTTTCTGATGAATTCATCTGTGACAAAGTGCCAGTGGACAGGGACTACTGACCGAGTACCCCGAGTGTGCTACGGTGTGTGGGTAACAGGAGGGGTCGCTAATCCTGCAGCCGCCCGGTGCACTAACAGGACCCGACAGAGAGGTCGGGAGGCCTTTGGCATCTTGATGACACGTGCCCATCCCCTCCGTATGCCTTCGGGACCCGCCGTGTGGGGACAGCGGGCCCTGGCTCATCGAGTACTTCTCTCCTGACTCTGCTTTCTGAGGCTCGTGGCGGAATATGACATCGTTCCGATCTGCTGAGAAACACGTTCTAACAAAAAAACGCAAGACTCACGACGTACACAGAAGAGATCAGGCTCATGGTTTCCGTATACGTGAGCGGTCGACACGCATTCGGACAAACGCCGACCGGTGAGCGCATTGAGAGGGCACGTGTCCTTCGAAAGCAGGGGACAATAATACATCGAGTGCTACGAAACAGAATAGCAATAAACCTTAAAACCCATCGCTTATCGATTAAGTCCCCACATGCAGAAAGGGATCTTGGGAGTGGAAGATTTGGGTCCGGTTCTGGTGCCCGGGGCGAAAAGGTGAGGACAGTGACATCTACAGGGAAACGAGCTCTGCATCGCGGGGCTTAAGTGCCGGTGACTTCGCGCGTGAGCTCTGCCTGTCCTGTCAGGAACGTGGACAGACGCCCACAGAGAAAACCAGATGGAGGCGGTTCTGTTCTGTTCTGAGCAAAGGTCAGAAAGGCACTTCAAGGTCGTTTTCGTCCAACGGCCCGGTGGCTCGTGAGAGGCGTGAGAAGAGAATTGTCCTAGGGGTGGGGGACAGCGGCTCCGCGGTGGGCGCCAGAGAGCCGGGCGCTGAAGGCGTCGCTGGCGTCCGAGGTGTCGACCCAGCAGTCCACGGAAGGACGGGACGCCTCCACCGTGGCGGGAACTCGAGGTGGCGACTCGTCCCCTCGCTCTTCAAGTTTTCAGGTCCCTCTAGAAACGGAAACGTAGGTGTCACCTTTCCTAGCACTCCCAGCCTCCGCCGCGAGGGCGGGGTGGGCCCGGCACTTTGCCCTGGCTGAAGCGTCGGCTGTTCTCAGCAGTTGTGGGGGACAGTGGCTGCTGCTGGAGCGGCCGCCAGCTCAGGCAGATCGCAGACAAGCGGGACACAGCTCTCTGCCCTCGAACGCTCCTCCCAACCGCCAGCCTCTCCTGTGTCTGTCGCTGACCCAAGACTTTTCCCCACAGTTTCTACATGAACTTTCCAGCTCTCAGCCCTGTGCTCCCGGCCCCAGTCAGACAGCTTTGTTTTAAGCCCAAGTGGCAGAGAAACCACGGGAAGCGGTACGGATGCTGCCGGAGGCCGGGCCACCTACGTCCCGGCTAAGAAGTGAGGCGGCGCCCCCCAGGCGAGGCAGCTCTTGGAAAGGCCTCGTGGCGATGCTGGAAAGGAGCCACTACGATGCAGAGCCCCCGGAAAGCCTCCCGTGGGAAGGGGAGCGCTTGGGGACCTTCCCTGGGGGCATCTGAAAAGAGGCTTGCGAAAGGCGTGTGTCACCGCGGCCTGCAGTGGGCCAGGGGCAGCTGATGACTGAGATGCTCTCGGGCGCCAAGGCAGCGCCCATCGGTCACAGACGCGAGGCTCCTCCGCCTCTGGGGAGAATGAAAACCCCTTCTAAAGCCACCAGGGAGCCACGCGGCTCACGCCTGTGTTCTCAGATTGTTCCGAAGACCCCCCGCCGCACACCCCCGGTCACGCCCTGCGCGGAAGGGGCCTGGGGTCCTCCACGGCCACAAACGGCCAGGGCGAGCCCTGCATAGCCCACAGCAGACATCTGCTGCTCCTGCATGTGCCCGGGCTGGAGTCACACTCTGCCGGTGGTAGCTCCGGGCCTCCAGTGGGCCCCCTCACCTCTCACACGGGGAGGGTCCGAGGGCCGGCCGGCCAGCGTGGCGCTGAGGGGAAGGGGCCGAGACATCATTAGCAGGCTCCCAGCGTGACTCTGGAACCGCGCCCGCCCGCCCCCGCCCTCCCCGACAGCTCGACGGCCAGCAGTTGGTTTCCTCCACGCACGCCTGTTTCAAGCCCGACCTTCCTGACGAGTGGCTCGGTCACGTGGACCCCCAGCCTCCGTGGCTGTGGGCAAATCCGGTCCCCTCCTCCTCTCCCGCCCTCCTACCCCATGTGCACACGGCAGCCGCATCCAGTCCTGCTCACCGGCCATCGGCGGCCACTGCCGCGAGAGGCCTGCTCTTTCAAAGTCTATTCCTTGATGCCGGCTAAGAGGTTGATGGCTTTGGGCTGAACTTGGTGCCGAGGAGCTTGGCGCTGGGCTGGACTGATTAGGGACACAGTGCGCCCAGGAGGCGCTTCCTGGCGGGCCTGTCTCCCAGCACTTGCTGCCTCGCCACGAGCCACCAGCTGGGCACTGCGGGGGAACTAGCGGCACCCGCAAAGGACACACTGCTGCTCGAGAGCGGGCGGGGGTTCAGGCCAGGCTCAGGCCCAGGAACCATCACCTAGCTTCTCGTCTAAGCAAAGAGTCCACCAGGAAGACCTGGACTCTCACGTCCGAGGCCCATCGGGAGTTTGATGGATCTCACTAGAAGGAGCCTCTGAAAGGTCTTTGGTCCCATGGACAGAAGCAGATTACTGGGTGCGGGAGGCCGCGGAGGAGGAAGGGCGGCCAGCGGCTTAGCGGGCTTTTATTTCCGGATGATGAAAATGGTAGGAATTCGGCAGAGGGGCTGGTGCCTTGACCTTGTGGGTTCAGTGTGTCTGCACACGCTATGAACGGAGCTCAACGCCACTAGACTGGTCACTGTAAAATGGTTCGTTTTATGTTATGTAAATGTTACCTCAATTAAAAAATAAAAGAGGTCTTTGAAACTGACCCAAGGTGTAACGTGGGGCTCAGAGTCAGAGATAAAGCCAGCGAGTATTTGCTGGGAGTCCACGAGGTTCCTGTCTGGCAGGAATCACCTCCCGCAGCCTTCCGCCTGCTCCCGGGGGGAGGAGGGGGGCGGGTGTCACCACCTGTCCTTCGGACCATGGCACTGGGGCCTGGAGCCAGCTGCGGCGCCTTTC
>NW_006439713.1:757700-766825 GCF_000325575.1 Pteropus alecto | reverse complement strand
CAAGCACAGAGCTGCCCAAGCCCCTCCTGATCAGAGCCTCTCCGTCCCCGGCTCCTGGCAAGGTCCAGACCCCTCGCACTGGTCTCCGCTCGGCCACCCTCTACCCCACGCATGCGCAACGCCCCATCTGCGCTGCGCCGCCTCCTTTCCCCACTTGGCACGTGTGCCCCGCCCCCCCAGGGCCGCACCCAGCACCCGCACGGGGCCTCGCACGAGGGATTAGTCCGCTCACATCCGACACCCAGGGGCCTCAAGGTCGCCGCCTGCGGAATGGACAGCCGTCGGTCAGTCCCTGGCTCTGTGCGGCAGGCCTGGGGTGGCCGGAGGTGGACCGCGCGGGCGGCGTGAGCGCGCGGGCGCCGCACCCACCTCCATCTGCTCGTGAATCCAGTCCAGGAAGGCGGTGACGCGCGTGTAGACCCCCGGCTTGTTCACGTCCGCGCAGCCGATGCCGAAGCTCGTGGCTCCCACCAACTTCCACACCCTCCTCTCCTGACACACCAGGGGTCCCCCGCTGTCTCCCTAGGCGGCCAGGCGAGAGACTAAGGGTGACAGAACGGGCTGCCCCTCGTCCTAGTGCGGGGCTCACGAAACGGGGCGTGAGGATGGCTCTGCGCTCGCCCGCAGCCCTTGGGGGACTGACTGGGCCTTCCCGACAGCGGGGTCCTTTCTCCCTGGGTGACATCCCCCCCCCAACACACACAAGTCTCCTTGCCAGGGCCCAGACACTGTGAACCCACGAGGTCAGGCACCGCATGTAGCCCAGTGAGCGCTCTCAGGGGGAGGAGGGTCTGCCCAGCAGGGCGCTTCCGCTGACCTCCCGACCGGGCAGTGTTGGAGCCTGGCCCACTATGGCTTTGGAGCCCCACAGTCGCCAGGTCCCACTGCGCTTTGCCCCCTGCAGACTCTGAGAACCAGGACTGGCGCTGACGGTCCTGCAGGCCCCTCCCTCTCGGCACCCAGGCAGGGTGGGAGCGCCTGCCAGGAAAGGGGGTGCTATCTTGAGCAAACTTCCCCACGCCCTGTAAATTTGCTTTTCAGCCCGTCACAGGGAAGTGCTGGCGGTGGCCCATCCCACGGGCTGGGGCGCCATGCCAAAGCCGCGCCTGGCCCACGGCGGTGGCCCCCGGAGGCGGGCGCGGGCCCCTACCTGGCAGCTGTCCACGCCGCCTTTCAGGTAGCCGGCGCAGAGCATGGAGGGCGAGATGATGCCACCGTACACGTCCCTGTGGTTGCAGAGCTTGTTGGAGATCAAAGGCACGGCTGCGTGGTTGAGGACCGCGGAGGCGTCACCTGCGTCAGAGCGGGGGGGTGGGGGGGCGTGCAGTGAGGGGGAGTCTGCTCAGAATGCGGAGGGCAGACATCCGGGCGGAGGAGGCCACGCCCACAGGGGGGCGGCCGGGGTCCGCGTGGAGCACCAGGCAGCCCTGGGACTCGCCCCATGACAGGCCAAGCAGGCCCTGCTGCTTCAGGCCGGAGCCGCCCACTTCCCTAAGGGGACCAGCTGGGGAGAAGGTGGGGATGAAAGTCGCCCCCATGGACCTCCCCAGGGCCCGTCCTGGGCCAAGCGCCTGATCCGCACCAGCCTGTTTCTCTCCCAGAGCAACTAGGTCACAGGGGCAAAGCCGAGGCTCACGAAGGCCACACACAGTTTCCTGGTGGCACTCCCATCCCCGGGACCTACGACTGTGTCACTCTACGCGGCACAAGAGACTTGCAGATGCAATAGGACCCTGAGGTGGGGGCGTCATCGGGTTATGAGTGGACCCCAAATGTAATCACAAGGGTCCAAGGGGACGAAAGCCGAGGCCAGAGGGCAGAGCGGCTGTAGGTGCTGTGTCGCTGGCTGTGAAGACGGAGGAGGGGCCGCGAGCCTGGGTGTGGCGCCGCGAGATGCTGGGCAAGGCGGGGGACAGACCCCCGGAGCCCCCAGACGGAACCCGCCCCCTTGGCATCTCGACTGCAGCCGGCTGAGACTGATCCGGGGCTTCGGGGCTCCACGCGGAAGGTGAGGCCTCTGTGCCGTTTTAGCTGCTGAGTCTGGGGTCACGCGACAGGAAGGTGACACATCTGCCGTGGGTCAGCCTCGCCGCCGGGCCGACGTGACCGGCACCCTCTGACTCGCCCGGCTCGTGGCGCGGTTATCGTGGTGTCCTGGAGCCTGACCCGGGGCGCCCCGCCCTCCCCACTCCAGCGCGTGCCCACGGTGTGGGGGGGAGGGGCCTCCAGTCCTTGCGCCCCGTCCAGCTCTTGTGTGGGTGTGCGAGACACCTGCGTTCTGCACAGGCTTCTCCAGTCTGCTCACACGTCCGCCAGCCTTGCAGTGCGCGCCACCTGGCCGTGAGGTCGGGCCGAGCCTGTGCCTGTCCCTACTCGCCGCCCAAGGACCCATGAAGACTCCCAAGCAGCCCCTCTCCGGGCACTCTCAAGTTCATGACAACAGCAAGGATGGGGTATGGGCGGGAATGTGGGCGGGAATGTGGGCGGGGAGCGTTGAGCACCCCAGACCTCCCACCACCTGATCCTGTGGTCCTGATTAAGGGGTCAGTGCCCCCTTTCCCATGTCTCTTTGCCCCTAAGACCGGGCACGGAAATAATGGCCCCTCAGGGGCTGCTGAGAGGAGCAGACAGCGGTGCGGGCAGTGGCGCGCCCCTCCCCCAGACGTGTCCGCCAGCAACCTTAGAACGTGACCTTATTTGGAACAGGGTCCTCGCAGGTGTAATTAAAGTAGGACTCTCAAGGCGAGAGCATTGTGGGTCAGGAAGCCTTGACTCCAAAGGCCACTGTCCTCATAAGAGACAGACATGAGAGGGGTCGATCTGAGGCAGAGACGCGACGATGGAGACAGAGACCGCAGGGCTGCATCTGCACTCCAAGGGACGGCAAGGGCAGCCGGAGCCCCAGACCCCGGGGAAGGCCGAGGCCGGCGGATTCTCCCTCAGACCCTCCCGAGGGACCCCGGCTGCAGCACCTTGATTTCACACTCCCGGCCTCAGTCCGAGGGCAAGGCAAATGTCCGTCTGTGGCCGTCTGTGGCCGTCTGTTACAGCAGCCCCAGGAAGCGATGCTCTTCCCTAACGGGGAAGCAGGCGATGGGAACCCCGAGACCTGTGACCACAGCGCGCTCCACGCGGACGGCACAGGCTTCACTCGCGTGTGCTCCTGTTAACATCACTGGTTCTACGCGATTATAGCGATAAGGTCCAGTCCGTCTGCGTTTTCTGCTTCATCTTTGTAGGATGAAATAACGCATCTCCCAGAGGCACACAAGACAAAACCTCCTCCTCAGTTACAAACCTCTGACTTCCGAGTACACCTCGGGAGGGGTCTCTGCAGGGCACTGGGGGCTTAGTTATCAGGCGGGAGGAGAGGGCGGAGGGGGAGGAAGGAGAGGAAGGCGACGGTCCCTCCGTCCAGGTCTGTCCACAGTTCATGACTTATGTCTCCCCTGAGAAAGTCTGCGTGTTCACGTCCCAAGACAAATGGAACCGTGACTTGCGACCCATGACTACTCGCTGACCGCGTGTTTGTTGGAGCATTTGACCCGCACCCCGTGACGGGGGCGCGTGGCTGTCCCGCGGGAGCCTCACACTGGGGCAGTGCAGGGGGAATGCGTCGCTGTGCACGTCCACCCCAGGCCCTCGGCTCTGGGCTCCCCGGACTCAGAATCTGGACTTAGGGCCACTGACCTCCTTCCTCGGTGGCCCCCCATCCTGACGTCCAGCACACTTTTCCATCAGGAAAGTTCTCTTCGGAATTGGGCAGACAGACTGGTTGAATCATCTCTGTTTAAAGAAGAAACAACCATCAACTCGACTGAAGCGGTGGAACCAGCGCTCACTCTCTGAGGGGGGCAGGTGGGCTCCCAAGGAAGGGCCAGGCCCTTGGCCGTCTGAAAGCTGTGAGCGCAGAGCGGGGCCCTCCCCCACCAGAGCCCTAACACATTAAAGCGACCCCAGGCCAGCAACGTCAGGGGGTCTAGGCCAGGGGTCGGCCCATGTTCTGTGAAGAGCCCAACGGTAGATGTTTTCGGCTTGGCAGGCCATGTGGTCTCCACTGCAGCCACTCAACTGTGCCACAGTAGCAGGAAGGCAGCCACAGGCAAGAGTAAGCACGTGGTCTGGCCGTGTTCCAATAAAACTTTATTTACAAACACAGGCAAAGGCTCAGATCCGGCCCGTGGGCCATAGTTTGCCCACTCCTGGTCCAGACCATGGACTCGCTGCTTTACAGAATGTCCCTCCATGAACATTCCTGTCGCTCTGGCACACCTGGAGGCAACCGTGTTGCTTGTCCACGTGGGCCGTGTCACACAAGCCCTTCCCTGAGGTCAGGGTCATGGGCTTCATGGGGCCTTCGCGTGAGTACGTTCTGAGATATGCTAAGCTTTGCTGGGTATGACGATAACGGAAAGGTGGAAAAAGATTAAGGGGAGGGTTTATTTTAATTTTTATCAAAGTACAAGTATCGTTAATAATAGTCAACCACCGTCACGATCTCTTTGTTTCTCTAGAAATATTAGTTACAGAACATCACGTGCAGAGCATCACGTGCACCCTGTGCCCTGCAGTAAACGCAGTGACGACCGCCAGGCCAGGCCAGACCTGCTGCTGGTCTCATGCCAGGATTCTGCCCCACGACGTGGGGCGGTGTGTGCCACGCTCTGCCTGCTCTCCGAGCCACCCGTGACCTTGGGAAGGAGCAGAGGCTGTAATTTATTTAGAACTAGGCTCATAATGCTTTGTTCGCATCCACGAAAAGTTTGAAAGTTCTATCTGCTGTGGCTTTTTTGGCATTTCTGTAACCTCTAGAGATCAGGTCTTGACATTTCTTATAGCAAAACAGAGACTGCTGATCTCAGCACTGGTTGGGAGAGAATGTTTCTGAGTACTTCAGGGAGGTGACAGTGCCCTGCCTCTGCCCGCTCATAAAGAAATGGCCACAGGGAGGACCCCGCCACAACCAGCTGGCCGGCCTGGGGAGCTCGCTTTCTCGGCCAAAACTGAGATACTGGGGCTGGTGGAGGACCTCACCACAGCCAACATCAGACGGAGAAGAGCTTTTTGTCCCCACAGGGGAAACCCCCTTCCACCCACTAGAGGCACCAGGTGGCCTGGCTTGGGAAAGTCCCTTTCGTCTCCAGGTGGCACCAGCAGGAAGAAAGTGGCACCGGTGGGAGCCCAGTGGCACCAGACAAACCACGTTGACCAAAGTAGAACCAAAAGGCTCTGAAATAAAATAACCATCGGAACCACGGCCCACAGAAGCAGAGCGAGACTTGCCCAGCGACCCTGAGCTGGGGGAGTGGGCACCTACCAAACTCGAAGGTGAGTGTGGGACCCAGCATCTCCCTACAGAGTGGCCCGTGTCCAAATACGACTGAAAACTTTTCGTCAGACCGAGAGCCAGGAAAATCACCACTTTACTGGGAAGAGAATCGACGGGCGCCAACCCAGAAGTGACCCGGACGTTGGCGCTGTCTGACGAGGACCGTGAAGCAGCCAGCGGGAAACGCTGCAGCGAGCAATTACGGACTCTCTGGACACAGGTGGCAGAGACGGAGCGGCAAGGACAGCAGACCCACCATTGAAGGAGAGGGGCCCCGCCAGCTTCATGAGCGCGATGTCATTGCCGAGCCTCTTCGGCTTGTACTTGCTGTGGTAGAGAATTTTCTCCACCAGGTGGGCGGGGGCCGGACTGTCCAGCAGGGAAACGAGGCCCACCTGAATGGTCCACGACTTGGGGAGGTACAGGCTGCGACGAGAAGACCGAGGGGTGAAGTGAGGGAACTCGACCACTTTACCCCGCGACCCCGCGCGTCCCAGCCCCAGCCCCAGGGAGACGGCAGGCGTCCCACACCCTGTGATCCGACCGCCCTCAGCCCCCATGCCCCGCGCCTCTGGGGACGTCATGGCCTTTGAGATCTGAGCTCCATTTTGCTGACCGCAAGGGGACCCTCAGGGCCCATGGTCCATCAGACGGCCGCCGGAACAGAGGGAGGCAAAACTAACGGAGCCGGGGGCTATTTTCTGTGGTCTTCTCTGCTAACCTCCCCCGAGAGAGCCTGCTCTGGGGAGACTCGGTGTCCCCGCACACCCTGCTCCGCCTCTCGCCCTGGCGGCAACGACGTGGTCCCTGTAGGGAGGCCGGAGGCCCTTATACTGGCGGTTCCGTCCTGCCTGAAGCATCCGTCCTGCCCGAAGCATCCGCCCTCCTCTGCCTTTTCTGTAAGAGCTGCAGGTCCCAGGTGCACCAGCTGACAGCGATGGACCCACGCCGAGGCAGGAGCATGCCTGCCCGTGGATGTTACCTGTGACGATCTGGTCGGTTTGCCCACTTTCTGGGCCCGCTGCTGACCACCCAAACCCGTCCCATCCCAACGCGCCCTGGGCAGCATGCATCTGCGGAGGGTGGCTGACCATACTCACTCGTACACACAGTGGGCCGCGGTGACCACCCACAGGGGCGTGATGACGGAGCCGCCGCACAAGTGGTAGCCCTGGAACTGAAGGCTGGCCTGCCAGGGCCACTGGGCGAGTGCGGACGTGTTCCCGCCCACGATGCGTGTGCTGTAGCCCGTCCTCAGGCCGCAGGCTGCAGGGGGAGAACAGCCGCTGGGCGCTGATCACACCGACCTCTCCTCTCCCCAACGGAGCCCACGGCCGAGGGACACGGATGGGGCAGGTCCCCCGAGGCGTGGGACGGCAGGAGTGTTGTGGGGTGCACCGGGAAGAACCCATCAGAGCAAAGACCCCAATGCTGGCAGCGCCCGCTCTGAGAGGCCCACGCCCCTGGACGACAGCCACCAGGAGCAGGGGGGCCCTCCGCAGGCCCCCCTCACCTACTGCACCTGCCTGGCTTCTCCAGACCCAGCCCCTGCAGCGGGAACACCACCCCTGCCACTGCCGCCAGGAGCCAGGGCCACCTGCCAGGGGCACTGGGAAGCCTGGGCCCACTTTCCCCACGAGGGGGCGGAGGAGGAAAAAGTCAGGCCCCTGGAGCCACCACGGAGTGACAGGACATCACGCACTGTGGTCCTGTCTGCTGCTCTGCTGAGCAGTCGGTCTGGGCTGCCACCCCCCCTGACAGGCGACACAGGGCTGACCTGCTCCGGCCTCCACCAGGTGGGGTCCGCAGAGGGAGGGGCCCCTGGCAGCTGGAGGGGGAGGGCAGCAGTGTGTGAGGGAGCTCCTGCTGCTTCTCTCCGAATTCCTAAGACTCTTACCTGTGCACTTCAAGGTGACCACATGACCCGAGGCGCACCCCTCCCTAGGCGGAAAGAGGGTGGGCTTAGTGAATGCCAGGCCCGTGAAACGGACACTTTTAAAAACTGAATCTTGTGGTAAAAGAAGAATAAACTCTTCGCCCCCTCTTAAACACAGATGATAATTTTAGTTTAGATTATAATTTTAGTCTATGTCACAAACCCACGAGCCCGAAGTCACAGCAGCTATAAAAGCAGTTGTGAATGACAGCGTATGCGACAGGCTGATGAGTGTTTCCGAGCTTTGTGTAGCTGATGATAACAGATCTGTGACGAGCTACGTTACAGAAGCATATGCTGGTGTCATTTGTGTGTCAATGTCCTTCACCGGCCCCTGGGGGACACGGAGTGCCCATCGGACGGATGGGAGGCTCTGCCGGCACGAGTCCTTGCAGCCTGGGACACACGCGCCTGGGAGAGGACCCCTCCCGGAGCAGAGATGTGACGCGCGCCCCCCACGCGAGTGGGAGCCGGGCACCCGCTTTTCTCACGATCCACCCCGGTCCCTCCGCAAGTTTTCCTGCCTTCAGAGCCCCAGCCGTGCCGTGAAATGAGCCATCCCTGTGGACTGCACGCGGGCCGGGGGTGGCTGTCGGCTGCAGGGCGGACAGGCTGACAAGCCGTTCCTCCCCAGAGCAGAGAACACACTCGCGGGGCTCGGTTCGAGGTTCCGGAAACACGCATGGAACACAACACCCGACCGCGTCTCCCCTCGCCAGGCAGGTGAGCCCTCTGGGCTTCGGGGACCTGACTGTCGTGTAAGGACGCACCTTCCCCATGAGTCGCTGGGGAAATTACGGAATGAAGCGGTGCGCGTGAAAGGGGTCGCGAGCAAAGCGGCCCCCGCTCCTGTCCTGATTCCTTCCTCCCGTTTCGTTCCCGCCCCGGTCCCTGTCGGCACTTGCCGTTTGAGGCCGGAGGCCAGGTTCCCGCACCGGCCGGCGTGCCCCGCCCCCAGGCCCCGCCTTGCCCTTGGAGAAAACACGCGCGTGCCTCTGTGTCCTTGGGGAGCTGCACCCAGCTTTACAGACGCAGCAGGTGACAGCATGAGCCGCCGGCAGCCCCGCCCGGCCCTTACCTCACGTACACCGAGTGGTGCAGAGCCGTCACTTTGTCGTCCGGCAAGAGGTGATTGACGGAAACGAAGGCCTCGCGGAACTGCTCCTCGAGCGAGTCCACTCCGAGGGCGTCCGAGCCGACGTAACTGCAAGCACACGGCACCACAGACCCGGGGTGGGGGACAGGCCGCACGTCAGACCGAACCGCCGGGTCGCAGCACCGCAGGTGACGTCTGCGGGGGATGTCACTGTGTCCCCCAAACCGTCAGTGCACCCGAGTCACAGCACTGCAGGCGACAACTGGGGAGATGTCACTGTGCCCCCCTAAACCGCCAATGGTTTCCTCTCGCTAATGCTCGAGGCGCCTCAGCCCTGGCCGAGTCGGGGACAGTGGCCCCTTCTGGCCCGAACCCCAGGGCCCCATCCTCGCAGCACAGGCTCCAGGCACCAGGTGGGAGGGCCACTTCCTGGCGGGGCTGGGTGGCCCCCTGACACATTCCGATGAACTGACCTCCGCTGGGCCTGAAGCAAACCCAGGAGGCCACAGAATACAGAACCAGGCGGTGCTTTCGGACGGCACCAAAGCTGGGCGCTGAGCACCCCTGGAACGATGGGCTGGGGGAGACGCTCCTATGTGCCCAGAGCCGCGTGGGTTCCCGGTGGAGAGAGACGAACACAGAAAGGAGAAAGTCGGGGGCGCCCAGCGCGAGCCCGCGCTCGGAGCGTCGGGAAACGGGGCTGGAGACCAATGGCGGAGAAGGAACGAGGAGAGAAGGACCCAGGGTTTGAACAGACGCGGGAC
>NW_006439713.1:756078-757680 GCF_000325575.1 Pteropus alecto | reverse complement strand
CCCGGGACGGACGCCGCGCGAAGCAGCTGGCCCGCCGCGCTCGCTGCGACGCCAGGTTCGGTCAAGGCCGAGCTCCGAGGAAGAGTAACGAGGGTCACCGCAGCGACCCGCCCGGCATTGCTCATCCCCGCGGTGGGGCGGGCAGGCGGAGCGGGCGACGCCGGACGCCCCGATGCTGCAGCCGGGACCCGCAGGTCGCCGGAGTCCCCAGGGGAAGTGACCAGCACGGCCGCAGACCCTGACCGGGCGCTCGCGGGCCCAGGGCGCTTCTGCATGCCCCGAGGTCTCTCGAATCTCATGCAGACCCTCAAAAGCGGGTGCTGTTAAGATCCTTGATTTCTGGGGCACGAGCCATTACGTGTGCGCTGGGACTGGAACCCGGGTGGGTGGCCCGCTTGACAGCCTGTCCTTCCTTAGTCCCAGGCGTCTGACACAGGAGACACAGAGCAGAGGAGGACTTTCCAGAAAGAGCAGGAAGAATAAACAGACAAACAAATATGGAAGCAGCACACAGGGAAGGAAAGTGAAGCCCACGGTGGGGAGACGGGCGAGGCCGAGGGACAGACTCCCCCGAGGGAGCTGGCTCGGGGTGCGGGGGACCGGCCCGCCAGAGGCCCGGCACGGGCCACGGAGTCCTGCAGGACGGAGCAGGGCGGGCTGCCCAGTGAGTCTGGGGAAGGGCCTGGGGGGCGTAAGTCCTGACAGGAGCTTTCAGTGTGCGTGTGCGTGCGTGTGTGCACGTGTGTGAAATGCGATGTGTGTGCACGTGTAATATGTGGGGGGTGTGGTACGTGTATGATGTGCGTGGTGTGTACTGTGTGTGTGGTGTGGTGCGTATTGTGTGTGTGCGTGTGGTGTGTGAACTGCTGAGCGGGACTCGTGGCTGATTCTAGAACCCCCTGGAGCAGGGACGCAGGTGGACGGCCTATGAGGTGTCGCCGGCTGAGGAGACGGGCACCAAGAATAACAGCATCAAGTCTGCGGGCTCAGAGCAGCGGGGCTTGAATGGCCTGACCGGCTTCCTGAGGTACGAGCTGGGTGCGCGTCCACGTCCACCCTGGCCCCACGCTCGTGTCCTGCGAGGCGTATGGAAGCAGAAGCCTTCCTGCTTTGAACCCAGGAACATGAGCAAAGAGGGGAGGGTGACACCGTGGCCTCTCGTGGAAGATGGCAGGTGTCGGGAACGAGAGGAGGGGGCGGAGAGCAGAGGGCACAGAACTAGGGCGGACACGTGTCACCCGCTGCAAGAGGTCACACCGCCAGCGGCAGACAAGGTCACACCGCCAGCGGCAGACGCTGACCGGCGAAGACTCCGCTACGGTTCTGTCTTCGACACGCTGCGGGGCAACCGCTGAATAATTGCGCTTTCACCAAACTGCCAGCTTTTCACACTGGGTTCTCTGGGGCCCTGGGGGAGCGTGCCCGGATGAGCCGTGACCCGCGGGGCGGGGCTGTGGCCTGAGGAACTTGGGGTTCGTTCAGCTCTGAAGCTGTTCACTGCGTGTTTGCATCTGGGTGTGCCCTGGGACATGCCAAACGTGCCACTCCCCGTGAGACCCAGAGCGGTGGCCGGGCGTGCCGGGCCCGGTGCACACGCACCCC
>NW_006439713.1:752826-755803 GCF_000325575.1 Pteropus alecto | reverse complement strand
ACACTCCTCTGCAGCCGGCGCAGACCCCTCCCGGCCGGATCCGAGCTGCTCCTGGCCTGTGGGGCCCCCACCCCAGGGCCCCGCCACTGTCTGGGTCCCAAGCTCACTCGGGGGGCTCTTCTTCTCGCTCACGGGGCCTCCCCAAGCAAGTACAAGCTCCGCGGGGCGCCCCTCCCTCAGGCCGGCCCGGGGGCTCCTGGGGCTCCTGGGGCGAGGCCCTGACTCGCCAGCCACACCCGCGGGCGGGAAGGGCCGGGCGGCCGGGCTGGCTGCTCCGCGTCGTACCACATCGGAACTCGTCCTCCCCGTCCTTGCAGTGGAAGACCCCGTCGCACCGGGCCGTCAGGTCGATGCACTTGAAAGACGACCGGCACCGGTACTTCCCCGAGCAGTCGAAGTGGACTGAGGGCCGGAGGGGGCGAGCGTTAGCAGAGGCCCCGACCCGGGCAGCGCCCGCCGCTGGCCCCCTGCCACGGGGCCCGGCCGGCCGTCAGCAGCCGAGCCTGCGTTGAAACGCGCCTCTGTCTCCCAGCCCAGTTTCTGTTCCAAATTCCAGGGGGTGGGGCTGCCGCACCCCACTTGGCCCCGCTACATGGCCTTGAGCCACGACCAAGATGAATTTAGACGCCGGAGGGCTCAAGGTCAAGAGAGAGAGCAGGACTGTGGCGGACCAGCAGAGCCGGCCGAGCGAGGTGGCCTGGCTGAGGGCTCTCACCCCAATCTGTCTCCCCCCTGCTGTCTCTGACTCTGGGCAACAAGCGAAGGCGCCGTGGGCCACACGGCCGAGCGGGTGGGGACTTAAACGGGCCTGCGATCGGTCATTTGAAAGAGAAATGGGAAACTGTTCCCTATCAGAGACTCAGAGACCGTCCACACGACGCGCTTTCTCAGAAGCCACAGGCACCGTCTTTGAAAAAGAGCAGACGTGCCTGGCCTGGCATGAGTGGCCTCCTTGTCTCGTCCACCCAGCCCCGCTCCCCGCTCCTGCCCTCGGGATTCTATTTCACCCGCTGCCTTTGGAGACTTCTAACTGGGCAGCTTCTGTGGTGACAAAGCCCCGAGCCTGGCCAACGGCCCCTTCTGGGCCCCAAGTTGGCTTTCCATTCACGCAGGTAAATGAAATTCAAAGTCGGCCGACTCAGGAGATGCTCACCTCCGGTACAGTTAAGGCTGGGGGCTCATGAAAGTTTAAGTGCCTGGAGAGGCCGTGGAGAGCCTACTAAATAATGAATCGTACTCACCGCCCAGACCGATGGCCAGAGCTAAGATCAGGGCGATGACCCCGATGACGATGACTGGGAAGAACTTCAGCGGCAGCAGCGACAGGATCTGGGCAGCCACCGCGTCTGCATCTGAAAAGCAGAAGCCGCAGGGCAGAGCAAGAAGCCACAGCACGGCAAACTTCGACAAAGAGGAGCTTAAGATTCGGCTGCTCCAGCCCAAAGGAAGTCGTCTTCATCTAGAGAAAGGGCACCGACCAGGGGCGCGTTCTCCGGAAGTTCAGCCCCGCCCTCTCTGATGCTGGCCCATGTCTGTCCATCCTGAGTTCGGGGAGCATGGTGTCATGTGTTGAATGGCATCCCCCAAAAAGATGTGTTGAAGTTCTCACCACTAGACCCGCAGACTGTCACCTGATTTAGAAATAGCGTGTTTACCGAGGTGATGAAGTTCCAGCGTAGGCCCTGATGCGACGGGTCCTCACACAAAGGGGGAACGTGGACACAGAGACAGACACACAGAGAAAGAATGTGACATGAAGAGACACAGGGAGAGGCCGGGTGACGATGACGGCAGAGACGCGGGTGACGCATCTACAGGCCAAGGAACGCCAAAGATCGCCGGCAAACCACCAGGAGCCAGGGCGAGTCACGGATGGGTCCCCTGCAGATTTCAGAGGGAGCAGGGCCCTGTCCACACCCTGGTTTCGGACTTCTGGCCTCCGGAATGGTGACCTCTGCTGTTTTAAGCTACCTCGTTGTGGCACTTCGTCTCCGTGGGCCCAGGAAGCTAACAAAGAAAGGAGACACCAGCTCACGTGGACGTTTCCAACAGAAGCCAGCAACACGTCGGATGGGGCACTTGGAGGAGAGGGAGAGCTGGGACCTCTGAAGGGGTCACCAGGTGACATAGCCGACTGTGTTCCATGAGTCTCGTGCACAGAGACACCGATGGCCTCGGTTCCATCTTTCAGAAGATGTTGGCAGAGCAAACAGCCTTAGAAGACAGAGATAGTGTCTTGTTCCAGAGCAAGGGGCAGGTTTATTTACTGTTCGACTTAATAAATATAATGTCTTCCTTTGGGGAAAATTTTGTACAGGTCTGCTCGTGGCCCACTATTAAGATTCCGGTTTCCCTTAGCTGGGGGTTCCTCGGCTGTAATGCAGATCTGCTGTGTGTGCAACGCACACCTGGGCTGCCACAGGTCACCTCCACGGGATCTGGCGGGCAAGGGTAACTGACGCGAACAGGGTCTGCGTGGCTGTCATGCTGTGAGCAACAACGTCCTTTCTGTCTGACCGGGAGTCTCGTGTCTTCTGCCGGCACCCATGGAACCGTGGCAGGCGGACTCGCTAGCTCGTGAGGAGGCTGGAGCCACAGACCCTTCCCAGTTTTCAAATGAAGAACCAGGGAGACAGGAAAAGCATTCAAATACCCAAAAGTACAACCAGGAGAATTTCCGTCAGCACCCTTCGCTCTTCAAAGAACGGGCCATTTCATGCAAATTATCTCATCGATCCTGAAAAAACATCTATGCCTATGTTGTTTTCACTTAAAATTAGGAAGGTGGGGATGGACAGAGGGGAGGACGCCTTCCAAGAGTCACAGCATCACTCGGGACAGAGACTGCCCCACCTCGCTCCGCTCGGGCTCCGAGGTTTTGAGCAGAGACCTTCCCAGGGAAGAACGAGAAGGACCTGTCCCTCCACCTTTCTAAGCCCACAACGTCGCCCTCTGGGAAGAGGCGGAATGGGAGGGA
>NW_006439713.1:745572-752812 GCF_000325575.1 Pteropus alecto | reverse complement strand
CGGAAGCAAAGGGAAGACGTGAAGGGAAGTAGGGGAACCCAGCAGCACACAGCCCTCCGCGACCGAGACCAACACAGCGAGAAAGGAGAGGCAGACGGCCAGCTCCTCGCTTTAGCCTGGACGGGCCAGTGCTTTGCTCGCGGATGCGTTCCCAGCACCTGGTGCCTGGCAGTCCTTGATAAGTGTTAGTAGAACGAATGAATGAACGAATGAATGAATGATGATAATGAAGGAGGTTTTATCTCAGGGTTAGAGACCAGTTCCTCGCAGGGCAACCAGCGCGTGGTCTTGAGTGAGCCGAGCTGACACCTCTGGCCATGCTCGTCACCCCTCGGAAGCCTGCACCAAGAACGCCCCCGGCAGAGATGTCCACCCGGCATGCACACTTTAAAGCGGCAGGAACCCCAAGAACGACCTCTCCCCTTTCCAGCTGTTCACTATCTGAGCCGGATTTAAGAAACGAGTCCGCACCATAGAGTCAAAGACCGTTGTTCAGGTAGAGTGTGTGTGTCGGTGGCCCCTGTGGCCCCCTCCCTCCTCGGGCTGTCTCTGAGGGCGTGCCCGCGGTAAAGACGAGATGCTTAGGGTCTCGGCCAAGGAGGAATCCAAATGATAAGCAAGCGCAAAAGAACCTTCGCTCTCCCAGAGATGGGGAAGCCGCAAATTAGACATAAGTTCATAGCACGTTCGCAATGACATCATCATCGTCGTCACCGTCACCACATCACCATCGTCACCACCATCATCACCGTCACCGTCACCGTCAGCATCGTCAACATCGTCATCATTCCCACTGCAGTCCACAGAGAAAGGAAACGGACCTCCACTCATAGTCAGTTGGCATACGCATCGTGTAAACTTTTGGAGAGTCACATTTGAATTACGTACCAAAAGCTTAAAAACAGACGGGATTTTTAACCTAGCAATTCCACTTCTAGGAATTTATCCTAAGACGTCGTCGTAGATGTACACAAATTTCTACCTACAAGGGGACTTAGAAGAGCGGCATTAAAATATTGATGCACAGGAAACAGCCTAAATGACCAACGGAAGGAACGAGTGACAACAAATGGTATAGAGAATAGTTAAATAATAAAGGGGGTCAGCAAACATTTTCAAGAAAGGACAAGACAGTGCATATTTTAAACTTTATAACTACTGAGCTCTACTAATGGCATCGAAGCTGTCATAGACAAGTGTGAATACATGGATGTGTCTGTGTTTCAATAAAACTTTATTTATAAACACAGGCAGTGGGCCAGATTTGGCCCATGGGCTGTTGTGTGCCAACCCCTGAAGAATATTTAATATTTAATATTTAATATCTAATACCATGAAAAGATGAACATGATATTGTTTAGTTAAAAAGAAAAGTTTCAAAATAGTCCAACTAATGCATGTCATTCCAAAGGGAACTATAGATACTTTGATAAGAAAAAGACAAGAAAGTCCATATAAAGTGCCGATAGGGTTACCTCTGAGTAGTGGTAAAATCGTGGGCAATTTTTAAAAATCTTTTTGATTGTATTTTCTAAATTTCTATGATGAACAATACATTGTTTTATTTTGATGAAGAAATCATCAAAAATTCGCACAGAGGAATATATATAGTGCCATTCATGTTCATGTGATTATATTAAAAATATTAGAAACAATGATGCGTCAAATGATTTAATGGCTATGTAAATTACGTGTCTGCTTGCTGGAATGTGGCGATGCCATAAAAGATGCATTTATAACGACCCAGTGGCACGCGGGAAAACGCGTCTCTATCTGTAACGACCCAGAGGCACGCGGGAAAACGCGTCTCTGTCTGTAACGACCCAGTGGCACGCGGAAAAACGTGTCTCTATCTGCAGCGGGAACGCAGGCAGCCTATGGGAGGGGACAGGGAGAGAGCGAAGGCAGATATGATGACGGGGGAATCTGGGGGATCCGGCGGCTGCAGGGAACTTTTAAACTTTACATTTATGTCGATTTCGGGGTCACGTTTTTAAATTGTGTGTCTTTTCTTGGACTCGAAACCTCTCCTCCCGCCTCCCACCCTCTCCACACCCCCCACCGGCCCCCACTCCACGCTTCCTGGAACCTCGGCCAGAGCCCCAGGTGTCCCTCTTCCAGGCCCCGACCGCCTCCGGGACCGGCTAGCCACAGCTCACCTTGACGAGTCCTGGTAGACTTGCCAAAAGATCCTAGTCCACAGGCATTGTGGAGTCACTGTTCCTCCGAGTGTCTGTGACCCGTTTACAAAACTTGCTTTCCCTCCTTGGATGCTGGGAGCAACTCAGTCACCTACTACTGGGTTTTAACCTAGGCATCTAATACCTTCGGTGCCATCCGGCTTATTTTAGGTTTTCTGGAAAGGCCGGTAAGCATAGGTTCTCAGGTCTTCCTGGAAGGCTAGGAGACTTCCCGGCCAGGATCTGACCCCTAACTCCCAGGGACCATTGGAGCCTCAACTTCTGGAAACTTCCATCCAGAGAATAGAAGCACCTATATCCAGGGAGTCGGCACAGGGCCAGACAAAAGGACCCGTCCGATGCCCCCGCTCTGCGGGATTCTGAGCCAGGCGGTCACAGGCGTCCGGCTTGGGAGCGTGACGGCTTCTCGTGAGCTATTTCCCCAGAGGGACACTCGGCCCCATTTGTCATCTAGATGGGGGGCGGGAGGGGGGCGGACACCACACCTGGTCCCACCTACCTGGAGCAACAGGACTTATTTTCAAATCGTCAAGGCCAAAGAGCGATCTGAAGGAGAAGGGGGCTTCGGCCGCGGGCGGGTCGTTCTCTCCCATGGTGACGATTTCAGGGCCTCTGAGGTCCGCCTCCGCCAACTTCGCCAGGAAGAACAGAAAGCGTTTGTGCCCCTATTTATAGCGTCAGCATCAAATGCATCTTTGTCATGTTAAATCTTTGAAATCTGACGAGCCACGTAATGCGAATTCAATACCGATTAATCAGAACTATTTGTCCCGTGAGAACGCATTGTTTTCGGAGCCACGGCAGATAACAGAGAAACTTCTAGAGTTAACGAAAAACAATGAACTTAATTCTGCTAAAATAATGGCTTTCCCAAAGTCTGATCCATCTTAAAACCAACTGAGGACACATCTTTAGAGACAGCCACTTGACCGTTTAGAAGTTACTGCATCATCGTTTTTCAGAAGGTGAATTACATTCAAAGCACGTTCCTTCTCTTCCCATCATTGCCGTTTGCCCCACACAGACACGACCCTCTGCCCGGGCATGTGATATGGTTACCCTACACATAAGGAGACTCGATACTCACATAAGGTCCGCGCCCCCAAAATGTCAGGCAGGGGACACTCGCCCACAGTGTTTGTAGCTTCCCGTAAACACAACTCTTTCCTGGCTCTCCCAGGCGTGACCTGATTAAGAATGAAAGTGTCCTCTCCCGGCTCTCAGGTACCCCGCCCCCGCCCCGCTGCTCACAGGCCAGGGAGGAGCGGCTGGGGACCGCCGGCAGGCGCCAGAGCTACACTGGGGCTCTGTGTCCTCCGAGAGCATTTCCACAATCGTAAGCGCAAAGGCCGGAGCCCTTGGAAGTCTGTCCCAGTAGCTCTACGGGGGGCGGAGGGAGCAGGGGATTGGTGCCGGTCCCAGCTAAACCCGTTTGCCTTCGCAGGTACCAGGTGCGACTTCTCTGGGGCTCAGGGGTCCCCAAAGGCTCAGAAACACAGGTACTTGGAGCACTGACTTTTAATTTCTTTCTGTTTACTCATCGTAGTGTTTGGGATTCTAAGGGAACTATTGAGCGATTTAAAACAAACTTCGTTTTCCTGCCGTTGCACGCTAAACAAGAGTCATGCGCTAAAAATATTTCATTTCCGTCACAAGAACAGCTTTGAAGAATATCTTAGGAAACTAATACATTCATATCCAGCATTTTCCACCGATTCTTGCTGACAGTGGTTGGTTCCTATGAGCAGGAGGCAGATTACACAGCTTAACTTTATAACGAGGATAACGACCAAGGCCAAAATGCTCTCAAAACACTGAACCCCGGCGAGGAGGTCCCTTCCCCAACGGGCCATCGTCACAGGTTTCAGCACCTCGAGAAACGATGAGACGTCACCTACGACAAGTGTCTTCCCTCCCCCCGCCCGCCCTGCTTACCGTTTCTGGAGCCGCCATCGTTAAAAGCAAAAAGAATTCCCTTTTTCATCATAAAAGCGACCATGGAGGTGAGCAGGCTGCCAATCGGAAATGTTTCCACCAGGTCACCCAGCCTGGTCGACCCAGTCGTCACAGCGAGCGTGGTGATCGCGGGCGCCCGTGTAACCCGACCTGCGTGTGGCTATCGGGTAGCCGTTGGCGGGATGGGAGGGAAAATGCGGCTCCTTTAATCAGCGAGCGAGGTAAGCAAACTTTTGCCGAAACGTCACGTGAGAGAGGCTTTGACACACAGGCACGAGCAGGCAGGTCCCACCCAGTGCTGAGCAAAAGCGCCAAAGGGCAGGTAAAACGCTTTGGTGGGGGTTTCTGTCCCCCTGGCGTGCCTGAGCCCAAGCCTAGATTGCAGCTGCTCTGAACACGAGTGACAGGGAGGGACCCTGCCGTGTCCCCACAGCCAGGGCTCCACAGAGACACCGCAAGCTTCGTCCTGCAGGGGCCTCTTTGTCCCTGGGGGTTTCTGCACGCCACACAGCTCACCCCAAGAACACAGCCCTGTCCCCTGTGTGCCAGGGGACCAAGAGCCCCTTTGGTAGGCCAGTCGGTGCGAATCGTGCATTTGTTTATTCAGCAAATATTTATGGGCCATCTGCCGTGAGCCAGGCATCTAGACTCAGAGCAGATGGCGGAGGGATCAGAGCATTCACCTGTGGCCTCAGGTGGTGACAAATGCTAGGAGGGGCTGAGGCTGGGAGAGGCCGGGAGACTGAGGGGCCACGGGAGGGAGGAAGGCCTCTGGGGAGAAGTGATGTTTCAGGGGAGACCACGATCATGGGATGGAGCGGGTCCTGTGGGCTGAGGGGAGGTTGTTCCGACCAGGGTCCCATTAATGCCGAAGACCCAGACAAGATGAGCTGGGTGCGTGGGGAACCCTGAGAAAGCCCGTGTGCCTGGAGAGGCGACCGGGCGGATCATGGGGGCCAGGCCAGGGGCGGGACTCTGGTTTGATTTCTGTGTGATGGAGGACCATGGAGCCGCCGCGAGGGGCCACGTCGGGGTCTGCGGTGTGCAGCGTGTGCAGGGGCGGGGCCGGGGGCCCCAAAACCCCGGGGGGCGAGGCTCCCGGAAACTGCCGCCGCCACAGCCGCGACCGGGCCAAGGTGCTTGTGGTGCAGGGGAAGATCGAGGGCTCGGTTTGGGGTTGTTTTGAAGATGGAGCCGGCCGATCTGCTGACGGCAACAGTAGCCAAAGAGACACATTCAGCCAGTCACGGTTTGATTCAGCCGCGTCTTCCCGCCCGCCAGCGCCTGCCCAGCATTTGCCAACATCCTGGGCTTTGACACAGATGATCCTTCGAGCTCGTGCACCTTTCCTGAGTACTGTCTCCATCCCCTGAACAAATGCTCGCCCCCGAAGACAGCGACGGGACACTCGGAACTTAATCTCCCTGCTTTTCCCTGAGTGGCAGGTCGTGCTCCCACCCGGAGTGCAGCTCTTAAGGGAGATTGTCCAGAGGGATCCTCACGGTGCCTGGCACAGCGGTGAGTGTGCAATGGGGCTCCGCGTGCGCGGATGAGCTGATCGTAAACCGAGGCGGACCGACCACACCGTGCAGACAGGCAGGAAAATAAAAACAATCACGAGGTCGCATTAACATGCGTTAACACGTGCTGACACGTTGGCTTGCGTGTCAGATGAGGTCAGAGGTGGGGGCCAGCTTGGGGGAGGGGACCTGTGAGAAAGACTGAACTTCTACCACCATAAAGTCGCCCCTCAGAAAGTTTGCCTACGATCAATTCCATTGAGCTGCAAACAAAATTTTTCCGAAGCAGAAATTGGCTGACCTTGGGCTGATATTCACTGAGCCAGAGCCGGTGTCTTAGATGGCTGTGGTTTGGGGGTTTGGGGGGCACATCCTGCTCAGAGGTCCGGGCGGGGTGTGCGTGTGCGTCCCCACCGGGATCCCTTAGCGAGTGAAGGGAGGCTTGAGGGTCGGTCATGGGAGAAACTGCCAATCAGAAGCTTTAGTATTTTCCCTGTTGGCCTCAGAAGATAACTCATAAAGCTAAGAAAAGAGATTAAGCTGGATGAGCATTTCCCGACTTACGCAATTAAGCTTTTTAAAAAAGAGCGAGAGAGAAGTTTACATTTTAATATGTTGTAAGCACAATTGCTCAAAAAGTAGTTTATTATTTAGAAGAGAAAAATATATCTCAGCAGATCCTACATTTTAGACCCCAAATCTATTTTTCCCCTCTGGGTAACAAGCTTTGTCTATTTTCAGATTTTGAAATTTAAAATATAGAATTCATTTGATTATGTAATTATTTCATCCTTTGAATCCTCAAAGAAAAAAGATATTTTAGAACATAATTAACTTAAATTTAAAGGTGAACTATTAAAACTTTTTCCTCTGAAATTGAGAACAATACACGGAGATGCAGTACGTAGATATATATTATGTCTGATCAATACGTGGAGTCAAAGCCAGTGCAATGAGACCAAACAAGAAGAAGAAACAAAGAAGAAAAAACAAGAGAAAAAAATAAAAACTAAAATAGAAGAAAAGAAAAAAAAAAAAGAAAGAAAGAAAACTTTAAAAGAAAAAAAATGTATTGGTAATAAATAAATAAAACTACCATTCATAGACATGATTATAATTAGGTATAGAATATCTTCAGAATTCTAAAGATAAATCATTAGAAGTGATAAGTAAGTTGAGGGAGACTTTGGGGTAGAAGTTCAATGTAAAATCAATAGTATTTTAATTCACCAGCAACAAAGAATACAAACATAAAATTTTAAAAATATATAATTTACAGCGGCATCAAAAATGGTCCAACACCCAAGAATAATCTAGTAAATACTGCAAGACCTCTACATAGAAAAGTATGTAACAGCGACTCTACGCCAGGAAATTCAACACCTTAGATAAAACGGTCAAATTCTTTGCAAAACAATTTAATAAAATGGAGAATGTGAGAATATTCTTATATCTGCTAAATAAATTAAATCCGTAATTTAAAACCTCTGAAAAAAGAAAATTCTAGGCCCAGATGACTTCACTAGCAAATCATTTCAAACATTTAAAAGAGAAATCATATCA
>NW_006439713.1:739630-744554 GCF_000325575.1 Pteropus alecto | reverse complement strand
TTGGGATCCCCCCGCCCCAAAACTCCCACAGACCCCAGCCTCAGGCGGCCGCTCGCCTGCCCTCTGTCTCCACAGATCAGTTTTGCCTTTTGTAGAATTTCATTTAAATAAAATTCTACAGCATGTACAATCTCGTGTCTGGCTTCTTTTGGTCAACATCAGGTTTTTTTTAAATTCGCACATGTCGCTGCAGAAATCGGCAGTGTGCTCCTTTTTCCGGCAAATGTTACACATTCATTGAATATCCCAAAATCCGTGCGTCCATTCGCTGGTGGGTGAACATTTGGATTCTTCCCGGTTTGGCTCTGCTGTGAATAACGCCACCGTGCGCATGCGTACACACGTCTCTCTCTGTGTGGTCACGCGCACACACGTCTCTGTGTGGTCATGCATCTTCATTTCTCCCTGGTAGACAGCGAAGAGCGGATTGGCCACATAGAAAACGTCTGTTGAACTTGAAACATCGAAATGTTCTCCAAAGTGGCTGGACAACGTGCTTTCCCACCACCGATGCGTGAGCGTGCCAATGTCCCACCGTCTTGTCTGCATTTGGTATCGCCAGTGCTTCCAGTTTTGGCTGTAGTAAGTGTGTCGTGGTATCGCATTGTGGTTTCAACTGACACTGATGACTGATTGTGCTGAATATTTTTTCATATCCTCTTTAGCCATTTGTGTACCTCCTATTGTCAAGTGTCCAATCGGGTCTTTTCCCATTTTTGAACTGGATTGTTTTCTTATTACTGATTATAAGAATGTACATACGCACAATAGATACATGTATACATTGTGTTATATTACATTCAGGATATGCTGGATACAACCCTTTGTCAGGTGTATACATACTGCTATTTTTCTCCCGGTCCATGGCTTGCATTTTTATTTTCTTTATGATATCTTTCAAAGAGCAGAAGTTTTCAATTTTGATGAAATCCAATTTATGAATTTTATTCTTTTATGATTCATGCTTTTTACATCCTAATAAGGCTTCGCAGACTCTGAGATGGCAAAGAGTGTCTCTCTTGGAAGTTCTAGCTTTTACGTTAGGTCCACCACACGTTCTGAGTTCATTTTTGTGCGTGATGTGCGGTAAAGGTTGCGGTTCATACCCTTCCCACATCGGCATGAAGTTCTCCAGCACCAATTGTTAAAATTATTAACCGTTCTGCTGCCGAATTATCTGGCCCCTTTGCTGAGAATCCACACGGGGGCACACTATGACGCCCCGACTTTTCTGTTTATATGAAAACGCAGGGGGCCTAGAGGAGCCAGGATAATCTTGAAAAGGACAGAATTAGAGGGTGGGGCACGATCGTAATGAAAACAGTGCAGCGTGGACACAAAAATGAACAAATCAAGCGAGGGAACATAACAGAGTCAGAAACAGACTGATACATACGTAGTCACCTGATTTATAATAAGCGTGGCCATGATTCGCTGGGCCATGAATGAAGGTGTGGGGAATACGTGAGGCCTTACCCCTCGCTCACGCCATCCACAGAATTAACGCGAATGGACCACAGAGCTACATGCAGACAGCCAAAGCGGTCAAGCTTCCAGAAGAAGCCACAGGAGGCTGGGTTAGCGATGATTACTTGAATGGAGTACAGAACGTTCTAACCATAAAAGACAGGTAAATTCATTTTCATTCGTATTGAGAAATTTCATGTGGCCCAAAGACATTATTACCAAGAGCTTAGAAAGGCAGAGCACGGCCCGGTAGAAATTCTTACCATTAAGTGCATCCAACAAAAGACGACTCTCCAGAGTTCTCACAAATCGATAAGAAAAACCAAACAATCCCATTTTTAAAAGGCCAAGGATGTGCAGAGGTCCCGCCCCAAAGGGGTTATTTAAGTGGCCGAGAGCCTGTCTCACGGTGCTCAGCATCGTTGCCATGTGGGGCAGTGCCGACGGGCACCAGAGCGAGGTACCGCAACGTGGCCGAGGCCCAGCACAGCACACCTGGGCGCTCGCCCGCTGCGGGCCAGCGGGCAGATCGACCACCGCTTTGCAGGAACAGTTGGCAGTCTCATATCCTGTGTCCCCGACACCGCACTCCTGCATGCGTCCCTAACGGAAAGGCACGCATCGGCACCAGAGGACACGGACGAGACTGTTCGCAGCAGCAAATCGGCTGACAAATGGAGAGATACATTATGGTGCGCTCCTGTCATGGAACATTGCAGGACGAGGCAGCACGCGAACCGCGGCGACAGGCAGTCACGTGAATTAATGTCGCACACTCGATTTTGGACAAAAGAAGCCAGACGTGAAAGAGAACATGCCACACGGTCCTATTTACATAAGGGTCAAAAAACAGGCTACGTTGATGTACGAGTGAGTCAAGTGGCTGCCTTTTGGGGGTATGGGGGGAACACTAGGAGTCTGGAGGGGGTGGGGACGGGAGCTTCTGTGGTTTGGGTCAAGTTCCAGAGCCAGTGCACGGGGCTGAGCCCTCTTTCTCTGTGTGAGGCTCCGTCCCCGAGCTCCACCCCTGGATGCCAGCGACGAACACCTCCTCCTCCGGCTGTGACAACCCAGAACGTCTCCAGACATTGCCAGTGGCCCCGGGGACAGGGACCAGGATCCCCCCCGTTGAAGATGACTGTTTTTACTGCTGTGTGTGTGCTCACTTTATGAAAACTGATGGATCTGTGCACACGCGATACAGCAACCTTTCTGCACGCGCATTATTTAAAGGGTTTTTAAATCCGAGTCGTCAACGAGTAACTAAAAGCAGCAAACATCTTAGCGTGAACATACAAGATAGTTGTAGTATAGTGTCATGTCGTCTCTGCAGATAAGGGGACGAAGATCCGGGCTTGCTCAGGGTTCTGCGGCTGGTAGGACCCAGGGGCGAACCCCCGCCCCCGCCCCTCCCTCTGTCGCACGTAGACTTGCTCCCAAACACACCCCACGTCAGAGCAAAGGCTGATCCCACACAGGGACCGGTCTGGACCTCTGAACCCCAAACGGGGTTGCTAGACGCTGCACCCAAGCACCCCGCAAAAAGACTTCTGAAAACCAATATCTCATGCAAACAGGATATCAACTTTTGTCAGAAAGATCAAAAAAAGGCTTGAGGTTTTTCTTAGCAGCCTCGGCCCCTCCTGCGTCTCCCTCCCTCGTTAGCTCCTCATCTCAGAGCGCAGGCAGGAAGAGATGGCGGCCGGGGAGACGCAGGTCTACGCGAAGGTCAACAACAAGCTCAAGGGCCGCAGGGCCGCCTCGCTCCTGGACCCCCTGCTGGGGATGGGCTTCCCCGTGCACACCGCGTGAGTACCGCCCGCCGGGCGCCTGCCCAGCCCCGGGTCTGACCTTGCTGGGGTCCCGGCCCCAGAACTGCCCGCTGCAGGAGCTCTCACTTCCTGCCGAAGCAGTGCGCCTTGCAGGGACAGGCGCGGCCTGGAAATAAGCCCGTCTTCTGCTTTTCATAAGCGGCAGGATCTTTGCCTTTTAAAGACAAACTGCCTGCTGGCTGATGGGGGGGACCCTGAAATCTCGGAGCATAGGAAGCCATGTGTTACTGTGGGGCCCCCACGTCTCAGGGTTTGGAAGCGTTGGGGCCTGGTTGAACCCTCTCTGTAGGCAGCTCGGTGACTCTGAGATGACATTTCAACTGCCAATTTGAAAGGCCCCGCAGCCCAGGGAGTGTCCGGGGCTGGGACCTGCTGGGATGGGGGTGAACCATGTGCCCTTAGGGAAAAATCTCTTGACCGTCTGATAATGAAACAGAACAGTTGGGGGACTACGGAAACAGAGTCGGCGAGATTCTCTTTACCCAAGGGGCAGGGCCCCACACAGATCACTTTAACCTTGGGACCTGCCCCGCTCGAGCGAGTTGGTATCGAGTGTGATACCAACGCCGGGTTACAGGGTCCACAGAAACGGTTCCTCACACCGGGTCCTCACCTTACGATCATGATCGATCGGGGACCTGTGAAACAGGCATCGGGAGTGGAGTGAGCGGAGGGCCTGCCGTGTGCCGACTCCGTGCTGGGTGCCCGCTGCGGGGTGCAGACAGGGATGCTGAGGCTGAGGAGGGCAGGGCCGAGCCCCGCTGTCCAACGCACCTCTAAATCCCATGCTTCACCTCACTGCTGACGCCATCAGGTGTTCGCACACTCAGAATCCCCTCTAATTTAAGCACGCTTTAAAGGCCCCATTAGGCCGGGCGCCCCAGGGACGGCTCCACGCCGAGGCCGCCCATTGAGTCCTGGCAGGCGGCACCCAGTCCCGCCTTGCCTCCAGCCGCGTGGGCTGAGTTCCTGAGCGGACTCCCTCAGCCACGTCCCATGCTGCTCAGTGCGGTCCCGTCCGGTTCAGTTCAATTCGATGGACACCCATCCCGTCACGGTGACAGTAAGGGGCAGAGACTCGCGGTCTGGTAGGGAGGCAAACGGACATGGTGACCGCATGTGCGACGGGGAAAGGCAGGGGGGCCACATGTCCCCTCCCCAGTCAGCGGTCTGGGGACGGTGTCCTAGAGGAGGAACGCTCGAGCTGAGCTGGAAGACCCAAAGGCACCTTGCCACAGAGCCCGAGCTGGCAGGAGGTGCGGGCAGGCTGGGGTGCGGCCCTTCACGGACCTGGCCCTGGGGGCGGCCAGGGGAGCCAGGACGGCAGGTGTGGGGGGACCTCGGGGCACAAGCCCTTGGACTCCATGCCAAGGACGGGAGGAGGGAGCGGCTGGCGGACGTGAGCGGGGGGCGGGAGAGGTCTGGCTCTCGGGACCCCAGGGAGGCCGCGGAGGACGGAGGCCTGGGCGCCGCGCCCGGCCGTGAAGCGAAGCAGCCCGGCCCCCCGAGGGCCAGCTGTGTGCCAGGGCTGCGCCCCCTGTCCCGCCCTGTCCCAGAGAATGAAAGGCGGGGTTCTGAATGCTCCCCGTGTCCTGCGTCCCCACAGGCTGAAGGCGCTGGCGGCC
>NW_006439713.1:723934-739503 GCF_000325575.1 Pteropus alecto | reverse complement strand
CTGCCCAGCGCGGGGGCCGCCTCCTCGCCCGCGCCCCAGCGCCAGGCGCACGGAACAAAGAGCCCACATTTAAAACAGAAAGCAAAAGAGAAAGCACTTCGAACGGGGCTTTTCTCACTTAAAAATAAGATTTAATCCAAGTGTGACGCCGGAGAAGGAGAGAGTTCGCGCGATCTGCCGCGTGACGAGGGAAGACTCCTTTCGGCTGATACGGAGGTCGCCACGCTCGGGGCGTCCCGACGGGGAGAGAATTCACGGGGGGCGCAAACGCCCCCTAACGCATGGGCACAGAGCAGCTTGAGGGGGGCCAGGCGGTTGGGGCACCCGGCGAGGAGCTGTGGGTCCAGGAGTCTCCGCCGCCCCCCAGCGGGTGACGACACGCCGCCCACAGCTATGGGCCGCGGCCGTCTGCTCTGGAAATGTGCAGGTGGCTCCCGGTTCCCTGAAACCCAGTCCCCCGGACCCGCCTGGACGCCGCCATCCTGCCCCCAGGCGGAAAGCACCCTCGGGCTCGGCCCCAGACCAGCCGCGTGGTCGCGCAGCGAGGCGGGGCGCAGCGAGGCGGGGCCCCGGGCTGGGGCGCCCCCCGCAGAGCAGGGCGGCGGACTCGGACGGCGCGTATTCGTGTCCAGCTCGTCCTCGGGGGACGCCTCGCGTCTTCCGGGACTCGAGGCCGATTGCGGAGCGTGCAGAACAGAGGAGACAGCAGGGCCCCTGGGCTAGGCCGGCTCCAAGTCGTGGCCAGTCTGCATCAGAAGCCGAGCCCACCGCGCGAGGGCTGTCAGTTACCACTCAGCCAAGGAGACCAGAAGTCCCACCAGGGAACGGGGCGACAGCAGGGTCCCCTAGACTCGGCCAAGAGTGGCCTGATTTCCCTGATAACTGGGAGGTCTAGTTGAGACGCCAAAACAGGTCCCTTCCTACGTGGGTGAGGGGGGAAGGGATGGTCACTGTCAACACCGGAAGTGTGTGAGGCCACCCGCCCAGGCAGGTTGGAGAGACACAAAGGCCTAAAAAATAATCTTCATTATAGTGTTAGAGAAGAAAGCGGTTTCAGTGCACACCGGTGTGGTGGGTGGTATGGTACATGTGTGTGCATGACAGGGCATCACACAGCCCCGAGGTCGGCCACGTGCGTGTGTCCACACGGGGCACTCGTTGGCTTATGATTTCTAGAAAACTCACAAGTGCTGTCTACGAGATCGTTATTTGAATGTCAGGAGGAAGCGGGGGGTGGGGGGCAGGATGGGGGGGCACCTTCCTCTACTGCTGTTCTCTGCATTATCGGGAGAATGGATTCGCGTGTAACTAAGGTTTTCCTATGTGGTTTCTGCTGCTTTCAAACAATATTATCTCACGAGCACTTTCCTGAGTCATTAGAAATTCTTCAAAACCAAGTAAATTTGCTATCTTTTATCTCATTTTTCCTTCTTTCCTATTATAAATAACCCTACAATAAATCTTTTTTTGCATGCAGTTTTACCTACACTTTTTGCTTCTTCCTTTGGTTATATTTCTGGAAGTAGAATTATTAGTTCAAACGGACTGTGAATTTTAAGGCTCTCGACGCGAGCTGGCAAATGGCTTTTTGTAAAGATTGCCCGGGTTTATCCATAAGTCTTGCTGCAGCTTTGACACCATCGACTGTAACTCTTATCCTTTGAAAAACATTTCGTTCATGCGACAGATGAGAAAAGTGGTTGTTTTAATTCTCATTTTCATTATTAGTGAGAATGAACTTGAATTTGGGATCGTATATCACTTTCCGTTATATTTAAAATAACTTTCTGAATTGAAAAAAAATATGAGAGCCTCCTAAATTTTGTCTCGTTCTTTGTGGGTTTTATTCTCACATTTGATTTGAAGTCTGAGGTCCAATTAAAGCGTGAATTTTTTTCCACGAAATTTTTTCAACACTCAGGAGGTGGCTGGACCACAAAGGTCACTGAGACCCGGCCGCGAGTCTCACCGCCACCTTCCTCCTTCTCATTTTCTCGTTCTTTGGCCTGGGCACCGGACTAACCTGGGTCTGAGTCCTGAGTGGGCACCGACCTGCTCTGTGGCCACACGAAGCCACACGCCCGGTGCGTCTCACCCGAGAGGCTTCTGGGGGCCGATTTACATGACGCGTGTCCCTCGCTTGCTCAGCCCGGCCAGTTATTCTGAGTTGCTATCGTCACACCTGTCCCCCAGGAGGGAAGAATCTTTTGTCAGGACGCCCGGTGAAAGCGGCCTGTTCTCTGTTGCAGGCTGCATTGTCATTGCGATGACCCTTCTCTAGACGACCCCATCCCCCAGGAGTATGCCCTTTTCCTGTGTCCCACGGGGCCCCTGCTGGAAAAGCTTCAGGAGTTCTGGAGAGAGAGCAAACGTCAGTGCACGAAGAACAGAGCCCACGAGGTTTTTCCCCACATCACGCTCTGCGACTTCTTCACGGTGAGTGTGCCCGGCGTGCCTTTAACGCCATCGGCAAGGCGGCTGTTGAGGACGGTGGTGACCAGCCAGTGACAGGACAGACCCGGCAACCACGCGATTTACTTCTGCAGGGCGGTCCGCGGCTGTGGGGCTAGCTGGCCTCGTCGCGTGAGGGGTCCTTGACCTCCCTCCTCGCCTTCGTCTGCTCAGCTCCTAGTCACCCTCCGGGACCCGTCTCATTTATCTCCCCCTTTTTTAAGTGTCCCCCGCTTCCCAGGCGGGCGGGGTGGCTGCCCTTTGTGCTCCCGCCTCCTTTTGTTGACATCTCTAGTGGCGCTTTCCCTGTTTTTTGACAATATGTCCGGCGCAGCTGTGCATCCCTCACTGACTGAACCTGTCAAGGAAGGTGGGTGCTCCACTCACCTGTGCACCCCTAGTGAGCAACACAGCGCCTGGACAGAGGGTGCTTCAGCAATGTGTGCCGGGTGACTGAGGAACAGGTGGCTGGCTGCTGGCCCGTCACAAACGCGGGACGTTTCCCGCCTTGGGGACCAGCCTGACTTAGAACATGGTGACACAGGCAGCTCCACAGGGACTTGGGGAAGGAGAGAACGGCCTGGGCTGCTCGAAGGAGACGGAAGTGTGAGAATGGGAAGGGAGGGACAGACGCCACTTCCTCTGTGGCTCCCGCCAGAGGAGGCTGGAGCGGGTGGGCCCAGCCCGCCCCAGACCTGTAAACCCTGACGCTCCTCACTCCTCCGGCAGTGAACTCTCCAGGTGACTGGGCTGGGGCGCCACCGTGGGGGGGTGGGGGCGGGGCCTTGTGGGGTGCACACTAGGAAGAGGGGTCGGACAGGTGTGCCGCGAACGGGGTGGAGGGGGCAGCAGGGAGACAAGCAGGAGTCTGTGTAGGTTCAGGGTCCTGCAGAGGATTCTTCAGGAGAAACGCCTGTGAAGAGTGAAGGGGAGGGAAGGGCGCTCAGAGGCTTCGGACTCGTAGGCCGGACACCTGTGGGGGGGGAGGGGCTGGGACCAGGCCGCGGGGCCTCGCCCACAGTGCCCTGCTCCCCGGAGAATCCGAGCACCAAGACCCCCTCAGGGGCGAGGCCCGGCTCAGTCACCATGAGAGTGTGGCCTGTGGCCGGGCCTGCAGGTCAGCAGCCGGGCACAGGCTGCTACCCGCCTTGCCACGGGCTCTGAGCAGCACACGTGGCTGCCTGGGGGTTCACGGCCCTGGGCCCCGAGTGGAGAGGGTGCCAGCTCCGGGCGTCAACACGACGGGAGTGAGGGCCGGAGTCTAGTGACAGGGGTGTCCAGCCAGAGCCCTGAGAGGTATCCTAGACCAGAAGGACGGTCACCTGAAGCCTGCTTCCTAGAGGTCTCTTACCGAGGACGGGGCACAGGAAGAGCCACAATCCACACGCGAGGCCACGCGGCTTTGATCGGTTACGTTAATGGGCGTAAAAATATAAACGGAGCCACTGCCACGTGGGGCCGGGGCCGCCATCCCAGAGGAACCGCCCTCTGCGTCTCATGCCTCAAACCTTTGGGACGTCAGAACAGGACGAAATAACCCTCGCCCTGGGCCTGAGCGCCCTTGGGCCCCAAAGGACCATTTACAAAGTTGACACGAAAGCAGATATTATGACGACCAGACTGAAAATTAAAACGCTGTTCAGAATTAGCGTCGCTACGTTGTGTGACCTGCACCAACAGCAACGCCCGCCCGCCGTTTCTCTCCCCTTAGTGCGAAGACCAGAAGGTGGAATGTCTCTACGAGGCTCTCAAGAGGGCTGGGGACAGGGTGCTGGGCTCCTTCCCCTTGACGGTCCCTCTGGCCCTCCACTCTTCCATCAGCTACCTGGGCTTCTTCGTGAGTGACAGCCCCGCCGATGTCATCCGCGAATTCGCCATGACATTCGCCACGGAAGCGGCTGTCTTAGCAGGTAGGCGGCCCCAGCCCGTGCCACGCGCAGGGCGCGGTTACAGAAAGTGACCTTTTGTGTCCAGGGCTTGGACACAGGGTGGGTCCCAAGGCAGCAGCACCGCTGTCCCTCGGTCGGTGATGGCCAGACAGCTGGCTGGGCGGGGCTCTGGGGTGCATGCACCCCTCCGGCCTCCTCCGCCCCCCACTTCTTCCTCTCTGGTCGGCCACTTTGACCTGGGCTTCCCCGGAGGCTGAACAACATACTAGAGGCTCAGGAACCAGGCGTCACTAACAGGGAAGCAAACAGGTTGTGAGAGCCAGCACCGTCCCTCCCTCTGTGGGACACGCTGGCTCGCGTTTGCGGCCAAGGACTCTCCAAACACCTGCCTCTTTCCAGCTGCCTGGGAAACGGTCCCAGGTGGGGACATTTTTGGCTATGGGATGACGGGGACAGTAGGCTGGTGCGACCCTCCCCGGTCCCATGCCCACGCGGCACCTGTCCTCACCAGGTCAGTGCTGTGTGTAAAACACAGGTGTGAGCTGGTTTATTTTCATTTTTTAGATAGGAACTCAGCTTTCTCTCCTTGACCTTTTCGGGGAAAAAATATTTTGACTCATTTTTAAAAATCAGCAAAATTCCCTTTTCTCCAAACGCCAGCCCTGGTCTGGAGGCTGAGGCCAGCTGGGGTCAGCGGGAAGAATCCTGGACTTGACGTCCGAAGATGGGACTTTTCCCTGCACCTCTGGGGAGCGGGTGCCTTACTCACGCCGCCTCACCTCCCTGAGCCATCTGTCCTCCTCTGCAAAACGGCGAGGCTCTTGCTCTTCCAACGATGCCGCCTGCTCTGCGGAGCGTCCCATGGTCCCTGGCACTCAGACGCTGCTCATGTCCTGGATGCACTCGCTGACTCTGACCTCGGGCCCCCAGCGCCCTCTGCAGGCGTCCCTGTGGCCCGCCCCGCTCCCGGCCCCGTACATAAACCCATGAATCCCAGATCCCTCCTGGGCGGCTGCCTCCTCGAGTCTGGGGGTCGTACTTGCTGAGTTATTATAAACGTACCCGGGTCTCTGCGGGTTAGTCTCCTTCACGTTAAAGTGAATTCAAACGATAGCTCTTTAATCTCCTGCCTCTGAAAGAACAAAGTGGCCTTTGTGGTTCCGATACAGTGTGTCAGCCTCTTACCTCACAGCCTGGCACTCACCCTTCACAAGCCCCCCAAAAGCGGGTCTCGTGGCCCCGTTTTAAAAATAGAGAGGCTGAGGCCGTGAAGGGTAAGGTGCCTGCCCGAGATCACCGTCCTAGTGCCCCCTAGAATTCGCAATCTCAGAAAAGGACTCTTTGGATATAGGGTCTTTGCAGATGTAATTAGTTACGATGAGGGCACGCGGGGGTAGGAGGGCCCCAAACCCGATGGCTGGCATCCTCGTGAGAAGGGAGGACACAGAGACACGAGGATGAGGCCACGTGAAGGCGGAGGCCGTGGCCACAAGCCAAGCATCGCGGGGGCCCCAGTGGCGGGGAGCAGCACGGCCCCTCCCCGGGAGCCCCAGGCGCTGGCCCGTGGCACTTGACCTTGGACATCACTCTCCAGAACCTTGAGGGAACGAATTCCGTCTCTTAAGCCACTCAGTTTGTGGCCTTTGTGACACAGTCCCTGACTGTGGGTGCTTGACCCGGGCCGGGAGTCTAGCTCTGCCTCGGGCCTCGTGGTCCGGGTCGCGTACCAGCTGGCCACAGGGCCCGAGGGAGCAGCTCGGACCTTGACCAGGCTCTGCGCCACCCTCTGCTGCCCTCTGCTGCCCCGGGCCCTGGGCCAGACCCCGAGGGCGTAGGAGGGGCCAGCCACAGCTCCCAAGTGTCCCGGGTCCCTCTCAGGGCAAGTGTGTCCCTCCCCAGTGAGATGTCCCCGTGGGAATGAGGCTGTGGGCAGAAGAAGAGACAAGGGCCCATTCAGAAGTCGGGCGTGACTCGCTGACAGCAGAGACGGTCTTTCTCAGGCCACAGCTGACACGTGGCAGGGCCACCCTGCCCCCACCTCTGAGACACCTAAGAGAAGGAACTCCCCGGCCACCCCCCATTCTCTTGCTCCACAGTGTCTCACATGGAACGGGGAGCATCGGTGGGGCCGCCGAGCTGCGCCCCAGGAAGGGCCTGCAGCGCCCGGCATGTCTCAGGGGAGGACGGGTCCCACTTGTCGGCAGGCACTCTGTGGGAGAGGTGGCAGGTGGCTGGTGTTCACTGAAGTCTCCCGGGGACCGCGAGTTCGGAGACTGGCGTCCAGCCCCAGGGGGCAGCCATCACCTCTTCCCATTGTTGCTGATGTCTGAACAGAAGCCGAGTCGGCCCTGGGGGCCCGGCCCAAAGACGCAGACCACGTCCAAGCCGGTCAACCGGATATCGAGCTCTGAGCCATGCCTGTCGGTCACTGCCTCCCCAGAACATTATCTACTTTGTGGCCCAATTGAAGCCAGACCTCGGCCAGCCTGAGAGCCCTGGAATGAGAAGAGGGGGTGCCACGAGGGCCGAGACCCCCAGGAATACGTGGCTGGCCGCTCCCTGGCTCCTGCTCCCCCAGAGCGTGCCGAGGGTCAGAGGCTGTCGTGTTTGATGGGGCTGCTTTGCCTCTGGCCTTTGCTCCCTGAGACTCTCAGTCCCCGACCTGGAGGGTGCCCCCACCAGCCCAGGCCGCCGAGCACCACGCACACCCCCGGGCACGAGGGGGAAGCTGTCTGCTCCGTACGTGTTGACCAACTACTTGGGCAGCCAGCTTGCCAGCTGATAGGCCCGAACCCCACCATCCCACACCTCCGTACCCTCCTCTTCCTACATCCTGTGCCCAGGATCCCCCTTACGAGGGTGACTCAGAGACAGCACAGAGTGGGCGGTGTCCTTGCCTGGCCGAGAGAGCCGCAGTGCAGGGGGGGCACAGTGACAGAGGTGGGGGCTCCGTGCGTGAAGGTTCGTGCGGCCAGGCCTGGGGTGCGGCCGCCTGGGCGTGCAGTGCTGACAGCAGGTAAAGTCAGCCGCCCCATGTCTCCCTGGGCCCGCAGACTGCACCGTGAAGCCCTGCACCAAGCAGCTGCACCTGACGCTGGCCCACAAGTTCTACCCCCACCACCAGAGGACGCTGGAGCAGCTGGCCCAAGCCCTGCAGCCCGATCACAGCTGCCAGTGGGCCGCGGCACTGTACTCCAGGGACATGCGCTTCGTGCACTACCAGGTGGGTGGGCTGCGTCCTCCCGGAGCTGATGGACGGCTGCCCGCCCCCCCACGGGGCAGCCCTCACTCGAGGTATTCTAGCAGAGAGAAGAACTTGATTCTTTCTCTAAAACCACACCCTTGTCTGTGCAATCTGGAACTAGCATTCTTTATATATGTAATTGCAGACACGTGGAAATTTTTTAAAAATGGAAAGATTTCTCATAATAAAAGTGGACTATTGCAAGGATTTATGAATACATCATGTTGCTTATTAATTTGTTTAAATAATGATGTGGGTAAAGCCTTAGGTTATCTCTCGCTGAATTCATAGAGAAAGAGAGAGGTGATAGATAGATAGATAATAGATGATAGATAGAGATAGATGATGATTGATAGATAGATAGATAGATAATAGATGATTGATAGATAGATAGATAATAGATGATAGATAGAGATGATGATGATAGATAGATAGATAGATAGATAGATAGATAGATAGATAGATAGATAATAGAGATAGAGATAGATGGAAATAGATGATAGGTAGAAAGATGATAGATAGATAATAAAAGACACCGAAATTTATTTCTAAATTGTCCAGAGAAGCCTAGGCCACACCTTGTCATGTTCTTCAGTACCATCAGACGGGCCTGGCCCCGTCCTGGAGACACAGCCCACCGGGGATTCTGAAAGCACGAGGCAGAGGTGACATGCATCCCGTTGCCGTCTCTTCCACCCGAAGTCCTCGCTTGAGACGTGAAAACAGCTGCTTCTTTTCCAGACGCTGAGGGCTTTATTCCAGTACAAGCCCCAGAACGTGGACGAGCTGCCCCTCAGCCCCGGTGACTACGTCTTCGTGGACCCCTGTCAGCAGGAGGAAGCCAGCGAGGGCTGGGTGATTGGCATCTCGCAGCGGACTGGCTGCAGAGGCTTCCTGCCAGAGAACTACATGGAACGAGCCCGAGAGTGTGACACCTGGGTCAAGCATAGGTGAGTGTCGCCTCTAGCGGGAGCCCCCACGTCCCCCCGGAGGGTCGAGAGCATCCATCTGAAAACGGTGGTCGCAGTTCTGCTCGCTCTGGACCATCCCATCGTCGGTGAAAACTGCCTTCCCCGTGCTGGCCACGTGATCCCTGCAGGTAGACAGGAAGCATCGGGGTGACTCGTGCTGACGGCTCTCAGAGCACACGAATTACTCTCTACAGCTTCTGAGGTCGTCATCCCAAAACGGCTGCAAAATACCACACAGTCTCTTATTATGGACATAATAAATTAGAATTAGAGGTCCTAAGCTAGGTTTTATTTATCCTTCTGCCCTGTATAAACTGTAAAGTCCAAAGGGTCATTCTTAGTTTTCTATTGCTATTTATCAGATGACCTTAACAGCTAAAAACCGTATGCGCATAGTATCGCATAGTTTTCCTGGGTCGGGAGTCTGGGCAAGGCGTAGCTCAGGGTTTCCCAAGGCTGCAAGCAGGTTCGGCTGGGTCCGGGGCTTCCATGAGGCTGGGGTCCTCTCTCAGGCTACATGGTTGTTGGCAGAATTCATGTCCTCAGAGCCGTAGGACTCCTGGTGGCTTCTTCATGTTCAGCTGCAATTTCTTAATTTTAGCATCTTTAGCATCGTCTGGAGAGGCCACGGATCCTCGAGATTGTCAACTACGGGTTCCTTTTGTTTAATGATTCTCCGTCCATTTCTCTCTCCTCGCACATTTTACTGCAAGCAACAGGAAGACATCGGTCCACGGCTTGGACGCCTTGCGCGGCCGTGTCCTTGGCTGCATAACCGACTGCCTCGCGGGCAGGTTCTGCCTGCCGAGGACAGTTTCTGCTTTTCCCCAGCACGTGATAGCATCCCACGCCTGACACCAAATTCAGTGTCATCTGAGGTTTAACCGGAGCAGCAGAACCAGTAATTTCCGTATTACATGTATACATAGCATATCGATGCATACATGAAATAGATACTTTCTGATTTTATGCCCCATATATAATCATTAGTAACGCAATCATGGATTTCTATTTCGTTACATAATTTCGTGTTATTTACATGATCATAACACGTACGTGTGTCTCACAGCACGCGGCTGCACACGCGTACGCGGTTTTTACAGGGAGTCGCCGTGCGCAGCTCTTGGGACCGGCTAAGCGAGCGCGGGCGAGGCGGACGGGGAGGCGCCCGCACGGGCTGGAAGCAGCAGGCGGCTCGTCCCATCTCTGTGAAGCGGAGGCTCAGAGGGGATCAGAGTGCGATGGCTCTCGGATCTCAGAGGTTCACAGCCCTCCACGCAGAAGGACGGACACAGCGTGACCGCAGAACCGAAGCCGAGGAGCCCGCGTGGCAGAGCTTAGACGGCTTTTTGTCATCCTCCAGCCCAGAGGCGGTGCCCAACGCTGACTCCATGCAACCAGCAACTTTCCAGAAGCACAGACGGGGCTGGTGGCCAGCAGCTCAGATGGAGGGACAGTGCCGTTCCGGACTGAGTCACGTCCCCCGCAAGTTCCTACGGCGAAGCCCTGACCCCCGGCGCCTTGAATGTGGCTGCAGATGGAGGCAGGCCTCTGCAGAGGTGATTTCGTTAAAACGCGGCTGTCGGGGTGGGCCCTAGTCCCATCTGGCTGGTGTCTTTATGGGAAAGAAGAGGGGAAAAGGACACAGACACACAGAAGGACATCTGTCCAAGGACAGGACACAGGGAGAGGAGGGCTACTTCGAAGCCCAGAGGAGAGGCGCTGGGCCGAGCCAGCCCTGCGCACACTGGGTCCCGGCCCTGCCGCCTCCGGCCTGAGGCGATGCCTTCCCTTTGCTTAAAGCACCCAGCCCGGAGCGCCTTGTTGTGGCGGCCTCAGCGGACTAACACAGGGGCATCGTCCACACGGCCCCACCGACTGCAGCCCTGTGTCTAAAAGCCGAGGAGAATTTAAACACGGCTGTTCCTGTGTAACCACGAAGCGTTACTCTCACGTTAAAGAGAAAAACAGAAACGTTAAGATGCTAAGTTCTCTCCTTTCTCCTCTCAAGGCCGGCGTTCCCACCCGAATTTTTGATTGTATTTCATGCCAAAGACTAGCTCCCCAAAAACGTCCGTTTTGTCGCTCACTATGCACTTCACAGATGTCACTTACAGATAACGAGGCCACCTGCACTGAGCGGTGGCGGGCGTGGCTGTGCCCGCTGCCTCGGGGAGAGGAAGCCGACACTTCCTGTGCCAGCGTAGGCTCTGCCAGCAGCATCTCTGCCCCCGAGCGCGTGTTGGCTCCAGGAGGGAGCTGTCAGTGGCTCGTAATCCACGTCAGGGTTCGTGTCGGCTCACGATCCACGAAGCTCGCCATCCCCTGGGCAGAGAGGATCTGCCTGGCCCGTGCCCGCCCACAGGAGTGTATGGCTGAAGACGGGACCACAGGGACACACGAGGAGAAGACTCCACTTGCAGACATTTTTAGAAACGCGGTAACTAAATCAAAACACCAGGCAGGCGATGAACGGTCCAGGGGCAGTGACTGTGGCGGTGAAAGCAGGTGACCCGAGGCTGCGGGCGGCGGACAGGCAGGACAAACGCCCCTGAGATGCTCCCGACCTTGTTTCGGATGGGGGCTTGGGGAGCTATCGGTTTAATGAGAATTTGGGGTCTTGAGGCTTCCGTGAGAGAAATACGAACATTTACAAACGGGCTGAATAAGCAGAAACACGCCAAGTCCGTGATCAAGAAAGACGAATCGTGGGACCACAAGGCCTTTCAGAGTCATTTCCAGGTCGAATGGACGTCCCGGGAAAAAACTCGGTGGGATCGTTTGCTGGAACGTCAGCGAATGACTGAAAAGTTTGTCTGGAGAAGAGTCGAGACAACTTCAAACAACAAAACGAGAGGAGAGACCGGCCTCCTCTCTTGAACGTTTATAACCAGGCACTAAAACATGCCACGCATCGGGGGCACGGGGCTGGCCGGAGGGGAGGGGAGTTGGGCAGATCCGTGGACCAGAGCACATGCCGGAGCAGGAGCCTGGCGTGTTGGGGGTTTACGTCGAGCGGCGCATCTGCCACGGAAAGGAACAGGTGTGGAACGCGTGGCGTTTTATTTACGTGACCTCCCATCTTACCCAGAAATAAACTCCTGGCAAAGCCAAGGGCTAAGCAGAAAACCAGAGCGGGGCTTTAGAACATAGGCAGTTGAAATGCCTGCATGTCTGATTTCTGGACTGGGGAGCATTTCGAAATCATAGAAAGGGGCCCACGCAGAGACCGAGGTCCGGCTTTGCCAACGGCGATCGCGTGCTTAGGAGTCAAGGTTTCCGTGTGGAAAAGCCATGGAGAGCCTTGCAACGCAAACAGCCGGACGAGAACGATGCTCTCCGGAGAACAGTGACGGAGGCGATGCTCCCAGACCAGCCGCCCTCCTAGATCTGACCGGCGGCGGCCTGGGCGTCCTGGACAGCCAGCCCTCGGGCACGGCTGCCCGCCAGTTGATTTGCATCTGACTTTTTCATTGAACCGGGAGGCCATTCACAGCGTGCTTAGGTGAAGAGTCAGAAGCATGTCCACCAGCCGCCACGGCCACCATGCCACCCGCCGGCAGCCCCTGCCTCTCCCGCATGTCAGACTGCAGCGTGTGGTCCGAATTCCTAGGCCGGAGCGCCCACCTCCCCCCACCCCCGCGGTGCCTGCACCCCGTCCCTCCTGGGCAGCCCTCCAGGACACCTCGCAGACGTCGCTGACCGTTCTGAGACCTGCCCGCTCGTTCCCACCAGCAAATAAACGAGCTGTTATCTTCAGAACAAAGTCAAGCATGATTCCTTTCTCCCATTTTCCTCTCCAGCTACTGCACTGTTTCTCTGATCCGACTGTAGATTGTTTTAAATCGAGTTTATAAAGATGAACTGTCCTTTAACGAAATGGATTTTCCCTGGAGAACTGGCCGTTTGCTGCTCCGAGAGGATGTGCAGCCACGGGCTCCGCTCCTGGTTTGTCTCCTCCTCTGCCCATGCTCTGTCCCCCACACCTGCCAGGCAGGCTCGTGGGGTGCCCTCACCCCTCCCCCGGTGTCCCACAGTTCCCACGGGTTCCGTGACCTTTTCCCCGAGTCATCCCATAGCTCCCGAACACCTGCTCGCCCCAGGCACCTGTCTCGACTTGCTGGACAGGTGGCAGCTGGACAAGTAGCTGTTCCCTCCCTGCCTCCCGCTGGAGCACCGGCCCCTTTCCTGTGTGTTTGCAAGACTAGCTCCCCAAAAGACTAGCTCTCGGGGTGCCTGTTCGGTCCTGCACCCCAACTGCGTCTGCCTCCACCCTTGGCTCCTTTAGAAGGTGACCCTAGGAGAATGCCGCGTTAGCCGGCTCAGCCACGATGACAGGGACACCGCTGAGATCCATGCTCTCAGGGCCCGGAGGCCAGAGGCCGAGATCCGGGTGTGGGCGGGCCGGTTTCTCCCGAGGCCCCCGTCCTTGGCGTGCAGACCCTGCGCCCTCACACGGCCGTTCCTCTGTGTGTGTCTGTGTCCTAATCTCCTCTTCTCACAAGGACACCTGTCACACTGGATTGGGGTCCACCCGGTGACCTCATTTTACCTTATTCACCTCTTTAAAGACCCACATCTTCAAATGCGGCCACACTTGGAGGTCCTGGGGGTCAGGGCTCGAAGGTGCGAATTCTGGGGGACACGGTTCGGCCATCATTTTGGGGCGTGACGTGGGTGACAAACAACCACCATTTTCTCGGGGTTTGTTCCGTGCTGGGAGCCGAGCTCGCATGACTCACCTCGCCGGGACCCGACCGGCCGCCCTGTCCTGTGCACTCGCGAGCACGTGCGTGGCTGCTGTCCCCGCTCTCACTGTGACTCGGCATCGCGTTTCCTCTCCCGCAGGACGTACACCTTCAGTCTGACCGTGGACCCGAACTCCAGGAAGGACGGCGAAGCCGGCAGCAGGCGCAACGGCGAACTTCACCCTCCGCAGAGGCCCAGGAGTATGGGCAGCATACAGGCCCTGCAGGTGACGGTCCCTTTCCCGTGGAGCAGCTCAGCGGCTCCACCGTTATGTTGTCTGTGTAGACGCAGCCTTGTCGGGGTGGCTGTGCGGCTCGTCCCCGCACCCCACACCCCCAGACTGCCCAGGCTCCAGACGGCACAGCCAGCGGAGGCTGGACTCACCCCCTAGGTGGAGAGCAGGAGAGCAGGCGTGAGTGGGGATCTCCCTGAGGCCGGGCCCCACCTTCCAGGTGGACGGAGTGGGGGGACCTGGAATGACGGCTTAGCCTGCAGCTCGGCCTGTGTCTGCGCTCACTGGTGCTTTAAGTGCACGAACACCCTCCTCACCCGGGGTGAGTCCACCCTCCACATGGCAGGAACAAACACCAGGCATCACGTTTGGCAGAACAGATGTGTAGGGGGCTGAAAAATGGCCCAGAGAGAGGAGGTCCTGACCCTCAGCACAGCGTACGTCACTTTATAAGGAATAGGGGCCTTCGCGTGGGGGGCCGAGGGAAGGGTCTTGATGGAGGAGCGTTCTGGACTATCCTGCAGGCCCTAGATCTAATCGCGACGGGAACCGAGGGGAGTTGATACACAGGGAGGAGGCACGGGGTGGCGGTCGGAGCAACGTGACCGGCAGCCAAAGATCGCTGTGGCTACCAGGAGCTGGAAGAGGCAGGAAGGACCCTCCGCCACACGGAGAAATGGGTCGGGGGCCCTGACAGTAGCTTAGGCGGACCAGGGCTCCTCAGCCCCAGCACTAAAGACGTTTGGGGCTGTATCGCCTCGGTCGTTGGGGTTGTCCTGGGCACTGTGGGGTCCTCAACCTCAGAGGGAGTGACTGTCTGGCCTCTGGAGCTGTGAGAGGGTTAATTTCTTCCCTTGTCAGCTGCCCAGCGGGTGGTACTTGGTGACAGCAGCCCGGGAAACACGTAGGGCACCTCAGGACTGGGGAGTCAAGGCTCAGCCATCACCCTTGGACACAGGGCTCAGCCATCACCTTTGGACTTGTCTCTGCATCTCAGTATTCCTGTTGACAAAGTTGGGGGCTCTTCCGGGGGGAAGAATGTGCCCCGAACCCAAACCTCAGCCCTGGGCACTGGCGGCATGTGAGGGTCAGTAAGCAGAGCACGTCCTTGCAACGCACAGGTCAGGTCGGGACAAGGAGCGGGAGGGGACGTTGCCACACCCACACTGGCGGGGAGGCCGCTGGCGTCAGCGTGGGCGACCCCTGTGCAACCATCCCTCAGACCTGGCAGGCGGCCAGGCAGCCTCCCCACGGGGGCTCTGCCCTGGGCGTGGCGTTCGCACCCCGACCGGACAGCTGCGCCCTCCAGTGAGGCAGTGTCTGAGTCCCCAAGGCGGTGCTGTCGGGAGGCGGGGCCTTTGGGAGGCGCTTCCATCCTGAGCCCCCAGGCATGGGCTTAGGGCCCTTACAAAGGGGCCCCCAGAACCCCAGAGCCCCTCCTGCTCCGTGAGGACGCAGCAAGACGGTGGCACCCGTCCGTGCTGGCACCCAGGTCTCTGGCATCCTGAGACTTCCAGCCTCCAGAACCGGGAGAAACTAATGTCCACTGTGTCTAAGTTCCCCGGTCCGTGGGGCGCTGTCACTGCAGCCGGCAGGGACTAGGACAGGATCGGGACCTGGCGGAGGGGAGAGGGGGGCGGACCTGCTCTGCTCCGCACACCCCTGTTTCTTTCGTTTCCTGCGTGATGTTCTCGTGCCCAGGAAGTAAAAAGAAAGTGAGCGACCCCACCGCCGTCCCTAGCCCTCCTTGGTCACAGTGACGGCCGCGGCGGAAGGCGGGGAAGCAGCTGCGTCCCCGCGGCCGGGGGGCTGGGAGCTGCTCCCCGAGGGCTCCGACGTGGCCGTCCGGTGGCGCGTTGGCCCCCGAGGGGCCGTGCCGCTCACTGCGGGCACAGTTCCCACCACGCCGGCCGCTGACCCCCGCTGACTTCCCGCTGTCACAGGCCGCGGTCGTGAGGAGGAGCCTGCTGGTCGTGCGCCACGGGGAGCGAGTGGACCAGGTGTTCGGGCGGTCCTGGCTGCAGCAGTGCTGC
>NW_006439713.1:722201-723881 GCF_000325575.1 Pteropus alecto | reverse complement strand
CGCGCGGTTCGGCTCGTCGGCTCGGCCGCGGGCGGACGGTGTGTGCTCTGAGTTGTCCCTGAGCCTCTCGCCTCCAGTGCTCCGGGGAAGGCAGAGCAGCGATTTCTGCAGAGAGCAGGCCCGCGGGTGAGACGCGTGGACAGTCCTGCTCGCTCCCGCAGCCCCCACGCGGCTCGGCAGATCAGCTGCTGGCACAAGCCCATGTCACAACCCCACCGCTCTGAGACAGTCTCCACCGCAGAGGTCATTCCTCTGCGATCTGTCTACGCTACTGGGCGGGGGACGCATCCTTCAACACGTCCCTTGCTTAGCCCTGCTGCGCTCCTCTGGAGGCCAAATAACTAAGAACGGTGCTTGGGAAAACGACGCCCCTGCAAGCCCGTCTCTGTACTGCCCACCCACATCCGCCCGGCCCCTGCTCGTTCCCCGGTGGAAAGCCACAGCTTCTAAACCTCCACCGCATAAACGGAGGCATTGCTTGAGCATAGTGATCAAATCCACGCACAGTAGCTGGGCTATTCATGCTCTTTAGGATTCCCCCAGCAGCCCTGCAGCCAGCGAAGGGGGAAACGGATAGGAAACCATTCGTAAATGACCAGCACGCACCAGAAAAATTCTGAGCAGACCACATCAGGACCCAGCATGCCTCCAAGAACCCATGGAGGGGGTGCCGTGATGGTCTCTACGAAACGCGGTCAAATGCCACACAAAGTCTGGGGGAGGAAGCAGTGGGACAGGAGGTGGGTACAAGGAGGAGAGTGTGGCCATCTAGACAAAACATCGAGTCACCTAGAAGGGGACGTATTTTAAGGCACCTTTTAAAGGAAACTGTTGGTGGCTCTTTTCACAGAGTAAGAAGCTGACATCTCATTTGTCTGCAGTTTGCACTATTGAATCAATGACAGTGAGGCATTTGGGGGCACTGCTGGCCTCTCCTCTGCCCACGTGTGGCCCAAGCACCCACAGCCTCGTATAGCCCCCACCTCCCGCGGTGCTGGCCCAGGGGTCCCCTATTCTACAGACCCCACTCCCGTCAGAACCTGACCTCACCCCATTCCCTCATCTTCTGAGCTCTGCTCTCTGCCTCTCAGTGACCGTAAATGTCCCTGAGGGCAGAAGACCTAGATGGGGCAGGTTGACATCTCTTGGACCAGAGATGCCTTAAGAACACGGTGCAACCGAGAAAAACGAACAGCCCCTCTCGCAGAGAACTCAGCCAGGAGCTTAGCATTTAGTAAAGGCCTTTAAGCTGATGGTGCAGACGAAGTCTCTGCCAAGGGAATCTCCAAGGAGGGAGCTTTCGGAAAGATCCTGCGTGGAAGCTGAAAAGTGAGGGGTACAAAACAGCCGGCCGCCTCCCCCTGCACCTGTGAAAGGCCGGGGGGCTGGGGTGGCAGGCTCAGGTCCTGCCACGTGATGTCGACAGGTCCCAGGAAAGGCAGCTGCGGGGAAGTGAGGGCCGGTGCGGCCTGGTGACCTCTGCAGGGTAATCGAGGACTTGCTGATGGAATGGGACCTGCCAGACGCTGCCCTCTGACTGGACCTGGGCTCTGGGCGTTACCTCGCCGCTCATCCCAACACTGCCCATCCCCCCTTTCACCGATAAGGGAGATTAAGTCGTTTGCCTCTGATCACACAAGCAGCGTCTGGTGTGCTGGGGTTTGCCCCAGACGGTCAGAT
>NW_006439713.1:712963-721408 GCF_000325575.1 Pteropus alecto | reverse complement strand
GGAAGCTGGGGCACAGAGAGGTTAAGTGACTCACTCGGGGTCACCCAGCTGGGAAGTGGAAGGTCGGAGGTGTGACCCAGGAGCGGAGCTGGGGGAGTTGGGAGGGCGAGAGGTCTGGGAAGGACGGAGAGGGAGGAGGGAAACCACGACCGCTGTCAGCACGAACGATGTCGCTTCAAAAGTGAAACACCACGTCCCCCTCGGATTTTATTTCAAAATCCGTCACTCCAGGCCCTTGCTTTACGTCTGGGGCTCCGGCTCCACGTGAGTGACTTTCGGGGAACAGAAGAGGCCATTCGGTTCATCTGGTCCTCCTTTCATGAACTAAGCAACTCGAGTCCAGAGTCAGAAGGCGCCCGGTCTGCCTAAGCCACACGGCTGGTCAGTGAAGGACCTCGCTGAGCCCTGTGCTCCTGGCTCCTCGCCCCATGGCAGGGGGCCTGCGGGGTTGGGGGGTAGCCCCGGCTCTCCCAGCAGGCCGGCAGCCCTGATTCGTAGCGCCTGCTGATTTCAGTGGTGTAACTACTGTGCTCACACCAGGGCCGGTGTCCAGGTCACTGAACGTGGGGCTGGGAGAGCTGACTCCCACGGGTCACCATGAGCAGCCCCCACGGAGCACCTGTGAACGGGGACACATGCGGGCGGGTGGGAGCCTCTGTAGTCGTCCCTGGGGCTGGCCTAACAGAGTGCCACAGACGGAGTGGCTTCATCGACAGAAGTTTATTGTCTCCATTTGGGAGAGATCGAGGCGTCACAGGGCTGCTGCCCTCGGAGGCCGGGGGGAGAATCTGCCCCAGGCCTCTGTCCTTGGCTGGTTCACTGCTGTCTTCTCCCCAAGTCCTCACTTCACCTCTGTGCGTGTCTGTCCCTGTGTCCAGACTTCTCCTTCCTATAGAGACAGTGTCCGACTGGGTTAGAGCCATCCTAATGAGCTCAGCTTCACTTGGTCACCTCTGCAAAGACCCTCTCCCCAAATAAGATCACACTCTGCATATAGATTTTAGGGGACACAGTTCAGCCCATGACAGCATCAGCTAAAAGCTCCTAACTTTGGTGCCGTGTGGCTTTGAGTCTGAAGAGCTCCCCTCCCTTCCCAAAGATCAGGTCCTCCGATGGTGCAAGAGGAAGTGGGGTTCACAGGCGTGTGCTCCCATAGCCTCCGCCGGTTTCCATCACTGCGGTATGAACCCCATGAACGGTTCTGCGAGCCAGAAGCACAGGCTCGGTGTGGCCGGGGCCCCTGCTCAAGGCCCTGACGCCTGAAATCCGGGTGTCACTGGGCTGAGTCCCATCCGGAAGCTCCTGGAAGCCGTTCCGGACTCGTCGGGCTGTGGGAGAAGTCAGTTCCTGGCGGTCGTAGGACAGGGGTTCTGATTCCCCGGCCGCTGTCAGCGCAGGGCCACGCCCAGTTCCGAAAGGCCACCCACGTTCCTTGCCGCGCGGCCCCCTGAATCTTGGAGGCCAGCAGTGGGGTTCTCGCATGTCGAATCCCTCTGCCTTTGACTGCCTCTGGTCCTGTGCTGGCCGGACGGAACCTCTGCTTCTGACGGGCTCCCTGCGCGGGCCGGGCCTCCTGTGATAATCCCCCTTCTGCCGCACAACGTAACAGAGCGCCATCTCCCCACGCTTGTGGGTTCCTCCCACGCCGGGGGAGCTCACTGAGGGTGCACAGCAGAGGGCGCAAATCTGGGGGCCACTTGCGGTCAGAGCTGCCGCCATGGGAGGCCAAAATCATGCAGAGGCATTCTCCCCGCTTTCTTCCCAGGGGAAGCGCTTCTGGACAGCAGTGTCCACATCGCCTCGGTCTTCAGCTCCCCCGCCCTCCGCTGCGTGCAGACAGCCAAACACATTCTGGAAGGTCAGTGCGAGCTCAGTGAGCTGCTCGGGACTGGTCTCCGAGGGGAGGGGGTCGCAGGTGCAGGCGAGAGCTGGACGAGAGCCAGCGAACGGCCATGGACGTCGTCAGGCAGCTACGGACCGGCCTTCCGAGCGCTGGCCGCAGGCACAGCCCCTGCACGTTTCTGGAATGCCAGGCCGTAACTGCGTCTGGGGGCCTGTCACCGCACTGTCCTTTGGTGGCTTCTGCCGTGGATTTAAAAAAAAAAAAAAAACAATTTCTGGGGAGCGGTATTCAGAAAGCCAGGGAGCTGGGGAGTGCTGTGGTCATTCTAAGTCCAGAACAAATGACGCCCCAGAACAAGGGACTCTGCTCCTGGGAGCTGTCCAGCGCCATCGGAGCCTGGCGCGTGGCAGGAAACCACCAGCTCAGCCTCTGCAGCTTCCGCCTGCGGACAGGACGCCCTGCGGGGAAGTGGGGAAGGGCAGCCTGTTCTGGGGTCCTTGGCTCGGCTCTGGCCGAGGACCCCTTCCTGCTCCGCCTTGTGCAGGGATGCGGGGTGGGCTGTGGCTCACCAGGCAGGAGCTGGGGCTGGCCCTCCACGGTGACAGGGCACAGATGTAGCAGGTGCACGAATGTGGGGGAGGGGCGTGCCCAAACTTTCTCGCAGACATAGGGTGTCAGGCCACCAGCTCAATTGAGGAAGAGGAGGGCTGCTGGGGTTTGAGGAGCACAGAAGGCACGAAATGCTTATCAGGGCCAGGAGTAGGACATGGCAAGGAAAATGCGGGATGGCCACTGGGCCCCACGAAGAGCCCACCTGAGGTCAGGGAGCGCGACTTTGCGCTGAGACCCATCAGCCGGGCGAGGGGGCTTCCTCCGGGCTCTGGTGCGGAGAGCAGGCGGGTGGACAAGTGGGGACAGTGGAGCGAGTGGGGGGCGAGGGGCCGAGGCGCCCGCCGCAGGGCAGTGGCTGCTGGCCGCAGGTCTTAGGCCGGGTCAGTGGGGAGTTAGGACCAGGGGGAGGTGAAAGGCGGAGTCAGATCCTGGGAGCCGGAGTCAGGGGATGAGCGAGGAAGCTCAGAGAAAGGGCTGGCTGGAGACAGAGGCGCTTGGCGCGGAGCTTAGAAAGGGGCGCGGGCGCTGGCGATGACGGGATCGAGGCCGGGGAGGAGCGGACGTCGCTGGCGGACGGGACGGAGCAGCGAGGCTGGGCGAGCCATCTCGCGGACGGCGGTGTCGCCAGGCGTCAATCCGCCCAGCGTCAGAGGGCCGTGAGCTGGCGCCAAGAGGACCTAGTGCAACGACAAACGGTCCAGCCCAGCACACGCGCCGTGGCCACCGCCGCCGGCTCCGTGTCTCCTCCTGCCCCCGTTCCTGCGGGGGACGCTCTGACAGGAAACGTGGCCCCGTGAGTCAGACTCCCTATTTTTGTATCGGATCAGCGCGTCCCCCATTCGGGAAGGGGTAAGAAGTGAGACGTGGTCCCTCGGTATCGCCTTTGCCAGAGGACCGTGGGGACAGCGCCATGAAGGCAGGGTCCCCAGTAGCTGGGGAAAGAAGCCCCTCGTGGCTGTGTTTGTTCTAAGCTTTCGAGGAGGATAACTGTTTGTCGGGAGAGCACGTCCATGTGACTGACGGGCTCCTAGACTGGCCACATCTTTTCTGTGGGTCATCGGATTGGCCAAAAGTCTGTTGGTGGCTCTCAGTCTCGACCCACGGACAAGGCCTGGTGTTGGTCTAGCTGTGGAGTGGCACCAGGCTGAGCCTGAGGCCGGTGGCACCTCCCCGCTCCCGGGAGACTCTGTCCCGTCCTGCTGGACAGAGGGTCGTCACTCCTCTGACACCTTCCAGCTAGCTGGTGGTTTTTATCCAAGAAACAGCACAGCGGAGAGTGATCACAAAACAATATTTGCTAAGAAAAAAAATCGCATTTTGGAAAGGTATTATTTAGACCTGGGAAGAGATCCATTTACATAAAGCCAAAATGAACACTGAACACGATAAACACTTACATTCTGAGTGCAGAGCTCAAACTGGAGAAAAAAATGAAGATAAGAGTGGAACCCGGCATCTTCGAATGGACCAAGTGGGAGGCTGGCAGGACCACCCCGACCCTCATGACGCTGGAAGAGCTGAAGGAGGCCAACGTCAACGTCAGCACGGATTACAGGTGCGCCATTCACCCCGTCCGCGGCCGGGGGCTCGACGTTCTCGTGAAAGGCGGAAGGGAGCCGTCACGCAAGGGGGTCCACTGCAGTGGGGTTCGCAGTAGTCTGGGAGATGGGACTCACTCGAATATGATAAGGACGCGGGGGGATGTGTAGCCGAGGGTGCGGGGTGCAGGGTTGGTGGATGGAAAATTCCAGAGAGTGGGGTCATTCTTGCTAAACTGACCCAGCAAGACTCTGGGTAAAGGCAGGCCAGGGTGAGCAGATGCCCCCTGGGGGGAGGGGGCACACAGACTGCTCAGCTTTCAGGAAGGATCCAGGTGGGGGATTCTGGCCAAACTGACGTAGCAGGATGCCTGCTAAACCTGGCTCTACCAGGATGGACGCTGAAGCCCAAAGTTTGGGATCTATCAAGAAGAGGGCTCAGGGGACCTCGCTAGGCTTGGTCAAGGAAAGAGTCTGTCATTCTCTGCCCACGGCTGACTCTCTGCCATCGCAAAACCCGTCTGGCGTTCACTGGGAACGCACGCGGGAGACGGGACGTCAGCCCTCTGCCGGTTTTGAGCACAGAGCGGGAGCCTCATGGCTGACCGCGAGCCCCGCCTGAGCAGAGCCACCTCGGAGACCTCACCTTCTCCGGCTGAGCACAGCGCCGTCCTGGCCCCCACCACGCAGAGTGGCAGCTGTCCCCCCTCTCCCCTCAGGCCCGCGTTCCCCTCTGCCTCCCTCATGCCAGCCGAGAGCTACAGCGAATATGTGGACAGGTGCGCAGTGAGCGTGTGGCACATGGTCAGCAGCTGCCCACAGGACGGTAAGTGCGCTCGGGTGCGAGCGGCCCCCGCGGGCGGCGGCTCACCTGTGGGATGCACACCGGATCATTTTCTGAGCCCGGTAACACCCCCACCTCCCCCTGCCCAGCGGCAGAGCGAGGGTTACGCAGCCGCCTCTGCGGTGACGGGGCAGAGACACAGACTCCCTGCCACGCGGCTGTTCCATTCACTCGTGTTACCCCCATTCTGGGACCGAGAGCCAGGGGGACCCAGTCCAGCAGGGTCGACCCCACGCCAGAGTCCTAGAAACAAAGAGACCGGACCGACCAATCAGATGTCGGGTCGCGTCTGAACGACAATGGGAACAAAACATGTGCAGAGAGGAATTTAAATATGGAACCGGACGGAACAGGAAAATACTGAGGAAGCTTGGCGAACTGGGCGGGGTGTGACGATGGCGGGCGGGGTGTGACGATGGCGGGCTGGCTCCGTAAGGGCGAAAAGCCCTTCCGTTTGGATGCAAACCGAGGTCTGTTCTGCGGGATGGCGGGAGGTGTGCGGTGTGCGGCTCACTGTAAAATAACGTGCGGGGGGAGGGGTGGGGTAAGAGCGGTCAGGGAGGGGCGACGGTCGGAGCTCCGCGGCGGGCACGTGGGGCGTCACCAGACCCTTCTCGGGGTGTATCTGAAATATCCATAGTGAACAGTGAGAAGCCAGTCCTGTAAAAGTCCAGGTCCGCAAGTGCGTGTTGACATCAGCAATGTGTCAGGGACCAAACGAAACGCCACGGGATCTCCGTGAAGGAGACACACGCCCCGCCCGCCAGGAGCTGGGTTTGCTGAGGGGCCCAAACATCCGGGCTACGAGGAAAGTTAAATAACAGGAAGAAGAGTCTCAGGCGGAGTCGGTGGGGGCCCCCGGCCCACTGCTCCCCACTTGTCCTATCCTTCCCTCGTCCCCAAGACACTCGGAGAAGGAGGACCCCGCGGACCAGGGATGCGGGGAGGAGCTGAGCACCTGCTCCCTTCCCGAGGAGTCCCCAGTGCACCGATGGGGACACGCTGCGAGACCCCTGCAGGAAGAGACCCCAACCCTCGCGGCACCCCACACCCCAGACACACCCGGCCCTACGGCCGGATCTCACTGATCGGCACCCTGGGAACAGAATTTTGGAAGCCACATTTTAGTGGCATTTAATTACTTATCAAGCTCGTGTTACCCACTGTTATGACCACTGGACATCGGAGGACAGAAAATGAAATAAGCCTACCTCTGCCCTTTGCCCGCCCCCGACGTCCCCAGTCAAGCCTCCACCCCCGGCTGAATGTCGGTGTCCCCAGAGAACACGGCTCATCTGTCCGAGCCTATGGCGAGCGGCCGAGGCTCCTGGACGCAGCGCTGAGCGTGAAGGCGGAGGTCCGCCCCCCGGGGAGGACGCAGGAGCAAGGCGGGGGCCTGGGCGAGGGAGGGGGCAGGACAGCTCCAGCAGGCCCGGAGGGGAGAAGCCAGCGCGGGCGACCCCTGGGCACAGGTGGGCCCTTCAAAGACGTTACCTGGTACCGCCTCGCCCCTGTGGGGTCTGAAACATCACCCCCAGTGGCACCGGGGGCTCCAAAGCCTGCGAGCCCACATCGCCCTGCTAGAGAACGCGGCCCAGAGTCAAACCGGGATCTCCAGCCCAGAGCAGCGTCCTAACCACTGACTGCAGGTTCGGAGGCCAACGATACAAGTACAGCATTAACAGGGAGGTGGCCTGAAGGACCGCTCTGCTCGTCCTCCAGGCATAGCCGGGGAGTCTGGCCCAGGCCCCCTCCGCCTGTCACCTGAGGGAGCCTCCCTCAGCCTGCAGACTCTGGATGTCCTGATCCAAAGCGAGTCATCAGCAGGCTCATTGCGATCAACGGGCTGATAATCGTCAAGCTAATCCGATCGGAGCTAGGAGGCAGCCACCACCTTGTCCTAGATGACAACTGGTGGCTCAGATCACTGCAAGGTCCCACCCCCGAGCTCCAGGCCAGGCGCCCCCGCTCGCCTGCGGGCACCATGCACGCTGCAGAACCGCACGCAGCGGGAGGCCAGATCGCGAGTGTTAGGAGCCGCCACCAACCACACCTACTTCCGACCCCGGGGACGGTCGGGGGTTTGGGGCACCATGAGGTGGTTTCGCCCCAACAACTTTGGGGACCCTTGGTCTCATAGAAGCCGCGCTCTGCCCCTGCGAGACCTTGAGCTGTTCCTTCTTCCGTAGCAGGCGTCATCCTGGTCGTGGGCCACGGCTCGGCGCTGGACTCCTGCACTCGGCCGCTGCTAGGGCTGCCGCCCCGGGACTCCGCGGACTTCGCCCAGCTGGTGAGAAAGGTATGCGCTGCTTTTTCTCTTTTGCCCCCAAAGCCGGGCAGCCTGAGGACACACGGCTGTCATATTCCCTTCTCAGGATGCAAGTGAGTGTCCTGACACCCCAGGGCAGCAGGGACCACCCGCCTCTGAGGAATGTCCCCACCGACCCCCAGGGCAAGGGCAGCCTTGGGTAGGGGCTGACAGGAGAGGTTTGTCATCGGCATAATCACCATGGCAACTTTGGCCATTGCTGCCAAGATACTATAAGACGCCTAACAGAATGGTTTAGAAGTCAGCTCGCATGATAACTCCTCACGACTCCAGGAGTTGAGCAAATGGTCCAGCGAGGAATAAGTGATTTGGATGGTAAGAGAAAGGCCGACAGCTGGGCTAGCTTGCTCTGGGGACCCGAGGGGACAGAAAGAGACCCCCATGCTCTTGCCTGGGGAGCCGCCTAGCCATGGAACACACAAGAGCTTGTAGTAGCTGCCAGGGTGCCCGGCGCTGGGCTGCGGCTATAAACAATGTGGGAAAAACAGACAGGCGACAGACGTGTTGAGAAGGATGATGGGTACTTGGATCAGCGGGTAGAATGTCGCTCGGCAAAGCAGAGATTGCTTTTATCCAGTTGCCAGTATGAAGCAAGGTGGGCAGACTCAGCAACTCAGACCCACCCCCGCCCCCGCCCCAGATCTGCTCAGGGCCGGATTTGCCCTCCGCCCTTGTCTCTTTATCAAATTGACCAATTAATTGACCGATGACCTCGAGGCTGAAAGTGCAGCCGTGTGGACAACACCTGTGATAGCAGATGGGTCCCTGACCCTGCTCCTTCATATGAAACTGTCCCCCACTCGAGTGCCCCTGTGCTGCCCCCTCGTGCCCCTGCATCCCCTCCCTGTCCCCGGGTCTCCTGGGGGTCCCCGCACCCTCATGGACGGCCATGCTGCACATACCAGACACTGCCTGAGAGCGGCCTCTTCAACTCTCCCCAAAACCTATGAATATCTGTGACCAAATCCCCGTGCGCCCCCTCTCCCCCCGACCCTCGGCCTCCCCTCTGGAGATGCCAGCCTTGAATTGCCAAACTCTTGCGACTTTCTGGGGCTGCCGATTCGGTGTCCACCCCACCCCCTCCCCAGATAAGCTGGACGTGCCTACACGTGTCAGGGATCCGTCACGGGGCTCTGCCGGACACTGGGCCTCCCTCTCCCGGCCAGGGGCAGCTGGAAGCGAGGTGCTCACAAGCGCCCCCTTGCCCGCACCGCCGCACCCGCCCCCAGCGTCTCTGAGCCCAGGACGGAGTTGTCCCCCAGCCCACAGCCCCACAGCG
>NW_006439713.1:694881-712910 GCF_000325575.1 Pteropus alecto | reverse complement strand
CCACTGCCACGTGCTGGAAATTTTGCAAATTTCATCTGACCGAGGAATGTCCAGATGTTAGAAAGAGAGGAAAAAGGAAAGAAAAACACGAAATAAAAGACCCTGAGCAGCAAGGTGCCCTCGCACACGTCCGTTTACCGACGAAGCAATCGTCTCAGGTTCCGCGCTGTCATTTTTTCTAGGGTCTGAAAACCCAACACCTGTATCTTTTTGTGATGCTAAATTCAAGAGTGTCAGCCGCTCTGTAAGGGGCAGACGGGGCTTCTCGGCCCTGGCGCTGTGACGCCTGGGCAGGTAACTGGCACGGGGCCCGTGCCGCGTGCTTTGGGAAGATGGCGGCACCCCAGCCTCCACCCCTAGATCCAGCAGCGCCCCAGTAGTGACAAACAGGGATGTCTGCAGACGGCTCCCACCATCCTGGTGGCCACCAGGCAGCAAGGCCAATGGGCCAGCCTCCGAGGGGCGGGGACACCCGTCAGCTGGCATTAGAACGAGTGTACGACCCATCGGCCTGGTAGGAATATTAATGGAACCGAATTCTGTTCCAGATCCCCTCTCTCGGGATGTGCTTCTGCGAAGAAAAGAAGGGGGGAAAGTGGGAGCTGGCGGCCCCCCCAGTGACGACGCTGACCCACGGCTCCAACTCGGCGTTTAACTGGAGGAGCTGGGTCCTGGGCAGCTGAGGCCCTCGGGCCTGCGCCCTGCGTGCGACCCGCAGCTCCAGGGCTGCCTCGGTCTCCCCGACGTGAGGTGCAGAAGCACGAAGCGCACTTTGAGAGCCCCTCGGCCGCGGGGTGCCACCCTGCCCCGCGCGCCCCTGCCACGCGGCCCGGAGGTAAACGAGGAAGTTTGCCTCTGACGTTCAGGAATTAAAGCCCCACCAGACCCACGCGCCAGAAGGACACGCCGCTTTGTGCTCTATGTCCTCATGCGTCAAGTCCCCAACCCTTTCCTCCTGTTTCTGTTCCCATCACTCCGGCTACGTCCACACGGGCGGGGAGGGGTGGAGGAGTCAATGAGACGGAACACGAAGCCACACAGCAGCCCCCAGGGCCTGCTTTCCTGTTGCTGCTATGACAAAGCACAGCAGAGCGGTGAAGATGGCACGAATTTTTTAACACACACACACGCACACGATCGGCTCTGGGGCAGCTCTGGAGCTCAGGCGGTCTGAGGCGGGCCAGCAGGCGGCATTTTTTTTTTCCTCGCCCGTCCAGCTCGTACAGCCACCCCGACTCCAGCCTCTATCTGCAAGGACGGTGGTCAAACCTCCCTCCCCTCTGCTTCTGACCGTCCTGTCTCCCTTCCGTAAAGTCCCTTTGATGACATTGGCCCACAAGATAATCCAGGATGACCTCCCCATCTCAAAATCCTCAACTTGTCTGCGGCCATGCCACCCCAGACAAGCCCGATCCCGTCTGATCTCGGAAGCTAAGCAGGTCGGGCCTGGTTAGTCCTTGGATGGGAGACCACCTAGGAAGACCAGGTGCTGTAGGCGTAAAAAATAAAAAAATAATAAGAGATCGTAAGCTGACCAGGTCTTTGCAGTCTGTGAGGTCCACCAAGGGCTGCCTCGCCTAGAACGTGAAAAAATGGAAAAGGAGAAAATAAATCCTTAACTGGTCCCACCCGCAGAGCCCCTTCCACACCCTCGCAGGGCGGGGATTAGGACGAAGATGCCTTTGGGGGCCGCTCCCGAGCCTGCCACTTTCCCACACACCAGGCCGCTTTTACGGGGCCCGGGCGTGAGAATGTGAGGGCCCCCACCTTGGCACAGCTCCTTTTTAGCTTCTCTTTTCCCCCTTTCCGATTGAGTGGAGGCGGAGGCGGACTTTGCACCAGGACAGAGAAACCAGAGGGAGACCCGCCAGCACAGTGAAGTCCGCCCGGCGGGTGAGTGCAGTGGCGCCTCTGGCTTTGAGGAGTTGGTCCAGGCGGTGGATGGGGGTCTCCCCAGTGGGGTCCTATCGCCCCATCCCTGCTGAAGAAGAAGTCATCCAGGTGCCCAGGGGCAGAGCATTGTCATTGTAGGAGGTGCTGCCCGCCCCGCAATCCCTCTGTGAGTTCTTCTGGATACGCCGGTGCCACGCCGACCGTGCCGATCAAGGTCAGAAAGATGATGTCTATATGTAAATCGGTCCCCAAGGTGATCACAGTCTAATCAGAATCGTGAGAAGGATTTCTTAGGGAGAGAGGAGTGGATTCCAAACTTCGTGTGGAAAAACGAATATCCAGGAAAAACTAACGAAATCCAAAAAGAGAAATGGGATTAGACACGGTCTAGAGCTACAATAATGGAAACGGTGTGGCAGGAACCGTGGGTTTTAGATAAAGAACACGGATGTGAGCAGAGGCACCAGGGGCTGGCCCTAAAACCTGTGGGTGACCGCACACGGTAACGCGGGCGACGGAGGGTCAGGGCAGTTAGATGGTTAAGTCGACGGTGTTGGGACGATAAGGCCACCATCTGGGAAGAAGAAGGTTGGACTTATCCTCATTCATTACACACACACACACACACACACACACACGCGCACATACACCCCACACACACGCACACACGCGCGCGCGCACACACGCACGCACGCACACACGCACACGCACACACCCCACGCACACGCACGCACACACACACACACACACACGCACACGCACACACACGCACGCACACGCGCACACGCACGCACACACACACGCACGCACGCACACACACACACGCACGCACACGATTTGAACATCGAAGGAAAGTGAACTCGTGAAACTATCAGAAGACATCTAAGAATTTCAAAAGTCACCTGAGTGGGGGGGGTTCTTTGTAAACATGACACAAAATCCCAGACTATAAAGGGAGAAATAGATGTGCTCAGCTGAGACATTCTTAAGTCTGTGCTTTAAAAAGCACCATAAGCAATGTTTTCCAAGTAAAAGGCGAGTTTGCAAAGCACCCGCCCCCGCCCACCAAGGGGCCCCCTCTGAACCTCCAGGGCACGTTTGTCCTAAAGACCCCAGTGTCTTCCGCAGCAGTCCGCTTTGTTCTGCCGTGTACTGTCCCTTCTTTGTGTGGACAATGCTTCAAAGGGTTGCGCTCGTGAGCACGTGCCAACCTCACCGCCAGCCCGGGACCTGGGCGGCCGCGGCGCGTGGCGCATCGGACCGTGATGCACTTGCGAAGCTGCTCCGTCCGTGTCATTCGGTTTCCCGGCCGCAGCCCTGTCGGCACTTGGGGATGACAATTCTCTGCCACGGGGCCGTCCTGCGCGCTGTGGGATGCTTCGCAGCACCCTTGGCCTTGCCCCAGTAACACACCAGTTACGCCGCCCCACCCGTTAGGACAACCAGAACGTCCCCAGATGCTGCCAGTGTGCCCGGGGAGCCAAGTCACCCCGACTGAGAACCACGGATTCTCAACGAGTTCCCCTCACAGAGGGGCGGAGAGCCGGGTCCCGGGTGGCGTGTCGAGTGCTCGGGCTCGCCACGACGGGCAGGGGGTGCCGCCGAAGCCTGAGTCGCTGTTCTGTCCACCCGCTGAGCATGCGTACAGTTATAGAGACGAACGTCAGAAAAAGACCTGTCCCCGTCTTCAGCTGAGCGGCTGGAGATGCTCCGAAGGGCAGGGTTCAGCGTACAGAGGACAGCGGAAGTCCAGGTGTGACCTGGAACTTGGGGTCACACCGGTGACAGCGGCGTGAGCCTAGGTGGGGGAGCTGCACGTGGAGCCAGCCAGGGCAGCACTGAGTGGGCCCTTCCGTCGTGCTGGCCAGGTCCTGCTGATGGCCGGGCCTCCTTTCTACTCTGTTAGTCCATTTGACCGAGGCCCCCCAAATTCTAGACCTTGAGGGTGCGACATAAACTCTGCAGAGTCCTTGGACCCAGGCTTCCCATGGCGGTTACCGCAGCAGAGGCATCTTCTCCTCCACCCCCACCCCAGACCCTTTCCTTGCTCCCCCAAGGGCCAGCAGGCAGCAAACGCCCACCAATTCGTGGGGTATCAGGAAGGAGAATCCGGTAACGGAGACCTTTGTTATCCAGTGTAGACGGACACCAACAGCAGCACCATGTGACAGGGTGACGCTGGGCCCCAGGAGACCTGGACTTGACCCCAGGTCTGTCCTCTACTCACTGAGGGCTTAGGCACGACCCCGTGTGCCTGGGGGTCACGGCTGTAACACGATGCAGCCTGTCAGCAGGCCGTGGGCCACGGCGTCCTGTCCCTCTGTCCTGGAGGAGCTGTCCCCTCCTCCGCAGGCTGACCTGGAGCGTCTGTGTCAATCTCCACGGTCCCGCCATGGCTGGTTCCAAGCCACCAACGTTTTAACAATCAATTTACAAAATGCCCCAAAATTTAAAACGGCTCTCGTGAGCTGGTCCGAGCGGCCCAGCCAAGGTCAGCCTCGGCGAGAAGGGACTCGCACGGCCGTGCACTTCAGGCTGGCGTCGCTTCCTGCCAAAGGAACAATAGTGTCTCCAGCACGGGCCCCCAGCTGGCGGTAGTTTGTCTCATCAGCCCCAGGGACTGACACGAACATGCCATGCGTTTGGAGAGGGCCGATGGGGAACCGGACGTTCACGGCGGCAGGACAGCACCCCACGCCTTGCTTTGAGCGCAAGGGGGCGGGGGAGGGGTCAGACCACCACCCTGTCCCGAGCCGGGGTCCCCACGGACAGTGGGTCACCCGGACGTGCTCTCTCTTCTGATTAATGGAACGGGACCGGTGAACTCAGCTCACCGCTCACCTCCGACGGGGCCATCGGGCCGTGAGCTGCAATTCTGGACAATGAGAAACGGGGGTGGAAGGGGCGAGGGAAGCCAGGTGCAGCCCGGCGGGGAGGTGTTCTGCTCAGTCTCCCCGAAACCGGCAGTGCGAGGGGGCCGTCCAAGAGAAAGACTGGGGGGCAGAGGGGTGTCCCAGGACGCGCACCACGCGGGGGCCCCTCCCAGACCCTGACGGCGTGGTCGCACCGTGACGGGTTTTTGTGCATTCTGCGGAAGTGAAGTATTTTAACCACGGTCACCTAAGTCCTCTGTCTCCTCTCTCTCTGACTCACTCAGACACGTGTCCCCGCACAATGAGCGACACTGGAGCGAGCGTGGGCATTTTTAGATGTTTAGGGAAGCACTGAGCGAGCTGAACTGGGGAGAGTTAGCGTCTGGGACGGTGGGACACACGGACATGGTTTCCAGCGGCTTCCACGTGTCCCCTTGGTGCCAGCTGTTCTGGAATAACTTCCGGAAATACTCTCGCCACCCATTTTGATCACTTACCCACCATTGTGACAAACGGGTGTGGGGTCACAGGTCAAACTTCAACATGAATTTGTCCCATGGGTCCAGCAGCCTCGTATGTGGGGTGATTGCATCCTCAGCCGTGTACGGATGTGGGGGCCAGTCCTTGCTGGCGCCTAGACAAACCGGACAGCCCGAGTCAGCGGCACGAGGGTGCGGCCCGTCCAGGTTTTGGCGGGAATCACGGCCGTGGGATTTGTTACAACTCCTGCTTGTGGTGCACAATCCCGTAGCAGAGTTACGAGCAGCAACATGTCCAAGTGTGAAGACAAAGGTCGCATGCCACTCTACTATCAATAACTAATAAACCACACTACAGGAACAACTGTAATTATCTTTTTCATCTCCCTAGAGAAAACATTTCAAAATTAGTGTCGTAAGAAGAGGCAACCGAAGAGCACTCTGAAAAAGCGGCATTGTGGTGCCACATCAGGCAATGAGCCAACGGCGGGGCCGATGCCTTTCCGGATGCGGTGAATGTGTCCACTTTCTCCTTTGTCCTTTGTTTGAAATTTCTTTTTTTATTCTAAACAAATGTTTTAATGTGATCTTGTATTCGTCACGCTGTACACTTTTTCTCGAAGTGGCCCCGTGTTGAGGGTTAGCAAAGCCAGATGCAGCACGGGACCCGGGGCTGGGCAGGCGAACCGCAAGGACATGGGATGGAGGACACCTGCCTTCTGAGTGGCTCTGGGGACAGAGGAGGCCGGCTGAGGTGGAGCTGGTCATAGGGAAGGCAGGGGCTTGTGACTTTTCAGCACCGGGGCCTGAACTAGTGGCTAGGGACATAAAGGAGGAGCCAGGATGGCCAACGCTCAAGAAATTCGAAGGCGGCCTAGGTGATGGCCTCCTGGCAGACCTGAACAGTGTATGCACAGGCCAAGGCCATGCCTGCGGGCAGCCCCACCCTTCGGCCCTCACGGGGACCCATCGGGGGACCTCAGAATCCACAGGGACCTGCTGACACTGTGGGAAGGGCAGGAGCAAGGCCTCCAGCCGCAGCTGCCGGCGTCGCCCGAGCCCGGAGTGTGTCTATGACGCGATGTTTCAGGAGAATCGCACCCAGAGGATATTCACCCTGCAGCTGCTCCACCAGCCCCGCGGGGGACACGCAGCACCAGCTTCCGCGGAGTTAACGGCTGTTTGACCGTTTGTACCAGGGAAAACACCAGCGGAAAACCCAGGAATAAACGAGCCTGTAGTTCTCGGTTTAAAGAACTTGCAGTCGAGGCTGTTTCACAAACAAAGCATATGGAGGAAATTTATTTGCAATTGGAAACCATTTTCACAAACGACTAAGTAAGAAAGGTGAGTCATCGCTCGGTGTTAACCGCGCGAGGGACAGGCATCTCGGTGGCCGGCTCCGGGCTCCGGGCCCCTCAGTCTGGAGGACCCATTTGTTTGCTTTCTTCCTCTTCAAAACTCACATTTCCTGAGAAGAGAGGGGGCACATGAATGCATTCGATAACTAATATTTTTCTATTTAAAAATGTTTGATTTGCTAACAGATCTGTAATAAATAATATAAATATTAAACATTTATCAGGCAAAAAAAAAATGGAGTGTTCATTTTTATACAATACAGACGTTTATAGCTTCCCTTCTGGCACCAGGTACAGACAGAGCGAGGCGAGGCTGCCGGTGGGGACCCGCCCCCCCATGTGTCCCGCGGGGGGACTGCTCTCCGCCCGTGCCACACCCCTCCCTGGTGCCGGCCCTTCCGTCACCTCTCAGCCCTCTCAGCTCACCTGGGGTCCGACCCTCCCAGAAACACTTCCTAATGCCGCCCCCGGTCAGTCAGGCCCCCGGTCCTGTTCCCGGCAGCCACACGGCTGTCACGCTGCAGTCCAGCCGCGATGTCCCGTGAGCGTCCCAGCAGTCCCGTGGGGCTGAGCTCTGCTGCTCAGATGCTGTACGGACAGGAGCCCACAGAGCCCCGCGGCCACTGCGCCTCCGAGGGGTCCTCCTCGCTGCATCACGTGAACGAGGGACGCAGGGAGGGGAGGGCAAGGGGTCACCTGGCCACTAACTGGTGCAGCCAGGTTTCTACCCCAAGACGCTTGGCCGTGGCACACAATTCTTGGTGTGTGACTACAGTATCTAAGGTCGCACTGCTGACGGAAGCCCGCTCTCTGTATGTTTAAAGTATTTGGATAAAAAATGCTTCTATGTGATTTAGTTCGGGTATTATTTTCAAAAGAAAGGGAAAGCTATTTGCTCTTAATATACAGCAGAGACAAACTAGGTCGCCCAGGGTCCCAGGCCCGGGGACCACAAACGCCAGGCTGTTCCCGGACCATCAGCCACCGGTGTCCGCTGCACAGAGACGCAGGAAATCGTTTTGAAGGAAGGGAACCCTCGCTGCTCTTTCGGGCTCTGCCCTCAGCACGCGGGGACAGATGTTTACAATTCCAAGAACCGGGAGCCCAGGTTCACTGGCGGTCACACCCCTGCCCCAGACCCGCCAGGCCAAGCTCCTGGATTAATGGCACATCAAACCCACTTGGAAAGGGCCGGCCCCCGGCAGCGCCAGTGCCTGCGCAGGGCCCCGCGGCTCCGCCACGGCAAACCGTGGAGTGGAATGATGCCATGACGTCCGTTCCCAGCGGGGCTGTGCAGCCCAGGCCGGCTCTCCCGGAGGGGCCGGCGGTCAGCGAGAGGTGGACGCCAGGGGCTCGCCGGGTCCCCGCTGGCGCTGCCGCCCTGGGAGGTTTGCAGGAGCGCCGAGCGGGGAGCAGCCTGGGTCCCTGGGGGTCCTCGGAGACCCCGTCCCGGGTCCTCGGGCCTGGCCCAGGGCTGGCCTCCGCCAGCTGCGCCCCCCCTTCGCCCATCTCCCCGGCCCGGAGCCCGGGCTCACCCTGGTCCATGGAGTCGAAGCGGAACTCCTCGCGGTCGCTCTCGCGGGCCTCGTCCCTGAAGGACTCGCCGTCGTCCTCCGCAGGCCGCAGGAAATCCTCGCCCTCCGACAGGTCGGTCAGCGGCTGGACCTCCTCCCTGGACTCCGTGCCGCCTGCGAGGAAACGGAGGAGGGCGGAGTGGCGCGGAGGGCGGGCCCGTGCCGCGCATGCGCCCCGCCTGCCTCTGGGCGCCGCCCCGCCCAGCTGAAGTAGCCCAGCCCCGCCAGGCCTGGCCAGCAGGGCGTCCCGTGCCCAGTCACAGTGACTCCACTTCCCACGGGTTGTGACCGCCACCTGGAGAAGGGGAAGCTCTCCGTTCCCAGGGTTCTCGAGATGATGGCGATGAGCTCTGGTCTCCAAAGGGAAGAGGACAGAGCCAAGGCCCAGAGAGCAGACACCTGCGGCCTGATCCAGCCGCACCTGACGCTGTCCCGCCCTGGCCGTCGGCCCTGTCAGTACCGTCCCACCGGGGCCGACGTGAGTTGGGGTTCAGCCACGTCCCATAGAAGGACGAGCACCCAGTGCGACCTCCTCCACCGTGCCGGTCAGCTCGACCCTTTCTCAGGATGACCACGGGGATGGGCGTGGAGAGGTGCAGCCCAGACCCTCTTCAGGGACGGGCTAGTCACCCAGCTGCTGTCACTGCCTTGCCCGAGGTCCTGCCCACAGCTGATCACTGACCAAAGGACAGTGTTTTCTATTCTAACTCTGGGGCTTCCACAGAATCAGCCAAGGTTGTTGGGGACCCGCTCTGCACCCCGGGAAGCTCTGGTCCCAAACGCTCTCCTGAATGTCGCCCCACACACAGAAGGGACCCTGCGTCAGCCCCTCAGGGAGCCGGCCCACAGCCTGTGCAGAGGCTGAGCATGGCTGGTCCCGCAGCCCCGTACCCTCCAGCACTGGAGCCTCTTCCTGGCCAGGCACGTCCGTGGATGGCCGCCCCTCAGGCAGGCTCGGCGTCCACAGGGCCAGTTCTGTGATCTTGGTGGCTTTCCATTTCGGAACGACAGCTATTAATGTCTCCTCCTCCTCCTCCTCTTCTCCTCGCTCCTGTTTTAAGTTTAAAAATGTGAATTGGCGGAAACTTTGTATGGAATCCTTAAAGCAAGGGGAGAAAGAACAGGTTTTTAATCGTATTTGAGCATTTTTATAACACGACTCGGTGATCAGGTCGATTGCCAACCATCCAGTGTACAATCTGAGGGTTGAAAGGGGCTCACAAAGGAACCAGGATGAGAAACGGCGGTGCGGTGGGGCTCTGCGCCCACGCTCTCCCCTCCGAAGCCAGGACATCCCCAGGCTCTCTCTTCCCAGCTGTCTGGAACGGTTCAGAAATGACCGAGATAAATGCCTTTTTCAGCGGCTCAGCCACATTTTCCTGCTCTCAGATACTTTATCTATAATAAAGCCAATATCACGGTAATAAAAGGCCTAACAACAAGCTAAGACAACCCTAGAATGATATCAGCGGGCAGAAACACTAAAGCTCCAGTCTCAGGACTTACGGAAGGAAAATAAATTCCAGAGCAGCCACTTTCCGACGCTGCAGCCCACAGAGGAGACCCATGGGCCAGCCCCAAGCACAGACCCGGAGCAGCACCCACGTGCTCATCTCCACCCCCAGCTCCCCCGAGATTCTCTACTTCGTTCCGTTTCACGTTTCAAAACATCGCTCACAACCCACTAAACTGGCGTCGTGACTCAGGAACGGGCTGTGACGTGTACTCCGAAAGGCGTTCTACGGCTATAGCATCGGTAAACTTTTCTGTCACCGATTTGGGGTTTTGCTGGCCCTCTGGTGTCTGCAGCAACCACTAACCTTGAGGTTGCAGTCCAGAGCGGCCACAGGGGACATAGCCAGCATAGCTGGGCGCCAGTAAGACCGTTTACAGAGTCACAGGTAGAACCCCGCGCCTGCGGGGGGGTGGTGTGAAATGGTGCCACCGCAGTGAAAACATTTGGCGCTTCTCAAGAAACGAACCCTAGAATTACCAGAGGACCCAGGAATTCCACTCCTAGGTACTCGCCCGGAAGAACTGAGAAAGGTACTCAGACGCATCGTTGCCACCCGTGGTCACTGCAGCAATATTCACAGTAACCAAAAGGTGGAAGCATCCTAAGTGAATGGATGCACAAACAAAATGTGATGCAGACAGATGACAGATGATAGATAGAGATAGATAGATAGATAGAGAGATAGATAGATAGATAGAGATGATAGATAGATCGATAGATAGATAGATAGAGATGATAGATAGATCGATAGATAGATAGATAGAGATGATAGATAGATCGATAGATAGATAGATAGAGATGATAGATAGATCGATAGATAGATAGATAGAGATGATAGATAGATCGATAGATAGATAGATAGAGATGATAGATAGATCGATAGATAGATAGATAGAGATGATAGATAGATCGATAGATAGATAGATAGAGATGATAGATAGATCGATAGATAGATAGATAGAGATGATAGATAGATCGATAGATAGATAGATAGAGATGATAGATAGATCGATAGATAGATAGATAGAGATGATAGATAGATCGATAGATAGATAGATAGAGATGATAGATAGATCGATAGATAGATAGATAGAGATGATAGATAGATCGATAGATAGATAGATAGAGATGATAGATAGATCGATAGATAGATAGATAGAGATGATAGATAGATCGATAGATAGATAGATAGAGATGATAGATAGATCGATAGATAGATAGATAGAGATGATAGATAGATCGATAGATAGATAGATAGAGATGATAGATAGATCGATAGATAGATAGATAGAGATGATAGATAGATCGATAGATAGATAGATAGAGATGATAGATAGATCGATAGATAGATAGATAGAGATGATAGATAGATCGATAGATAGATAGATAGAGATGATAGATAGATCGATAGATAGATAGATAGAGATGATAGATAGATCGATAGATAGATAGATAGAGATGATAGATAGATCGATAGATAGATAGATAGAGATGATAGATAGATCGATAGATAGATAGATAGAGATGATAGATAGATCGATAGATAGATAGATAGAGATGATAGATAGATCGATAGATAGATAGATAGAGATGATAGATAGATCGATAGATAGATAGATAGAGATAGAGACGGATGGATGGATGGATGGATGGATGGAGAGAGAGAAAGACAGACAGACAGACAGACTGACTGACTAGGTAGACAGACAGACAGACAGACAGACAGACTGACTGACTAGGTACGTAATGGAAATTATTTAGCCGTGAAATGGAGGGAATTCTGACACCTGCTACGACATGGAAAACTCTGAAGACATCGTGCTGAGTGACACGACCCAGACGCAGGAGGACGGATGCCGTGTGATTCCACTCACATAAAATGCCAGGCTGGGCAAATTCACAGAACAGGAGCAGGTCAGAGGTTGTCGGGGGCTGAGGGGTCGGGGGAGGAGCTCGCGTTTCATGGGACAGAGCTCAGTTTGGGGCGAGGCCACGTTTTAGGGATGGACGGTGCCGATGGGGGCACAGTGTTGCGAATGTACTTAATGTCGCTGGGTTGTGCACTTACGAATGAGTAAAATGGCAAATTTTACGTTCTATGTATTTTACCAGAAATGAAAACAGAAACGTCCGGGTTGCCAGCTGTGCCGCAGCTCGTCATCCCTCCGCCAGAGGGCATGCGTTCCCTTTTTGGGGCCAAAAGAGAAAACGCCGGCTTTTCTGTCCCATCACAGTCTGACCATCGCCGGGAGCACAGTGGTGGCCGCAGACAACGGCCCTCGAGCCGTGTGCATGATTCACGGGTTCGCTCCTGACGGGAACAGTCCAGGGGCCTAGATCGGTGGGCCCCCCACCCCCCGGTGTCACCGATGTGCTTCCTATCTCCTCATCACCTTCTCATGTGTTTTATTTTTTATCACCTTCACAAGTTAAAATAACTGCTCCATCACCAGTAAGGCTCCGAAGGCCAGATTTGCTGCTAGAGGTGGCAGTGTGATGACCTTAGCAGACAGGTTCCTGCAGGCGCCGGGTAGGAGGTTCCAACCCCAGGGAGAGCCCAGCGAGAGCACTGAATACACTGATGTCACAAACCAACAGCAAAGCCAGTCGCCGTGTGTCAAGTCCGCGACTGCGTGAGCAAGGCGGCCACACGCACAGACACACGCGCTGAGTCGCAGGGCCGTGTGGGAGGGCGCCACGTCCCGGGCGACTCCTGGGAACACTCGTCACGTGCAGCCTGGACGCCCCGCGATCCAGGGAGGAACAGTGCTGGGGGAGCTGGGCCCTCGTTCTCAGCAACGACATCAAGCGTTTGGGCCATTTCGCATTTCGTAATTGACTAGGAAGACAACCGTGGCCACGAGGCTCGGCCGCTGCAGCAAAGGCGCCGCCCAGCAGAACGGGGCAAAGGCCAAGGGCACGGGTCGTCCTCAGCTCACGGGGATTCTGGTCCCGGCAGAGAGGGCGGACATCGCCTCGCAGACCTCAGGGGGCCATGGGCTGTTTTGAGGAACAAAGCGACTGTGGGGGAGCGACCGGAAGGAGAGAGAACGCCACGGGAGAGGGGACCACGAAAGGAGGGTGCCCCGGGGCCTGCCTGGGCAGTGGGGCACCCTGGGGGCGCAGGGGTGCTGGGGTGCCCGAGGTATTGCACTAAATTGCCAGTTATCTACAGTCTTCGGTCAGGTAACGACGACAGGCACACAGGACACAGACACCCTGCCTCTGCACACACACGCAGATTGGGATGCGTGATAATGACGATATTAGCTAGGAAACTTAATATGAACCAAAGAATATCCATGTCGTAGTAATGGGAAGTATTGGAAAAGAACAGAAAGAGAAAATTCTCAGTGGTGCGAGCCGCTCCCTGAAGCGCTGAGTTACTGGGTGAATTCGGCGACACCTCGGTGACAGACTTCCCTTGTCATTTCAGGGACCTAACCAACTGTCAGAGGCCTCTGGCTCGGGATGAGCTGGTTCCCCCGCACGGGAACGGCATCCAGACTTTACCAACGACTCTAAAACAGCATCGTTTAGTTCTGGACTAACACACGCCAGTGAGGAAGGAAAGTGGACATGAAGGTCCCCGCGAGCTGGCGTAGCCGCTCGCCTCGTCGGTCTGCGGGATCGATGGATGCCACTGAGCTGCCCCCGCGCCCACCAGTGCAGGAAACCGCATGTCCCCTGCCACTTACCACATCGGTGAGACGATATTCCCCGTGCTGCTCGCATCCAATATCGAACACGTACTTTCCGGAGCCAACGGGCTAGGAGCAAAGGGAAACCAAGGGGCACCTCACTCCTGGGTGTCAACTCCCAGGACAAAGTGCAAAATGCTTTAGAAACGTCACCCCCGAAAAACCGACCCGAACCATGTCATTGGGGAAAGGCTCATGGGCATCAAAGAATGCCTTTGTGAACTAATGGCCAACAGAAGTGCCAAGTGCAGGGTGTGTGTCCCCCCTTTTCAAGACTTGAACTGCATTTTATCTCTTTATAAAAGTAATGCATTTATTACAAACATTTCACCAAGCGACACCCACTGGCAAACTAGTGAGAGAGAGAATTATTAATAATATTTTGATATAGTTTCTGTAACCTTGTTTCTAGGACACGGTTTGTTTTTGTTTTTTTTTAAATAAAATTCTGATCATAATTACACATATTGACTCCTACTCTATTTTTACTTAGAATTAAGGCATGAACGACTTTCCATATTTACAGATATCCTTCCACGATCCCAGTTGTCAACTTGGTATTTTATTGCATCTGAGAATTATAATCGATTTTACTTGTTCGCTGTTGTCAACATTTGATCTGCTGACACTTTTCTTTGACAAAGACTGTTACAGGAAACACATTCAGGGTTAAATCTTTACGTGCGCTCTCGATGTATTCCTCAGGGTAAGTTCTCAGAAGTAACGTTTCTGGACAAACAGTATGTGCGATGTATGAACCAGAACGAGATGCTGAGAACGTTCGTTCCCAGAACAACATTTACGAGACTCTGAGTCCTCAAAATCTTGTTTTTCCCTAAGATTTCGTTCCATATTTTCCTGTACATATATATGGAATGAGGCTTCATCATTGTAAGCCACATCTTTTAAGTTACTGGCAGGGTTCAATTTTTTTTAACATTTCGACCATTTAGATCACATCGATCGATACGAGCGCTTCCTATATTAAACGTTGAAAATATTCAAACCTCATTTGTCACCTATCTCTTAAATTCTCCTTATAGCGTTTTCTGATCTGTAAGGGATTATTTTTATCAGGCAAAATCTCCTGGTTTTCCCTTTCTATTTCTGTGTAGAAAGTTTCTTTCCTCATTTCAAAGTGAATAAGTAGTCACCTGTTTTTCTACCTGTATTTTCTTGTTTACATTTAAATGTTTATTTCTTCTAGAAAGTATCTTCGTCTGTGTGCTGGAGGACAAACTCTGATGTAATGTTTCTCCCAAATGGGTACCAAGCACCATCTCTCCCCATCACCTCTTCATTAATGTGAAATGGCGCCCTCATCGAACGCTAAATTATTGTACGTACTCGTGTCTGCCTCTAGACTTTTTCTTTCGCCAAGCCGTCTAGCTCTATCCTAACGTCCCATGATTTGAATTACTGAAGCTTTATAGCATGTTTTAATAACTTGTTGGCAGAGATGTAAACAGGTCACTCCCTGAGGGAGAAAGTCAAAGCAGCGCTAAGTGTGTCGAGACCGGACTCACCAGGAATCAGGGGAATGAACATTAAAACGATGAGGTGACGTTTTTTTACCCCTTAGATTTGCAAAAAGTGTTGAAGACTGATAATATCCAAGGTCGGCGAGGACATGTGCTGAAGAGCCGCTCGTATCCTGTCAGCCCGAGTATAGACTGGCACAGCTCTTTAGAACAATTGGTAGCATCGGTCACGACTTCAAATATCGATACTTGTGGAGTCGGCAACTCCAGGATCTAACCTACGTGAATACTCCCAACTTTGCAAAAAGATAGGTGCTCTCTGTATGTGTTTGTGTCCCGATGTCGCGCGATCCTATTTCGGTAACTAAACCCCCCGCGCTGTGATTCCGTCTAAGCCGTATGGGCGTGTGCGCATGCGGGGCGCAGGAGGGTGGGGAGGGGGCGCGGCAGGGAGAAGGGGGGGCGGGGGCCGGAGCTCAAGGAGGGGGGATTCCGGTACTCGCGCACGATTTCTATAACTTTAAAGGGTTCACAGGCAGCAGAACGAAGCCTCCACTTTGGCTCTCGTTTTCCAGATGCATCTAAGTTCCCCGTATCCACTGATACTCGCCTGTTAACTTCTGTCAAATCCTCTTTCCCGCCACCCACCTCCCCACGCCGGAAGGTATCCCGCAAGCATTTTGCTGGGAGTTACATAAATACATTTGAGGAGAATGAGCTGTTCTACAAAGACTAAAAACGGAATCTGTAATTAGGGCATGAATTATACGTGAATGAGAACGGAGTTTTAAGAGGGTCCGCGGCCACTTCATTAAATCGATTAAGTGTTCCTATGCCAACTGCCAGCACCTCTCCTTGCTCAGCAAACTCTTTCTTCGGGGAAGGTGTCTGCTCGCCCCCTGACCAGCGCCATGACGAACGCCAGCGTGTCAGGGTTTCTCTGCATCCTACCACGGCTCAGACAAGAAGGACAAGTGAAGCCGCCGTGTCCTCCCAGCAGAGATGACTGATCACGGGTTCTGTGGACCCGGAGACTCGTCCGGACCACACCGCCACCAGGCGGGGTATGGTCTTCCTGCCCAGGCTCCAGCCTCCAGCCCCCAGGGGAAAGAAAGTCAAACCCGCACACGCTCAATGGCAGGAAATGTCCAGATGCCCCAGTCAAATGAGGACCTCTGATTCACCACCCGCCCCCCAGAGAAGGAGCACACACAGCAGGAGGTCAAGGGGCCCCGTGTTCCGATGGGACAGACCGTGGCTGCAGGAGAGTGGGCATTTTACAGAGATGCAGAGAAACAGGCCAAGCGTACCCCTCCCCCCCAGGGGGTGTCAGGATGCTCGGAGAGAGGCAAAGCTGCCCCATTTCCCGTGTTCAGAGGCGATGGGAGGGTTTCCCCAAGCTTTCAATATTTTCCGTTCCCACGATCACGCAGCCCGGGGAGGAGGGCGCTGGGTATCGCACCGGCAAACTTCGCTTCCCGCCGACTTACGTTTTTGTTCACGAACTTGCCCTGGTACCTGTGGTTCGTGTGGATAAGCTCGGCCGCGCCCTCTTGCTGTCCGTTGACCCAGGTACCCACGTACCTGCTGCCCGTCTCTGCGTAGACATAGGTGCCTTGGCCGTGCCTGGGTAAGACAGCAGCACAGTGCATTTTGTTGCCCAGCAGAGGAAAACCCTCCAGGTGTGTAAAACGGGTATTTCCATTGAGGGGGAGTCCCAGGCTGACGCGGGCTCACGAGCCACTGGTTCTGTATCTGCTCAGTCAAGCATGCCTCTTGCTCGGTGTGCCCAAGCACGGGGAGGCGTCACCTGCCAGACAGTGGGGGACCTTCCCGCAGGTCAGCTGGTGCTCCCGGGGAAGACGCAGCTGAGGCTCAGTTCCCCAGAAAGGTCTGTGTCCTCACGCCCCACGGCCAGCACCTGCCCGGTACTGCGTCGTCCCAGAGGCACCCCGTAAAGCCGCCATGGGTTCGAACGGCCTGGCAGAGCCGGCTCAGGGGCTTCTGTCATGTAAGACACTGCCATATTCTTATTACATGAATCGATCTATAGGACCGACGAGAAGCAAACCTTTGGTGAGCGAGCCACTCCCCAGTGTAGGTGTCGTTGTTGACGTAGTAGTACATGCCGTGGCCGTGCCTCTGGTCATTGGCCCACTCCCCTGGAAAGGGCGACACAAAAGCAGCCCGGGTAAGAAGGGAGCACCGTCTCCACCACCGTCTCCACCCTCCCTGACTTCCCTCGGCCCCTCGCCTCCCGGCCGGATGACGTGAAGTGTGGAGCCGGCTAAGGGAGGCTGGGTCGGGGGTCCGCCGGGGACGGGGCTGGGCAGGTGTATGTGTGGGGGGCCCAGTCGGCTGTCGTGCGAACATCAGGAGTCAGCCAGTCGGCCACACGGCAAGGGTTCAAACCAGGCTTGTCTGCCCCGTGGCCGCGGTCCCAACACCACGCTCCTTCAGCTGGTGTGTGTTTGGTGACCCAGCCACCACTCCAAGGCTCGACGGCCTGTCCTCGGCCACTTCCCACCTCGCCACCTGGCTCAAACGCGCCCTTGCAGCCTAGCCGCCCACGGCGGCCCCACACAGCTTCACGCGGATGGGCAGGGCGCCTTTGCCACCGGGGCCTCTGCGTGGACCCTTCCCTCACCCGAGTGTCCCTGCCCACTCGCCGCCGTGCAGGGCCCCGCTAATTCCTTGCCGACTGGATAGGAAATACCGAAACTAGCAAAGCTCTCATACAACGCGTAACACGCCTCGACCACAAAACAGCAGCAAACCAGCTAACAAACGCCGCCAGGTAAAAGGTGCCGAAGATCTCCCTGCACTGGAAACTCACAAAGTCCTCAGACCTTACAGCCCGCACGTGAGGGAGCTTAACAGCGGCTTCCAGAGCTGACAATCACCCCGAAACTGGACACGGCACTGCCCGTGACAAGTCGTCAAGCTCTTCTAGGTACATGTGTGTATGTACACATTTACACGTTGTTCAAATTATATTAACGTCTACGTTGAAATAAAAAGTGACAACAAAGTGATTAGGTTCATGAGGATGTGGAAAGAATTCAATTAAACCCTAAACTACATCGTTCAAAGTCGGTTTAAAAAGTGACAGCTGCCTCCTGAGACCTACAAAGTGACACAAAATTCCGGC
>NW_006439713.1:694498-694851 GCF_000325575.1 Pteropus alecto | reverse complement strand
GACGTGGCCTCAGGGTCTGGCGGAACGTGTGTGAGAACCCCGGGCTCGAGTTCTGTCTCACGGCATCAGGCCACGCAAGCTCACACTCCCAGGCGCGGCCCCCTCAGGAGGAGGAGATGCGATCGCACAGGTGCGTGATCGCACAGGTGCGTGATCGCACAGGTGCGCGATCACACAGGTGCGCGGTCGCCCAGCAACGCCCAGCCAACACCGGCCGAGCGCTCGCCGCCCATAGGGCAGGTCCTGAGAGTTCCACGGGGTTAATTCGTCTAATCCACACACTGCAGGTGAGAGAGCGGAGGTGAGGAAGGGTGAGGTCCCCTGGAACAGGTCACACGTCCTGCCACCACAGT
>NW_006439713.1:690853-694402 GCF_000325575.1 Pteropus alecto | reverse complement strand
AGATGCGGCTGGTTCACCTGTGTCACTCATTAGTGTCTGTTTGGTTCTCCACAGGTTACTTTTCAAGTTAACAGGATTCGATCAGCAGGGCTGCATTTGATGAGTGGGGCAGGTAAACGGTTACCTGCCATATTATTCTTTATACCTTCATGGAGGCTCACGTTGTAAAGCAAAGTATAAAGCACCTAGTCTACGGCCACGCCACCCTGAACACACCCAATCCCGTCCGATCTCGGAAGCTCAGCAGGGTCGGGCCTGGTTAGTACTCGGATGGGAGACCACCTAGGAAGACCAGGTGCTGTAGGCGTAAAAAATAAAAAATTTTTTAAAGCACGACGGCAGGGCCCAGAACGCCAGTGGAACGGGCAGACGGCCTCCACGAGGCACCCCAGGTCTACACAGACGGTGCGCTCATTGGAGGAGGGTCCGTCAGAAACGGAGACAGCGAAATTGACTTCAAAGACAAATGCCGCGGGCCGTCCAACGTCGCGGGTGAGACCCGCTCGCCGAGGCCCCCGCGTTTGCCCCTCAGCACACGGGCTCGTGGGACAGGGTGCGCTGCTCCCACGGACGGTCACATTTCCCGTCATCACAAGGCTTTCTGGTTTCCGCATCGACCCCGTGAACACAGGAACACGGTTTCTCGTTGAATCCTCGGGAGAACGTTAAGCCGGCTCGTTTATCTCCGTATCCACGGACAAGCTCGGTCCCCAAGGACCTCTGCAACGCAAAAGCCCGGCGGGCGAGAACACTTTACCTTCATATCTCGATCCGTCTGGGTATATAAAAGTGCCTTGACCATGCTTTTTATTTTTAACATACTCTCCAATGTATCGCGCGCCATTTTTAAACTTGTAGATCCCCTGAAACACACAGATTACAGGATTCATATCATCCTGGAACTTCATACTCACGAACAGAGTATTGAACGGAGGAGACCACCCAGGCGAGGCGCCCATTCTGACCTGCCCGTGCCTCTTCCCGTGTTCGTAGCTACCCTCGTACGTGTCCCCGTTGGGCAGCCTCGCTTTCCCATAGCCGTGCCTTTCGCCCGCCTCATTCCGGTCCCCTTCATATTCCTGGCAAAAGAAATCAGGATAAACGCAGCTGTTTTTGTAAGCGCCAACCACGTGCTAAGCATCTTGCAAATAGTATTCCATCGAATCCTCCCAATCCTCGGCCCGGGCGTACAGGTGAAGTAGGTAACCTGGGTGACATATCTCTGGGCATTAAAAAGTTACATGTCAATGGAGCCATTTGAGGAGACAAACTAGAAAGCTTACCGGGCAGATGTTATAGGTTCTTTTCCCCTGAAGCAGACCCTGAGCAACTGAGTATTTTTGTTTTTTTTTAAAGTGCTCCCTGGAGAAACCAGTAAAGGGGGAGGGGAAACAGACATGAGCGAGGAGGCCACTAAGCATGGGTGATGTCCAGTGACGTCCCAGACTCGACATCATCACACGGGGAATTCTGGAGTGTAAGTCAGTGCAGCTGGTCCTGCTTTTCAGCATTAGCTGCGGGCTGTCCTGAGACACGCAGCTCCCAGGCGCTCTGGAGCCCCCTACTGGCCAGGTGGCTCCAGTGCATAGAGGTGCTTCTGGAGCAGCAAAGCAGGTAGAAAGCCGCTGGGAGATGGGGCACAGAGCTAGCTAAAAGATCCGAGCAGCCACCGACAGCATCTCTCACAGTGGATGTGCTAGATTTTTTCAGTTAATACTGAAACTATCTCATCTCTGTATCCTGCACACACACAGAGGCAGAGGCTCCAATCTGTCGGCCAGGAAACAGTCGCCCTCTGGCTTAGGGAGGCTGGTGTGGGCAGCACCTACACGCCCACTCAACCCAGCTCACCTGGCAGGTTGTGCATCCTTACCCCCTCTCTGCTGCCTAAACCGGGGAATAACTCCAACTACCTGGTAAGATCGATCTCACACGAGTGAAGAAGGCACGTGTGATTACAGACCTACACGGTGACTTCTTCCAGAAGCCTTCACTGAGCCTGAGGCCGCCTTGGTTCTCGAAGACTGCCAGGAAGCAGCTTTCCTTCGGCCCCGTAGACCTGAGGAGCCAAGCTCCACTACGGAATACTTATTCAAGGATAACCCAGGCGCCCCAGAAAGCTGTCTGCACGGAGGGTAACAGCAGGAGAAGGATGCTTCCGAAGCCTCCGGCTTGGAAATCTTTGCCTTTAATTAGAGGCGGGATGGGAGGGAGGGAGAGCGAAAAGGGATGTGGCAAAAAGCCGACGTCATAACGTTGCACCTTTCACCGTCAACTCCCAGGACGCAGCGCCCGCTGTGGTCGGCGTGGTCTTCGTCCCTGCTGGGCCTCCGGCCGGGGGCCTGTGACTGGACTCGAGGCCTCCCCGCTCTCCGACCTCGGCCTCGGGGGTCCGCCCGCCCTCGCGCACCCCGGGAAGCCCCTCCCTCGCCCGGAGCTCTCACCCCAAGATCATTCTCTCCCTCCTCCTCCAACTCCTCGGAGCCCAGGTCGGACATGGCCTCGCCCCAGCCTTGACCCCCGCGGCCGCGGACGCGTCTCTAGTAGGTAGGTACCCGCTGCGCGCACGGCCGCGTCCGCCGTTGCCATGGAGACGCGGCCAGACCCGCCTCCCTCGCGGCGCGGGCGGAGGCGGGAAGGAGTCGGGAGGCGCCCCTGGCCGCCTTCGGCACCGTCATGGCAACGGGAAGGGCCTCGGCCAATCGCCGCCCGGGACGAGGGGGAGGCGGGGCCGGGGCGGACTTGGTACCCGCCCGCGCTCCAACCGAGACGCCAAGTAGGTGGCCCCTGGAATCCCTTGAGTCGGCTGCGGGGTGATGCGGTAACGGGGAGCCACCTTTGGATCAGGGTCCTAAAGAGGAGCGGCGCAAGAACGCGGCGGGCTGTAGCTCTGGAAAGGGCTGCGCCCCTGCCCGCTGCTGGACACGGCCTTTCCGACCCAGCCCCTCGGCTTCTCCCGAGCCGGGCGGGCCTGCCCGCTCCTCCTGACCCTCCTGCGTTGGCGGTCCACGGAGCAGTGTCCACCGAGATCTTTCCTCGTGTCTGTAAACGCCCCCTGACTCAAGGAAGCATCTCCGACCTCTCAGCGGATGCGCGGGCGCGCACACACACACACACACACACACACACACACACACAGGCACATTCACAATCACTACCACTCACTAATGGGCCCCTCCTCCGGTCATCCGACAGTCTCCTCCAGACATGTGACACTCTGCCGGCCCGGGCCGCTCACGATCTCTTTCCCAGTTCCTCCAGGCCTTCTTACCCACTCCGTAAAGGCTGGCAGTCGGCTCTGATTGAGCCTCTCTGCCTCCAGCCTCTGGCCCTCTGCGCCACCTCCTGCTCCTGCTCCATTTACAAACCCAGATGCAGTCTCACTCGCTGGCGGTCGGTATCTCCACGCTCGGGGCCCGCGCCCTCTCGGCCTCACTGCCCACCGCTCCCTTTCTATACTTGGTCCATGCTTCACACGGAACCAAAGCGCAGGCGCGACCCCAGGCGCGTCCTTCACGCTCCCACTTCTTTGGCTGTGCCTCTCCTTGG
>NW_006439713.1:686953-690591 GCF_000325575.1 Pteropus alecto | reverse complement strand
GCTGGCTCGTGGCCACTTCCCCAAAAAGCTCCAAATTCATAAGGGCGCCCTCGGGGAGGCAGAGGGGGATGGGACATCCACTCTATGTATCATCTAGCTATCCATCATCCAGCCGCCTATTTCAAAGGTATGAGTGTGACAAAATGCAAAGTTTAATTCTAAGTGGTGAGTTTGTTTTACTGGCATATATTCATCATGGTTCTCTGTATTTTTAATTTTTTACTTTAAATGTTTGACACCTCCTTCCTGCAGGTTCTATTGATCCTTCAGGTTAGATGTGCTCACTGTCTCTCTCTTAACTCCCTTAGTACCTTGAATCTTTATCACACACAAGCCGGGTTCTGTCTCATGTAATAGTCCTCTGGATGGTTGTCTGATTTCTGGATGCTCAGAGGCCTTCGTCACCACAGCACCTAAAAAAGTGTTTTGCACACAGTAGATGCTCAACCAAGCCAGTACGATCCAATCCATTTGGGCTTTTACATCCCTAGTGAGATGGAGATATGGCCGAGGTCGTCCTTTTTTAATCTGTCTTACTTCAGAGAATCTCTATTTTGTGTGTGGAAATGAACAAAGACAATCCAAGTGAGAATGCGCTAGGACTATTTACTCAGGGCTTGCTACAGCAGGGAAGTCAGCCACCATAACTTGCCATTTGGCAGAGACTCAAGCAGAGCCGTGGGAAAACTCGGTAGTGGGAAAAAGGAGCCTTTAGGTGAGCCCAGGTCCGAGGCCGTTGGCGTGGGGAAGCTGTGGGCGGGCCGAATAGAAGCAAGGTGTTCCAAGGGATTGGTTAGTGTGCAAATTCAGCTTTCTCTCCTTGGTCCTCAGCTGGAAGTGTGGACAAAAAATATAAAACTTCTCAGTTGTTAATTGAGCCTAGCTACTTCAAGTAGCCAGTTGTTACAGGGTTATTGTTTATTCCCGGATCAGCTGATAGGGATAACAGACTGACTTCCTACAGGTCTGGCTTCCAGCAGGCTGGCTTCCTGGGCTGGTTACTGGAGATAATTGGTTAGTTTCCTGGACCGGAGGCTGCAGGCTGTGGGTCAGAGTTCTATTTTTAAATACAGTCTGACCATCGTACATTTGTATAGCCAATTTCGAGTGTGTTTTTGCAACTTTTACAAATAACGATTTCATCCGAAATCTAAATAGTGTTTGGTTCTCTTAGTTGCTTTTGAGATTTAATACCTTTCACAAAAATCATCACCCGATCATTTTATTCTTTAAATCTAATATTTAAGTTTTCAAAATAATCGATGTAAATGGAGGGAAAACAGGTCTCAAAGTCATCATTGTTTGCCTAGAGCCAAATGCCCAAGTTCTAATTCTGGGCCACCATGGCTCATCAACCTTGGTCTCCTCAAGCAACTGATGGAAGCAGAGTTTGCCACCCTGAAATATACCTTTTTCAGATACTGATTATTTTAAGCTGGTTATTTTTGGCCTAGAGCCAAATGCCCAAGTTCTAATTCTGGGCCCCCATGGCTCATCAGCCTTGGTCTCCTCAAGCAACTGATGGGAAGCAGAGTTTGCCACCCTGAAATATACCTTTTCCAGATACTGATTATTTTAAGCTGGTTATTTTTAAGAAATAAAAGTGTCAGAAAGAGACTTTGACCCTCCCCCTTACCTGCCTAAAGGAATTCACATGGAAAACCCCACTTAAAGGAAAGGATCATCACGTTAGCATCACATTATGAATTCAGTGCAGCGGGCAGGGAGGCACCAAGCAAAGTCTGTTTCGTTAGAATCCCCTCTGTGTCCCATGGTTTTTGGGTGGCCCAGCAAGAATTTATCTACCAAATGTTTGCTCCTTCTCATCTACCTGTGAATTGCCTATTCTCAAGTTTCATATTCTTAAGGCACCCCTGCAGGTACATGTATAATAAACTTAGTTATTTTCTCCTGTGAATCTATCTCCCATTAATTGAATTATTATTACACCAACCAGAAGAACTCAGAAAGGTAGAGAGAAAATTATTTTTCCTCCCCCACACAGCTCACCTGCCCTCAGTTTCCAATTCTGTGAACTGGATAGAATGAGCCTTACCAATCCCAAAGAACTTCCATGGCAATCGAAGATGATATTTTATTAATGTATCGTTATTTATTACGATAGCTACATAATGCTAACAATGGAGAGATTATGAAGAAATCACATACGATTCGTAGCATGTTTCCATCATGCCCACCCCAAGATGCAGTGTTTTTGTTGCTGGGGGAAGAGGGAGGAGTGGCAGGTAAACATAGATTGACCCTGCCCTCAGTGTTATGGATAATGGGCGAACCATCCACAGACCTTCCAGAACACACACACGCTGCAAGCCTTTCCCTCAGAGACAGTTACATAATGGGAGGCGCAATCTTAACCAAATCTCCGGCCCAAACACACTGCTTACTGAAAAAAGAAACAATTTACAAGCAAATTAACATACGAGACACTACAGTGACATTGTTTATTAGTTGCAAAGATAAAAAGATTATAAAAACCAAAATTTACCAGTTTTTCTTGTGAGGAAAAGTGAGGAGTTTGGAATAATAGAACGGTATTTCCTTCTTTAAACTTGACAGTTGCCACATTTAGCACGACTGAGCATGACTTTTTGTAATAAAACATCAAAAATATTTTAAATGTTGGAAATCTGGAATGGGAATCAAGAATATGCAAATGTTATCTTTTTGCATATAAATGTCAGAAATTTAACTTCAAATTTGCTCTGACAATGGCAGTAACTACTGTATGGTAAGTTTTGACTGAGCTGGTGTGTTTTAAGAGTTTTATATGAATTATCTGAGTAAATCCTCAGGGTCATTTCCCCATCGTACAGCTAAGGAAAGGAGCCACAGACAGATGAAGTCATCGCTGGCGACCATGCAAACCGGTGGGATTCAAACCAAGTCTTCCGATTCAAGAGCCCTCACTGTGAATCACTACACTCTCCTGCCGCCCAGTTCTCTCCGAGTTAAAGGAGTAACTGGTTTTCCGGGGGTGACCTTAAACCATCTACCAAGCAGTGAAGCAGTGGCTCCATCCTTAGATTGAAAAACAAAAAACCAGAAAGTGGCTTGAGTGAACCCTGTTCTAGATTACATCATTAGCAGCTGGGTGCCTAGCCATAGCTCGAGTGAATCCCCAAATTGACAGTTTATGTCCCATGCAAATTAGTCAGCTCCCCACCTCGCAAACAGAATAATCTTTCAGTGAATCTGCGGTCATTTCACACTGCAGGTTTAGCAATCGCCCAAATAAGGCAAGACGGGGCAAACAACCAGGCCGCCTCCCGGCTTCTGGCAACAGCGATTGGACAAGATCCACACTCCTCCATCCGGGGAGGGGCTGCTCCCCAGCTCAGGTCAGGCACAGAGCTCCACCTGCGCTCTCTCCCTGAGACCTAGGGAGTCTCAGGCAGACTTCTTCAGGTCAAGGTGAGCCCTAACCCCTGGGCGACCTGGAAGTGCTTGGTGATCACAGAACCAGCGCTTTCAAACGCAGGAGGCCCTGAAGCTCGCCTCACTCATCTTCCTCCTTTCTTCGGGGGACTGAGAGGCGAAGAAGGGAGGACATCACCGGGAGGAGTGGAAGAAAGGAGGAAATCCTCTTCTGCTTCTCATAAACCTCACACGTCCCGTCA
>NW_006439713.1:677009-685519 GCF_000325575.1 Pteropus alecto | reverse complement strand
CCCATCGCACGGCCCTGTGCCAGGCACATAGTAAGTGCTCAGTGAACATGTGCTTCGCAGATTGAAAGTTAGACACTGTTTTGCCGCAGAGCTGTACTTTATGCAACCCTTGGAAAAGAAAGAAAAAAGTAAAGTACGTCAATTTTTTACTTTTTTATTTTTCTGGTTGATGAGTTTGTTCTTTTATTCTTAAATCGGATTCCATTGTCTAGGGTCTCTCTCAGGACCTACAGCTGAGTATGCTGTGTCCCTAGGTCATATATTAGGGAGGCCATGAGGAAACGAGAAAAAATTACAGACTCATTTTGGGGCAAATTCAGCGTTGATCCATGCTGTTAAAAAACAATTACCCAGACTGATACCTACTGGCTACATGTCAGTCCCTCGTCCTAAAATGGCTGTCGCTCTCCCCTGCTAGTGGATGTGGAAGGTCGGTTCTACTTCTGGTATTACAGATGGCCTTGCCGTGGCCAGTAGTGCCGGCGGGAGACCCCATGGTACAAGGGGCTGCCCCTTCTGAGGACGGATCGGGTTCCCCAAGGAAGGGACGGGAAGGAGGCTGCGCTCTGCGTGACGTTCACACCTTTCTCAGAATAAGGCCGGCCCTGCCCAACTTGCTGGGAGGTCACGAGGATCAAATAAGATAATGAGAATGAAAAGGCTCTGGAAATACCAGATGCCATAAAAATAATGCGGTATATGTAATTCTGGTTTTTAAGTCATTGATTATATTATATTTGATGCATACAGACTACACGTTCACATAGGTCAGTGATACAGCAAAGGAATGCAACGGAACACCTGTGAACATGCTCCCGAAAAGGAATGGATGGATGAATGGATGGATGAATGGATGAATGAATAGAATCACTGTGAAGGTCTGCATGCACATGTCTCTGTCCGCATCTCAAATCCACCCTAAAATTCAGTCATGTAGATTGAAATTATGGAGCCAGCTGAGGGGACGGAGCGTTGAGACTAGATGCATGGTACCCCACTGCCTTCTGGGGTGGAGCCCGGCCCCGCCCACAGTGAGCCATCCCCGCTGCGCCCTTGCCTGCTCTAAGTCATTTTCCTTCTCTGCTAATTTGGTGGGCAAAACAGCGTCTCATGGCACCTTTCCTTCGTATTTCCTTGATCCTTTGTGAAGGCAAGCCCTTTTCCCCAAAGGCTTGTTCTTCATCTACATTAACTATCCTTAGTCATTTAGATGAGTTTTCTATGGGATACCCTCATCGATCTGTCTGTGTACGTTGTTCCCTCTTTCCAAAATGTGAGTCCGTATTTCTCTCCCTGCTGCAAACAGTTCCTCAGCTTTAATTCCTCACCCAGACTAACTGCTGGGGACGCCTGTCCTCACCGCTTCGAGCCCCTTCCTACCACGCGTCTGGTGGCGCGTCTCAGGAGGCTGCGCTCTGCGTGACGTTCACACCTTTCTCAGAATAAGGCCGGCCCTGCCCAACTTGATGGGAGGTCACGAGGATCAAATAAGATAATGAGAGCCTGACACGTGGTCGAAGCTCAGATTATTAAATTACTAAATTCCCTTAGCAAGTCAGAAAAAGACAGTGACGTGTAAAGCAGAAAGTAAGGATGAGCAGTGACCTCAGCCCCCGGAGATGGCTGCTGCTGGATTTTGGTACGAACCTTTCCTGGCTTTTCAAATGAATATATCTTTGTACCTCGTTTCATTTATCACTCGCCATGATCACGTACCATGATGTGGCAAATATGTCGAAACTTCTTCAAAAGTGTTTTAAAAGAGTGACTAGTATTTCACCTTAAGGCTACACCAGGATAATCTTGACTCGGTCAAGGTTCAAGGACAGAGTGGAAAGGTTTAATACAGGTTCGAAGGAGGTGAGGGGCGTTACTGAACGACATTGTACTCCCTCGTGTTATTGAGGAAGTACTGTTTCAGGGGTCTTTCCCGGGTGCCTTCTGCACCCGCACTCTAGCTGACCACCGGAAGCCCCTCCTCAGCTCTGGGTGCTGGCCCGCCCTCGCACGGCTCCGACGTGCTGCTCATTTGCACGTCTTTCCTCCCCAGGAGGATACGCTGCTAGGACATAGGACAAGCCCCTAAGCAGCTGCGGACCCAACGCGGCAGCCAGGAGAGCTGACTGATCCCGTCCCTTGCCCTCTACAAAGATGAGAGGCGGGAGCGTCTTAAACCTGCCAGGTGGCGCTAGGTGTCCTAAGACTGACATCTGGGCATCTGAGCACTGAGAGCTGGCTCTGAAAAGAACCAGGCTGGGATCCGCTTCGGGCCACACCAGGTCCCGGGCCCCCCCTTCCAGGCAGTGCTGGAACTCATCTGCTTAGTGCTGTTTGCTTGTGGCATGGGGGACAGGATCTCGGTGCAGGGACCCCAAACGTTTCCTCACCGACCAAGAATGGAAACGTAAAAATATGTGCTTTTTCGGCGAGATCGATTTGGTAAACCTCATCTCACCTCATCAGTCGTCCCTTTGATCAATTCCCCGGGTCTAGTCAAAAAATGACAATATCCGACAAATGTATTTTTTTCTAAAAGAGTTTTAAAACTAACACCAAAAAACGTATAATGTGTTAAGGATTTGGGGGCATTTTTAGATTGTGTGGCTTGAGGTTCTCTGTAGTTTTGTACCCACTAGACTATGAGCTCACCGAGCATGCTGCCTGTCCTATTTATTCATCTTTGTGACAGGGACAGTGTCTCACAGATAGCAGTGCTCAGTGGCCCTACCTCAAGGCACAGAGAGGTTAAGCAACGTTCCCAGTGGGACACATCTAGTAAGTGCAGGTGGCCGGGGGCAATGGGAGGATTCTGCCCTGCGCTCGAGGGAGGACGTGGACACCAGCGGCTGGGCTCTGCTTCGATAGCCGCCCTCAGTTAACACGGCAACGTCGTGTTCTCTCACAGGCGCCGCTGCGTTTGCCAGCAGCAGGACGGCCGGGGAGTGATCCACGGGCACTCTGTAGGCATATCCGGCTTAAAACCTCTGTGAACTTCATGCCGCATAACCAGCCCTTAACAAGATTTACATTAAAGATGAGGCGGCAGGGGATCAAGCTCCATTTTTAGAATAAAATGGCAAATCAACAAAATAAGCTGATGGAAGAGATCCGGCAGTTCCTTCTCAGCCCCAGCTCCCAACATATGTCCTAGAATCGTTACACACTCAGACTAATTTAGAATGTGCTAGTCTAAGTACTAATTTCTCCAGTAACTGGAGTATCCCAGGAATCTGTGCACGGACTCACAGATCGAAGGCACACTTGCGACAGGTCATTCAGCAACAAAGATTCAGTGAGTATCTCCATGTGCCAGGCCTGCTTCCTTGTGCTAAGGATTCACTGATGGACGAAACAGGTAAAATATCTCTCCCCCCGTGGAGCCCACGTCCTAACACGTGACCTCCTTCGCCTCACGTCAGCCCCGGGAAGCTGCAGGAGGAAACGCGCTCAGAATACAGTGACGTTCCCAGCAGTAAATGCGGAATCACGATTCGAACCCGCGTCTTCAGGTTTCAGACCCGCAGCCTTTCCTCCTGGGCCACGACACACTGTGCAGTCACGACTGCTATTCAAACAGGTGATCCCAGGTGACAGTAAAGAGAGAACGTCCTAGCCAATAAGTTAGATCTGTTATTGAGGTACGCAAGACTATTTTTAAAAAGGATTTAAGTTATAAGGACTAAAACTGAACGTTCAACCCCAGAAGTTAAACGCTAAATGAACTAGAAAACGGCTCCTTGGAGGGGCGGAGGGCCAAGCCTTCCTGTGACCACAGTGAGTGCTGAGGGGGCGTTAGGGGGGACCGGCTTCGCGCACGTCACCCCCTGGCGAGTGGGGTAGATTCGGCTGACTGAGCAAAGAGCCTCGCCATGCAGGGCGGACTTCCCAGACGGGGAAGAGACCCGGGCGGGGGAGACCTGGGCGGGGGAGACCCAGGCGGGGGAGACACGGGCACCCCTGGTGGCAGGACCTCTGCTGCTGGGTAGACAGAGCAGGAGCAGTCGCTCCCTCGAGCCCGGGCTTAGTGTTTACCACACTGTTTAAAAAGAAAGTGCTTTTTCTTCAGAGATCATCGAATGCGGGCCCAAACGGAGCTTTAAAGTACAGCCCCTCCGTTTAAGCCGTATGTTTTACCAAACCACGCCCAGACTGAGGAGCATCGAGCCTTGCTGAAGACCAGAGAGAATTTTCCCAACTTGCTCATCCCCTTCACCTGCACTAGCTCAGCGGAGGGAGTGTCCCCTCCGTTGTTGGGTCAGCTTCCTGTCTCCACGTTCCTGACCTCATACTACCTGGAGGCTGCACGTGAAGGAGATTCGACCGCGGGCGGGCTCGGGCAACACGTGAGCCCGGAGGGGAGTCCACAGGGGAGCCCGCCTGGCGGGCATGCAAGGCCCGCATTGAGGGCGAGCCCCTCCGGCAGCCCCAGGCACGTGGCGTTTCTCAGTGACCACGTGGACCCAGGAGAGGCAAGAGAGCTCTTCTCGGAGCAGGGCCAAGGGCCCAGAGCGAGGCAGTGGCTCGCCCTGCCCTACACGGGTAGTTTGCTGAGCGCCACCTTTGCAAATAAGCAGTTTCCTCCATGCAAAGCTCCTCTCCCCAAAACGGGTCCCAAACTTAGGTATCGCAGGGTCTAAAGTCCCACCACTGACAAGCCATCACCTAAGCTAAGCCAAGCCTTCTCTTTTTTTAACGTCAATTTTTATTCGAAAAGACACCCCCATAGTTTTAAAATCAATCAGTGCTGAAAGGCTCCCCATCTGCCAGCCCGGAGGCTCCTGCTTTCTGCCCTCGGCCTTTGCTGCTGGCCGCCCTCTGACGCCCTCCCCCACTGCCCGTGACCCGGTGGGACCAGCAGGTGTCGGCCCCGAGGATGACTGTGCAGGGTGTTCAAGGCTGCTGCCGGGGGCCCTCCCCATCCCGGAGGAGAACCCCTGGGGGAGAAGGCGCTTTCACTCGTGAGCGGGTGGAGCGTTCTGCAGCCTGAGGGCCGGGACCCTGGACAGCTCCTCTCTGGGCCTGGCAGGACTCGCCGGGCCTGCGCCTCCACACGGGATGGGGCCACAGCCGGCCCTTTGCACAGGGGCTCTCGTCCGCCTGGAACGCGGCCCGTGCTTCCTAGTGGGACACTCTTCACCCTGCTCATTGTTGTCATCGAACAGGGCTGTCTCGTGCTCGCCTTTGCACAGGGGCTCTCGTCCGCCTGGAACGCGGGCCGTGCTTCCTAGTGGGACACTCTTCACCCTGCTCGTTGTCATTGAACAGGGCTGTCTCGTGTTCACCGTGAGCACCCCACACTGCCGGAACCCTGCCTTTCCGTTGGTGGAGGTCAAACAAAGCTCCTTCGTGTTGTGTAAACGGGTCCTGATTTCGCCATTCCGCATCTCTCAAATCATGGGTAATGTGTTCATGCTTTCCAAGCTCGAGACACTTTCGCTGGCTCCAAAGCCCAGCATCCTCAAAGCTCCCTTCAGGAAGACAACGGATGGCAGGGCAGGGCCTGCCCTTGGCCCGCCTTGGCCCTCCCTGGGGCCCGTGCTCCCAGTCTGGACGGCCACAGCTGCAGGTTACCTGGGGACCGAGCTCCTGGACAGGAAGTCCTTTCTCAAAAATCTTACTTCTCTTGCAACCCCAGCTCCTAGCACGAGCCTCGTTTTGCACACATAAGGTTCTCAAGAGTTCCTAGAGCCTCTGTCGTACGAATGACCAAACCTTCCAGTAGGTGTCAGAATTGCCTCTTAAGACCAGGAAAAGAAAGAAGGAAGTCCTCACTGCGGGTTAGGGGGACGGCAAGCGCCCCTCCTTCCAGCTGGCTCCGCTCGCCTGTTTGTCCAGCACCCCGTGGGCTCACAGACACGCTCACGCCTTCACACGGGTCGACACCGATAGAAATTCTTCCTCTCGCTGCCTTCCAGCCCATCGTCCGGCAACACCTGCCATCCTCTAGTTCGAGTTCTCAGCGGTTTTCCCAAATCCTCACCATTTCCCTCCAACACCAGCAATTGGCTTTACCTTCTGCAACAAAGGGAAAACAGACTCATGCCTTCCCGCCCACGAAGTGCCATCTGTCTGCACGCCGCGGCTCCTCCGCCCTGTGGCTGCGTTCCCCCTCGGAGTGTGGATCCCTGTCGTTCTGCCTCTGAGGGGACCCGTGTCCTTGAGCGCGGAGTCCCTTTCCTGCGCCTACCAGCTCCCGTTCTCTCTCCCCCGCCTCCGGGGAGAAGGGGCGGGTCCCATACCCGGAGCGGGAGCTGTACGAGATGAGCTCACACCTTGTCACGAGAGAGAGTTAGGACACTGTCAAGGTCAGAAGGACTTGAGACAATTAGCAGACGTTCGCACTGGCCACAGACAGGGGGGTGAGATTCAGTAAGGAGTGTACCGCAGTGGGTCAGAACACGCCAACTGCGGTTCAGTCCACCAGTGCGTATCCTAAAATGCAAAAGAAAACCACGCTGATAACTTCTAAAGATGCTACAAAACCAACGCATTAGTTTGAAAAATGACAAACGAAGGAAGGAATTTCGCATGTATCCTGTTTCCTTGACAAGCCATACCTGAGAGTTAACTAGACGATCGACGAGAAGAGGTTTCTGGTGACCGGAGTGCGCTAGCAAACGAAGGAGGAAAACGAGAATGCAATTAGGGTGTCTCAGGTTCACCGCTTGTCCGAATTCCGACGTCTAAAGAGTTCACGAACTTGGACAAGAGACGCCGGGGCCACGTGCTCGCCTTGACTCTACACAAATCGGATCCAGCCTCTAGACTCAGCGCCATTTTCAGGACATACTGGGGGCGAAAGAACACGTCAGACCATGCCGTGAAGATGCGGTCAGTGCCATGCAGAGCGAAGGAAATGCAAGACACGTGGCCTCCGTAACAGCAGCCACGGATGGCCGGGGCGGAGAGAGATGCTGGGGGAACCTCCCGGCGGAGACACGGGAGGCGCCTCCAACAACACACGTGTGGCCTGTTTGAATCCCCGTTTGAGACGAGCGAAGCTCAGAGCCAGAGCATTCGTAGGAGGCAGGACACAGGCCGGACTCCCAGGGCTCTTACGGAAGGGTTCCGGTTCCGGGGGCCGCGACGGCGGTATTGTGGCTGTGTTTAAAATGGTATCTTTCAGAGACGCAGCACGAACGTCACAGATGAAATAGTCTGAGGTCCGGGACGTGCTGCAAAAGGACCCCGGGGCGGGAAGTGGGTGGAAACGGCGAGCAGCAGCGTCGGCCGCGTGCTGGTCACTGACGCGGCTGAGCGGCGGGCACGTGGGGCTTCGTCGTAGTGCGCGCTCGACTTCTGTGGCTGCTCGAAAATGTCCCTACGTTTTAAAAACCTCCTTCCTCCTCCCCGAGTCCCTCTCCAGCTTTGGGCCCTTCCCTCTGTTCCCTTCCCGAAGCAGCTGTCTGCTCCATGCCGCCTCCTCGGCCTCGTCCCCCGCTCAACCCTCAGCCCGCCCCGTGGAAGCGTCAGCCATGATCCTCTGGATGGAGCCAGCGGACCCTGACCCTGGGCCGCATTCGCCCCTTCTGGAAGCACTGCTTTCCTCGGGCTCCACGGGCATCTGTCCTGGCTTTTCCCCGTGCTCCGGCCGTGGCTCCCAGTCCCTCCTCCCCGCCTGGCCCTGCAACGTTAGCCTCGCCAGGGGTTCGGGCTACGCTCCCGCCTGGGCAAGCTTTCAACGCACCTGCCGCCCACTGCCCTGGATGCCAGGCCTCCCGCGCCAGCCGAGGATCCTTCAGACTGCAGCCCACCCATCCGACCCCGGTCACCACCGCCCCTGGGTCCCCCAGGAACCCAACCCTCACCAAGTGCAAGTCAGTTCCTTGCCCCAGCACCACCCCCCAGTCAGTTTGTCCTTTGTATGTTCCTCGTCCCCACCATCCACTTAGCTGCCCCCCTGGGTGGCGTCCCTGGCTCCACCCTCTCCCTTGCCTCCTTCCGCTCACCTCTTAGACCTTTCTCGAATCTGTGCTCCCCAACAACCGAAATCCCGAGCCTGAACTGCTGCAGGAGCTGTCCCCTCTCCCCCCGCCTCCAGGTTACCTGCACCATCACCGATGCCCGAACCAGCCTGCAGCTTACCTTGCGAGCACGTGCCTCTCATCCTTTAATCTAGGGTCAGCTCCTCGTGTGCTCCTGAGCTGTCACCTCCTGTGACCGTCCGTGACTATGGGTTAAGTGACCCTCGCTCACCCCCATGTGTCCCATGGTAACACATAACACAGTGTTGTGATGCTTGATGCCTGTCGGCTGTCTTCAGCCTGACGGGGGGCCACATCCGTCCCGGTCCCTCCGGGGTGCGGCCCTGCAGCAGCTGGCGCCCTGGGCCCCTCCTCTGTCATGGGCCAGGCCAGTGGGAGGGCGGGAGAGGGGGTGCTGTTCCTTCCCCGCCCTTTCCCTCCTGCACCCCCACCAAAGCCCCCTCCTCCTGTCCAGCAGTGCCCACCAGCCTCAGCCCTTGGCGTCCGTCTTCGGGCTTCCGGCGCTGACCCCTCCCTGACGTCGCC
>NW_006439713.1:674266-676947 GCF_000325575.1 Pteropus alecto | reverse complement strand
GCTGGGTTAATAGTGTCGCCCCCTCCCCGCCCCCCTTCCCGGATCCTCAGGACGGGACTTTATCTGGAATACAGTGCTCGCAGATGCCCCTGGTAAAGTCGCAGCCCTGCTGGAGTAGCGTGGGCTGGTGTCCTCAGAGGGGAGACGTCCACACACAGGGAAGAAGATGCAGACGCAGACGCACAGGAAGAAAGCCATGTGTCGACAGAGGCCGATTAGCCAAGAAACACCAACGGGTGCCCGCAAGCCCAGAGGCCGAGAAGGGCGGGGACCGGGCTGTTCCCTGGCGCCTTCGGAGGGAACCGGCCTTGCCAACGCCTTGGCCTCGGACTTCTGGCCTCCTGAGCCCTGACACTAACTTCCCATCGTCTCAGGCCCCCCAGGGGCAGCCCTAGGAAACGGACGGGAGCTCCCCCTCGCCCCCGCGTCAGAGCCCCTGTGCGCCAACCGCTCGCCCATTCCTGCCGCCTGCCCTTGCTCTGTGCACGCTTCAAGGCAGGGCCCCCTGGTGCCTTTCGAGGTCTCGGTGCTGGATAAGAGTGGACGCGCCTCGCAATTCATGTTTCTCTCACCGAAATAAAACCCAAACAAACTCAAAGCGAGCGCGGGAGTTCAGGGCTAAGCGGCATCCCGCCCAGGGGGTGCGCTCCGCTGGCAGGGCTGCTCCCCCCAGCCCCCCCAGCTGTCTCTGGTCTGTGCCCCCGGCGGTCTCTGGAATCTTGGCCGTGGCTGGGCAGCGGCAGCCGGGCGGCACACGCCACTGGCCTGGCACGCTCGGTTGTGACTTTCAAATACTGGATATGAAAGGTTCTACTTGATTCGAAATTCACTCGGTTCTAACAAGAAATCTTAATGTTGCATGTCGCTGAGAGTTGTTAGAGGCTTTAAATGTTTCAATTGTAAAATTTGTGTGTCAGTAAAATCCAGCTTTAAGTTATCTGCTTGCATGAAGAAAATGTCTCGATGGTGACATCCCATCTGTCCCTCTGTCCTGAGCTTATGTGCAGCCATTTCAAACATAAAACCTGTTATGTTCGTTGAAGCAATCGCAAGTTTTCACTTCAGAATGTGAACTGTTTATTTGGAAGTTTTACACAAATATACTATCTCCTCTAAATGTTTCTTATAATCGTATAAAAGGTTATTATAAAAATATCTTATAAAAGGTTAATATTTTAATCTTTATAAAATTAAGAGATTAATATTTTAAGCAAATGTGGTATGGACCACCCAAGGCGCCATACACGCATTACCGTTTTCTGTGCGAGAAAATGTGGAAAACGTTGAGATTTCCTGTACCGTGTCACCGCACATTCGTCCGTGCGGTTGGCAAACGTGGATTGGTGCCCTCTGAGCCAGGGCACGACCCCCAGAATCCCTCCAACCCCTGACTAGGAGATAGATTTAGAAATAACTGGTCTGAGCTCACGCGCTAGGTCAGGCTGCAGCGGTGTCTGCAGTGCCCAGAAGTGCAGTGAGGACGGCCGCAGAGAACAGCGGTGTTGGACCAGGGCCTCGGAGTTGGGGCTCACGGCGAAAGGCTGGCGCTGGGGGCTCGGGGCAGAGATGCCAGCGCATGAGGAGGTGCGTGTTTTGGAAACTGCAGAGGCTTCCAGAAGCTTTGGGCAGCCCTCGCTTTCCAGCTGCTGAGGAACTGGGCCTCATTCCCACGGGCCCGGTGTGAGGGCTTTCCTCAGGAGTGACGGGGTGCGACCTCCTGTAGAAGGGCGGTCTGAGGCAGCGGGGAGTCAGCTGTGTGGCGGACAGCCTGGAAGCGGGGAGGCTGATGCCCAGGCTCGGCGAGGGGGGCTCTGCGCAGATGCCCCGTGTGTGGAGGAGAGGGGGCTGGGAGGGACATGGGGGGCAGACGGGCCCAGCTTGGGGACTACCCGGAACGGGGCGTTAGTTGGGAAAGGGGGAAGGCAGTGGCAGAGAGAGGGGAAGGCCACAGAAAGAGACCACGCCAAAGCGAGAGAGGCCTGGGCAGCTCGGGGCAGGAGGAGGGGCCCAGCACGTGTCCCCTGCTTGGTGCCACCGTGAGGCCGGCAGGTCTCCTGGCTGTGCGGAGAACATGTCTCAAACGCCTAATGACGAGTGAATTCAGTGCAACTCAGCGGACGAACGAGAAGGTATCGGGGTGCTCTGGAAACAGCAGCACCCCAGAGCCTGGCAGGCAGGAGCCTTCCCCAGGCTGGCCAGGACGGGTGTGGGGCACGGTGTGGTGCCTGCCGAGGCCCAGGGCACTGTCCATTCGATCTTTGGGCATTTCAGGCCTGGCCTTGGATTGGTTTCAGCCTTACGAATTGTTGTGAGTAGGCGCCGCCTTCTTGAATTTCATTTGCAAAATGTATTTTCTGCTTCACTTGACTCTCAGGGAGGTGCTCTCCTGGGAGCTGGCACCTGGGCTGGGTGTGGACTCCGTGTGTTTGCCCCGGCGCTCTGCGGGCACTCAGGCCCTCCTCGGAGGCCGCCCACCATCAGTTTTTGGCGAGGAGGGAGAGTGGGATTCGGAGAACGATTGTTTCAGGGGTGAAACGGGAACCGTCAGGTGTAGGCGGCGCGGCGGGGCCGGGCTCCTGCAGCACAGACGTGTGAGCTGCGTGGGCCCCCCGCATACAGGTGCGATGAAAGGTAGCCAGTCGGCGGGCTCCACCTGCACTGAGTGGAAGCTAGCTTCCTGA
>NW_006439713.1:665678-673053 GCF_000325575.1 Pteropus alecto | reverse complement strand
CCCAAACCCCACCCCCTCATCCCCTGACATCGGAGGCTGGCCTCTGGTGACGCCGCGGACCATCAGGATTTGCATTCGAACGGAGGACCTGGAGAGACCCTTAGCCCGGCCCGGGTCCGAATTTCCGAAGGTGGAACCCTGAGCCGGCGTTTCCTGCGGTCTCGCAGAGCTCACTGCTGGCGCATCTGCCTGCCCTTGGCCTTAAGTCGTGTGAGGCGGTTTGAGTGAGTAGCTCAGAGTCCCCGGAGCTCCTGCATTAGTCCCCTCCTAGATCGAGCTTGAAGTCGGGGGCTCCAGCCCGGGAGCACCCCATGCCCATGGGAACTGCCTTGGCAGGTTCTGGCTCATGCAGACCACCTTTGCCGTCCTGTTCTGGGGTCCAGAGTGGCGTGGAGAGAGGGTGCCTTTTGTGTGTAAGCCGTGGAGAACAGAGGGCGGCCACTGCCCTTCATCCTTAGCGTTGACCAGAACCTCTACCACACAAGCCACAGAGAGCGTTTTGTTTTGTTTCTTAAAAGGAAGTGGTTTCCTCCCTCTCAGAAAGTGTTTATGGGGGACACGTGTTTCCCACCCACCTCCTTAAAAGATCAGCTTTAAAAACTTCGTCTCCGAGTAGCTTGTCTGAAGCGCACAGGGTCGCTTTGATTATTTACAGCGGTGCTTCGGCTCTGGAGTGACCCTTTCTATATGACTCTGGCCATTCCTTACTTTTGAGTCTCATTATTTTCATCTCCGAAGAGTATAAGGAACTTTCTAGGAGGCACAGATCACCAAGCGGTGAGTGTGAGGGTGGGACTCGAGAATGCAGATTTCCCAGGTCACTCGTAAGAGCTGGCCAGGCCGGCCAGGCCGGGCTTTGGGGAAGATGGCTGTGAAAACGCGCATTGTACGATCTCATAGAGACGCCCTAGTGGGGTGTTTCCCATCTTGCCCCCGTTGACAGTAGAATGAAACTGGATATTCTCACACTTTTCCCCACCGGAGCGAGGTCCAGGGGCGCCTATTAAGAGCCATTTTAAAAAAAGTATATCTTATGTACTTGGGCTGTGCCCATAACAGGGTTTAAACCAAGTGATTAGCTCCACTTCTGCCCTCTCGGTGGGGTTGGTGGCCAGGGCGGGGGTGGGGAAGAGAGGTGGAGGTAGGAGGGGCAGAGGGAAACTGGACAGACCTGAACTGGCCACAGCTTGGAGCTGCCCGGGGCCAGCTCCCTGCCTCATTGTTCTGCTGAGAAGTGAGCCAGCCTCTTCCTCCGTGTCACAGGCTCAGGCGAGGACATGCGAGGCTCCCTGTGACCTCAGAGGGCTCCACCAGGTCTCAGTGGAATGATGTTCAAGGCACTGCCCAGACTTTGGAGGCAGAGACCTCGTTACGCTGAGCTCCTAATGTCCCGCATGGGAGGGCAGTGTCTTTCGAGGTCTTAACCGCGCTTGCTGTGAGCTTTTACAGGCACCGGCTCTCACTCATTTAAACCAACCCTTTTCTCCGAAGTCACCATCGCAGAATTGTTTCTTGAAGGATATTTAGGCCTAAACAGAAGCCCACTCATTTTGAGCAGAATTTTAGTAACATTTTCTAAATCTAGAGATTTGAACAAAAACAGTTGGGAAAAACTGTGGACGTGTGTTCAACAGGTCTCGTGGGCGCTTGCTCTGTGCTGGGTTGTGACCCAGGTAACGGGAACGGGGCAGTCCCCCGCAGTCCCGTCCTCTCCCAAGCTCACTGTGAGAATGACGCCAGCTGCTACTCACTGAACGTCTGCCCCATGCCAGGCTGGTGCTCATCCCTGCGTCTTAGCTGGGGAAGGTGAGGGAGCCCAAGGTCAGCCATGGGGCCAGGTGACACTCCAGGTAGAACGAGTAGCTGAGACATAACGCGATCGGTAAGGCCCCTGGGAGCAGAGGTGGGTCCTGGCTGGAGCAGAGGGCCCTCCACTCCCTCCCTGGGGGGAGATGGAGGGGTGGAGGGCGGGGGGTGAAAGCAGGGCAAGGATTTTTATTTATCTTTTCTAAAAATCGTGTAAAGGAAAATCATTGAAAAGGGTGTGTTTCATTGAGCGCTCGCTCTGTGGGGAGGGCAGTAGCGGACGTGGGGACGTGTCCTCCCTGGGTGGACTCAGGCCTGTGCCGTGCAGGTAAGTCCTCCAGATTGGCACTGCTCGCCAGGGCGTGTCTGTTACCCCAGGAAGTTGTTCGAAGGCATTAAATAAATGTCAGCTTTTTTGAATCGGATTAATATTTATTCAAAAGTACCTTTAAAAAAAATTATAACCTATGAATCTTCAATAAGTTTAAAACAACAATCCGTGCTGCTGGGTGTACTGGGAATCGTGTGTTTAACACATTGGTCCAAAAGATTCCTCATTGCAAACGTAGAAGAAAAACTGAAAAATAAGACAAGCCCCAAGGTGGCCTTGGGACAGGAGACCAGGCCCACCTGGCGTGCCCGGCCCCGTCCAGCCCACTCCTCCCTCCTCCGCTCTCTGCCTGTGGCCCTAACTTCAGGATGGGGTCCCTTCCCATGGCCTCTGAGGAACGAAGAGGCAGGTAGGAGGCGCAGTTCGTCCCCGTAGCGCTAGGCGCATTTCGAGTCAGTTGGGAAGCCACAGAGAGATGAGTGGCGTGGGGCCTGCCGTGCCGTCTGGTCCGGGCCCACGTTCCTCTCAGTTCTCGCGGCCCTAACGCGGCCTGGGCCGGGGTGGGTGCACCGGACAGTCGGGCTCCCTGGCGGCTCTGGCAGTGACCGCGGGCGGAGCCGCCTCGCGTGAATGTTCGTGAATGCCAACATTCGTTCTGTGGGGCGCTGCGGTTTAGGGTGTCTGGGCTGGTCTGTGGGAGCCTTCCAGAGGGAGACAGCTCGGGGGCTTGAGAACATCGTGTGAAATGCATGTTCCTGATCACTGACCAGGCGCCCCCAGGGCAGACACTCTCCCGCCACCTGGTGGCCCTCGCGGTGGCTGCGCCCTGTCCCTGGCAGGCCAGCTGTGAGCTGGGCTGGGTGACAACCACAAAGGGTTCCCTCTGCCGAGGACTCCATGGCGCCATTGTCAGAACACCTGACGTTTCAACTCCTCCTCCTCCTCTTAGAGACCTGAGCCTCGCCGGAAGGAAGAGGGGACAGGAGACGCAGCAGGCCATCGCTCCTCACTCTCTCGCTGTGCAGAGCAGGGGCCAGGGAGCCCCCCGGAGCCGGGAGCGATAACCTCTGCACGAGGCGTCGGACTCGAGACCGGGGCTCTCGGCGCTCAGTGCGTAAATGGCTCGGCTCCCCGCCGGCATCCGCTTCCTCGTCTCCTTCTCCAGGGACCAGTGGTAAGTCCCCGCGGCTCCGGCGAGGTGCCACATGTCCACGTGCGGCGGGGGCCACCCTGTGCAGGCTCTGTCCCCCACTCCCTTATCAAGCACGCGTGGTCCCGACCTCCCGAGGCTGCTGAATTGCTCGCCAGTGGTGGAGCCCGTGGCCATGAGCGCTGTCGAGCTGTCAGACGTCCGGTCCTGGGGTGGCAGCATTGGGACACCTTCCTGGTCCTCAGCGGTTTCTGTAACAGTTGTGGTCCCCACGGGAAAATGACCGCTGACTCCGGGCGGGACTGTGCAATGGCTGTGGGTGAAATAAGGGTGTTAACTCTGAGCTCAGTAAGTGGCCTGACGGGGGCAGAACTTCCAGAGAGAAAAGGAAATCGTGACAAGTTCGGTGCCGACCAGAACCCCACGTCCCGAGGGCGCCTCTGCTTGAACACTGACCGGATGGCGAGGGCGGAGTCCAGCTCCCCGGCCTCTGAACCCCGCTCCCCGGCCTCTGACCCCTGCTTCTCCATCCACCTCCCCCCCCGATCTCGGGGGACAAGGAGAGGGTTTTGCTCTGCCCTCTTAGGTTCAATAATTGGGGGCATGCAAACTAAAGCGACAAAAGACAGATTTAATCACGTATGTGTGCGAGTTCGCGGAAAAACGTGACTCAAAGGGGCTGTTGGGATTTGGGGCTCGTGTACCGTCTCGATGGGGGGAGGGGAGCGGGGGGAGTTACGAGAAAGCAGACGGCCTCTGAGAATGGTGGGCGGGCCCCTGGAAGAGCAGACGGGAGACATGGCAGTGTCGCAAAAGGGTCTGTGTAGGTGCGTGGGTGCCTCTCACTGCTCACACGTCAGTCCCCAGGGAGGGGTCTGCGACAGCCGAGTTCCTGCAGGGGGCCCTGCCCTGGGGCGGAGAGGAGGTTTCAGGAGCGAGTGCTCCCCGTTCAGCATAACTTTTATGCCCCGGTGGGGTTTCCTGGACGCCTCTTTCTCCATCGCGACAGCGCTTTGCGGCTTCTCAGCCCCTGCTGGTTGGTGACGCGCCCGCCGGGGCTCAGGTGTGGGGCTCGGGTGTGACTTGAGGCATCGTCTTTCCAGAGCAGTCGCTGTTGCCTCCTTCCACCTCCTTCCACGTCTCCTGCTGAGCCACAGGGTTTAAACACTTACCTTTGGGGATGTTTATCTCCAACTTCTTTGTTTGTTTTATAACTTTATTTTGATACCATTTTAAAACTCACAGAAGAAAATTGTAAGAATGTTAAGAAACTGCAGAACTCCTGATGCGCAAATTCTTTTTAAGGCTGAGACTTGCGGAGAGGGAGCGGCGCTTCTCGGCCTCGCGGTGTGCGCGAGTCACCCCGGGAGCCTGATAAGCGCAGACTCTGACTCGGTGGGTCCGGGGGGCTCCCGAGCACCTGCGTTGTCCAGGAGATGCGGTGCCCTCGGCCAACTGACCTCACTTCGGGGCCGGGATACAGAGTATTCGTCCTAATTCTGTCCCATCTCTGCCTCCAACTTGCTCCTCGACTTTTAAAAGCCACGTAGCCTTGTGAGAACTCGGCTCTCTCAGCCGTAGCCGAGGGGCTGGCGTCACGTCCCCGCCCGCCATGAGGACTGGCTCTTCGATTTTCATTTGGGGATTGACTTCCGTCCTTTGCACGTGGCGGCAGCGGTGGGCGAGTCTCCAGGCTTCGCACCGCACCACGCTGGCCGCTGGGGGCCCTCGAGGCTCCGTTCCCTTGACCTTGCTGGAACGGCACAGGCCAGCAGGAGGCCGTTCGGGACCTATGGCCAGCGGCTGCTGGCCTCTCTCTCTGGGGCCTTCGCATCTGGGGTGGAGTGATCCCAGGGCAGAGGGGCCGTTAGACTCATCTCGTCCGGCTGCGGGGCCTGGGCTCAACCACAGACGGATTCTTAACATTGTGCCTCACTCGCTTCTCTGCGTGTGCGTGTGTGTGCGCGCGCATGTGTGTGCGCGTGTGTGTGCGCGCATGTGTGTGTGCGTGCGTGTGCGTGTGCATGCACATGCGCGTGCACACACACTTTTTGAGAGTAAGTTGCACACACTGTGCCCTTTTATTTCTAAACACTTCGTGTGTATTTCCTCTGAACGAGACATCGTCACGTGACTGCGCACGGAGCCGAGAATCGGGGAATGTCACACCGATCGGGCGCTGTTACCTTTCTCGCGGGCGCATTCAGAACTATTTCAGACGTCCAGTAACGCCTCTCGTAGCCTGCTTCCCGGCCCAGGACCCAGTCCAGGGTCAGCCGCCCTGTGGGGTTAGTCTCCTTTCATCTGGTGCTGCTTCCCAGCCTTTCCCTGTCGTTGATGACCTTGACAGTTTGGAAGGGTGGAGGCCATTTCTTTATAGACTGTCTATTGTCTGGGTGTCTGGGATTTCCTCGTGATTAGACTGAGATCATGCCTCTGGTCAGGAACACCCCAGGAGGGAGATGGCCTCTCACTGAGGCGAAGGCCTTACGAATAGGGGGCGGGCGTGTTCTGAGTGGAGCAGTGTAATGTATGGGCATTAAGACACCAGAAGAACCGGAGAGCAAGTGGGAGGAGACAGAAATACATAGTTGTTTGTGTGTGCGTGTGGTGGCGGGGCGGGGGGGAGGAGGCGGAGGCCCAGGGAAGGGGGCCGAGACCCAGGAAGGAGGCCGAGACCCAGGGAAGGGGGCTGAGACCCAGGGATGGAGCCGGAGGTCCAGGGATGGCTGTTCGGCTCAGGTAACCTAGCCGGCCTGGACCATCCCATAGCGCAGGTATACTAGGGCCTCCGGGCTCTGCAGACGTCGTCTGGGGATCTAGAGGAGCTCACTATTTCTGGGTTATTTATTCTATTTTGTTAATATGTTACTACATCTAATAGAAATAGAATACTTATAAATAGAATGTTCTATTTATGTCTTGGTGGAGTGCAGAGAACATGAACCCAAGGCCCATTTAAGTAGAGCCACTCCCAGAATCCCCCTCAGCTGGGCGATTATGAGACTCCGCTGGTCAAGCACATACCTGTCAACTGGTGGTACGTGGCACCCTTGAGGCTCCAGATTCTTCTCAGATGCTGACTGAGGAGGTGTGGAGGCGACTCGGTCTGAGAACTTCTCAGAAAACTCCTTACAGAGATTGCAGACGGGAGCCCTGTACCCAGACAGGGGCAGGTCGGGGTCCCCTCCCGGCTGCACTGGGTCGCAGTGAGGATGGACGTGACCAGCGAACCTGCCTCTGGGCTGGGGATTTGGGTATTGAGGGCTCGCAAAGGCCAGTGGTGCAATTTATAGAATCCTGGGGCTATTGACTTCTGCTGGGGGTCACGGGTGGTGACACAGAGCTTCACGCAGAGAGTCGAGACTTCCACTCCCTCCCGGGCAGATGGTTTTCGGAAACGCGGGGACAGAGGCCGGGGCGTTGTGTCGGATCCGGCGTACCCACGTCATCTTTGTTCTTGGGGGTACACCGTGCACTCATTTTTTATGGTTTCACTTTTGTCCCGTCTGGTGTTGGGTGTGAGCGGCTTGGGGAGCGAGGGATTCTGGAGGGGCCGTCAGTGCGCGTGTCCTTGATGAAGAGACGCGGGACACGTCTTAGTCGCTTATCAAGTGTGTGTCGAGAGCCTGGCGAGTCGGTTTGGCGTTTTCCTCTCCCTGGGGTGTGGGTCTCCTGGCGGGTGTAGATTCGAGCCCCACAGTCCCACCAGCTCTTCCCCCCCCCCGAAAGAGCCTCTTTCTTTATTTTTAAAATCGAGACGTATTCGCTGGACCCGTGGTGTCCAGAGAGGCATGCAGACCTAGGGTTCTTTGGGTCATTCGCGGAAAGGTGCCCTTGAGTGAGTAAATCACACTAAAACCGTGGGCGTGAGCCGGGAGGAGGCTCAGCACCCCAGGGAGCCGGCCGCGGGCACCTGCAGACGGGGAGCACCTGCCTGTCCCTGCTGTCACTCCAGCGCCTTTGCTGGAGGGTCTCCTCCAGTCACGCCACCGCTCAGCTGGAAAGCCATCGGCCTTTTGGGGCCAGAAACAGGACGGGCTTTTCCGGGCGAGGGCTGGGCCTTGGGTCACAGAGAGGACCCGCCT
>NW_006439713.1:657789-665534 GCF_000325575.1 Pteropus alecto | reverse complement strand
GTCTCCATCTCCTGCCAAGCACTTTTTCCTCCTGACCTATTTTCTTCCCCTAAGAAATGTTTTTCTGTAGCCTGATTCAAACTAAAAGTTTGGAATGAACTTTTATCTTCTTACTAAAGTGTCTGTTTTTCTTTAGACTCCTATATATTTCAACACTTCCCCCCTCGACCTGTTTCCCTCATAAACCAAAAAGAGCAGCAGGGCTTTGGGCCAGTGTTTCTCTGTCGTTGGCTTTATTCATAGCTTGTCAGCGTCACTGAGTGTTTCTCAGTGAGGTCAGTGAGGTATTTATGTTTCTGCCTTATGTATGTCCTTCTGAAAAGTCTCATAGAAGCTAAAAAGTAAAAAATAAATACGATCTTCAATGCTCAGGAGAGCAGGCTTACAAGAAACTTGCAGTTAATTTTGTTTCAAACTAAATAATCATTCCTTTTGTCTGCTTTGTAAACACGTGTTCATCTTCTGAGTCCCAGATTTCTCTTTGTAGTTTTTTTATATATAAATCTTTAAACAGTTGCAATTTGGATAGAGCGAAAGCGATGTTTTTTTAATGTAATATTTTAGCGATAATATAAATAGGGTTAGTCATGGACGTAGAGCTGAATGAATAGTACACAGCATGAGGACACTCAAGAATACGCTTATGTTCTTCATGTGTCTCGTATACTTTGGTGTCATCCGTGCCCCTGTTCTGTTTCAGGTATAAAGCCTTCATTTTTATTTTGACGTTTTTGCTGTATGCGAGTTTCCACTTATCCCGAAAGCCTATCAGCATAGTCAAGGTAAGAAATCATTAAACACTTAATTTCCTGTCCTGCCTATCTATAGTCTCTGTAAGGAACTAGTTACTTTAAGAGGCAGTTTGCTGGGGGGCGGGGGCAGCGCTAGGAAAAATGGAGAAAATGTATCGTGTAGAAGGAAGTTATTTTGCTGCTCTGGCTTTTAGTTTCTCTTTTTTGATTTTAAAATCTTCAGAACGTCTTTAGGATTTATAATTTCAGAGGCAGTAGACTTTTGCTTATATTCAGTTGACGGTTTCAGGATTCTAAAGCTTAATTAAATATTTATTCTGTCTTGTGTGAATTTTCCCTCCAAAACACCCGATCTCGCGTTGTTCCCGAGCTGCTTCTGCAATGCTCGCGTTTTCATTCTGAGTCTGGCTGTGGTGGTGGTTCTCCATTATTCTAAGAACGCTGGGTTTCTCTGAGTGATGGGTGGACAGGAAGCTGTGAAGCAGGCATCTAATGAGACCGAGCGAAGGAGGCTGGAGTAGACAGTGCCACGTACTAGCCCCTGTGACCTGGGGAAGCCAGTCACGCTCTGACCCTCACCAGAAGGACACCGTTTCGCCTATAGATTGTCGACACGCTTGAGTAACTTTTGAGTCTGTTGTAGAAGGAACAAGGACATTGCCCAGTGCCAAAGGGAGCTCGTTTCCGGCTCGATTGTCCTGTCCCTCACTCTGGGGCCGTTGGCAGAGCCCGCTGTAACTCTGTCGACCTTTTCCACGGTGCTTCCTCCACTCCCTGTGGGCATTCGAGCGCTGGACACCTGCCGTCCGTCTCAGGCTGCTCGAGAGGCCATGCCAAGGCTGGCGCTTCCGTGGACAGTTAGCTCTTTGTCCCTGTTTTCCAGTAAGTCCCAGCGGCTGTCAGACATCGTCCATGACTCAAAAGACCAAAACTCCTCCTCGGCTCCTACTTAGTAGGAGTTTCCCACGCCCTTCAGGTCGCTTGCAAAATTCTCACTTTTTTGACAGTTCTAATGACTGGAAATGTTTGCAGACGTTTCAAAATGTGGTTCTTATGAAAAAGATAAGGGTGAGACAGGAGACAGGGGGTCTTAACGCACACGCATTCACTCGGCTGGCGACTCAATAACGCACACGCATTCACTCGGCTGGCGACTCAAAAGCAGCACCGGTGACCGGCCGCTGTGCGTGAAGAGCTGCTCCTCGTCCTCCTGTAGGGGGGTAGGGACTCGTGCAGCTGATGAGACAGGCAGGTTACGAAAACGAAGAGGCCTTAGGGAGCTCCAGGGAACTAAAGGAGCGGGTAGTTGTGGGGCTCCTTGGGTTCGGGACTGAACCCGAAAGGTTGGGTTGGGTTGTGGGGTGAATGCCTGGAGCACTAGATGGGGCTGGCCATCGCCATGAAGCCCTCAGGTCGGCGTCGGGACCGGGCGGTGTGGTCCTGTCGGGACCGGGGCCACGCCAGGCAGGTCTGCTTCTGAGGGCCACAGGGGGGATGGGGCCACACCAGGCGGGTCTGCTTCTGAGGGCCACCTCCGTTGTGTGGACCTGTCCCTCGCTCTCATGTGGCTGTGCCGCATCCCGCTGTGCCACCTGACAGGGTAGGTCCCTTCGTCTATCCTGGGTAGCTGGCCCCAGGATGCTGGCAATTGGCTTCCCACTGCACGGCCGCTCTGAGCAGCCGTCGGTGGCGCCCGGATGCGCCTGTTTGCTGTGTGTGTGCCGGGGGGGGCGGGGTCTGCCGGATGGGGTGCTGCCAAACGGCCCTGCCTGGGGCATCCGTGGGCCCCGCAGGCAGACTGCCCTGCTGCCTCCCCGACCTCGGGCGCCAGGGGCCCGGGGAAGGCTGTCGGGGGAGGGGCGCCGGGCCTGCTCTGCGTCCCCGCCGAGCCTGTCACCTGAGTGCTCTTTCTCTCCGGCTCTGTCCTCCCATGGACGCCCAGGGCGCGCTCCATCGGTACTGTGCGGCCGTGAACGACGACGAGGTCAGATTCGACGGCCAGAGCCAAAAAGCCAGTGACAGTCCCCCACACCAGCTCCCGGACAATGAGACGGACTGCGGCTGGGCCCCGTTTGGTGAGTTCTGTCAGCGTGCTGTGACCGTCCGGCCACCGAGGCGGGCTGTCTCTGCAGGATTCTTCCACGGTGACGAGCGCCCGGAGCCCGCTGGCAGTGACGATGTCCTGGAGGGCGACGGCGTCCAGGGACAGCCCGCCCCCCGTCGGCTGCTGCCACGCTGTACAGGGCCATGCGCAGAGCTACTGCCCCCCAGACAGGACCCCGTTAGCGGGGAGACCTGCGGAAGACCATTAGCTGGCGCCGGGACTCGCAGAGTGGGCACGGGGACAGGACCGGGGACGAGGACGGGGGTGGGCGGGAAGGCAGAGGAGCGGAGGCCGGGCGGGGTCTGGCTGAGCCCCTAATAAAGCCGGTGCCCACGGCGCGCCCCGCGGCTCGTCCGCCCGTGCGTCAGGAACGTGTCAGACGTGGTTCTCTCCACCTGTGCCAAGAAGCCAGACGGGGCCGCGTGCCAGGCCTGCTGTCCCCCCCGCTCCAGAGCTGACGTGGCGCGAAGATGCAGCGCCGCTCACCTTTGCCGCCCGTGTCACCCACGCAGGTCAGGACAACTACCAGCAGCTGCTCGGGGCCCTGGATTACTCCTTCCTGTGCGCGTACGCCGTCGGCATGTACCTCAGGTAGGCCCGCCGGGCTTCGCGAGGCCCTCGCCGGCCACAGCCACTCGGGGCGGGCCTTAGTCCAAGAGGCTTTCGTTCAGAGGCTGAGATCTTCAGGGACCCTGTACGTGTCGAGCATCTTTCCTGAGAACCCCCGAGGGTGGCACCATCAAGACCCAGGCCCCCGGCCCGGCGCCCTTGAGGGTGGTAGATGCACACAGGGCAGTTTCTGCTGATGGAGAGGATGACTTCCCCGTCCTGCGTGTGCACAGTTCGCACTGTGTGGCAGAACTTGTGTGGATGTGTGCGTGGGTGACAGCGGACACAGAGGCCCGAGGCGTGCGGTGCCCAACCGAACGTGAGCCCGTCTGAGGACAGACAGCACGGTGCCAGCCGGAGGCTTCTCGCGTGTGGGTGGCAACCAGGCTGCTCGCCGTGTCCCATCTCGAGGAATAACGTTGCCGTCTTAAACACTGTGATCTGACTGGGTACCAAACCTGTAGTATAAAAAGACCCAAACGTTGGAGTGTGTTTTTCTCAGTTACTAGAAAACAGAATTTAAACGCTCTCAGCTGGGAGTGATTTTGTCCCCTAGGAAACATAGAGCAGTATCTGGAGACACGTTTGGTTGTCACAGCTGGAGGAAGGGGTGCCACCGGCCTCCAGAGGGCAGAGAACAGGGTGCTGCAGCACACGAGACAGCCCCCACCACAAAGAGTGACCCGGCCCAAGGCGTCGGGAGTGCCGACGGCAAGAAACCTGGTTTGAATGAAGGGGGTTTTGCGGTTGCTCACTTATTGGCAAAGGTCATTCCCCGTGTAGCTTGCCAGCGACGACTGTGAAACTCTGCCTGTGAGACCTGCAGTCGACTCACGGTGGCCGAAGGGCGGGCCCCGCTCCCTTGCGTGGCCTCTTACTGGTTCGATGGCACGTGGATCGTGTAGCGTAGCGGGTAAAATCAGATGCGGTGGGCACCTTCGCCGGCCCGGGTTGTTCCTGGCGGGTTTCGGCGGGCGTGGTGTGCCCTTTAGCGCCTGTGTGCGTCTGGTAGACTGTGGAAGCTGTGTGTCTTATCAGGCTTTTCTTTAGAACTTTTACGTAGAGATCATATTTGGACCCAATATTGAATAGCAAGCAAGAAATACGCGGGAGAACATTTCTAAGCCCTGGCCCATGGCTCTAGCTCTCGAGAGACCCATCTGACTCAGCCACTTGTTCCGTGACCTTGGGCAGATCAGCCGGCCCCTCTGGGACAGCCCTTCCTCTCAGGAGTGAGCGAGTTGGAGCAGACAGCTCGTTTAGCTCTAGAATGCTCCTCTTGAGTTCATAAGTATCAGCTTCTACTCAGCTTAGAATTTGACCTGATTGTTTTTCTTAATTTTAAATAGCTACATCTGCTTTAGTGTTCAAAAGGTCATTTGTGTGATAGTAGGTCGAGCTCTTTTATCTGATGAATTCAGAAGGAAAGAGCAGAATTTCGGAGACAGTTCGTGGCAGGCAGGTGTCCTTCTTTAGTCTGTTTCACATCCATCTGACTCCTGGAATGATCTATGGAAGGAGATGAGACCCGTAGGGTTTTTGACGATTGCGAAAGGCTCACGGTCTCTTACGATCATTCTATAGCTTCTTTATGCACTGAATAAGCCACAATGTCAAGTCGCTCCACAGTGAAGTACATTTACATTCCCCTAAGCCGGTAGAGGTATGTTCCACATGGCCTGGTTGTCTTGGCGTGATGAATGTATATTCCCTAGTGGGACACTGCAGACTTGTCGCCCCCACCAGCACCGCTAGAGCTGTTTACGGCGGACCCACCACCAACCAGGCACGGGACCCACACTGATCTCGGCTGAGTCCCCAGTTTAGAGGAGAGTTCTCCAAAGACACTAACTCTTACTGAGTCACGACGCTTTTCAAAGGAGCACATAGTGGCCCTACCCTGTGTTTCAGACCCTACCTCAAAGAAAATCTCTGCCTTTAAACCAGATGCCAGGGCCTGTGGCAGGCGGGGGAGCTGGCAGAGCCCAGCCAGCTCGGTGTGTTAGTGTGGGCGACTTAAGGACAGCTCCAGGGCCCAGAGACGCACTCACCCTGACGAGCGATGCCTTTTCCTAGCAGGATAAGTTTTTGGTTTTTTAAGCGGGCGGCCATCATGTGTATAAGCCGTGGTGTTTGAGTTTTATTATTTGACAGTGACTTTTACTAGAAGTAAAGTCTTAAAAGAGGTTGCCAACGGCCGATTTCTGGTTAATAACTGCTCCACTGGGAAGCAGTTGTGATTAGATCTTCTTGGAAACGGCGGTGCTTCGGAGTTCTCGAAGCTCAGAGAACAGCCTGGCAGCGCCTGGAAGGGAGCCGCCGGGTCGTTTACAGTGTGGGCGTGTTCTTCCCCTCATGTTTGTCTTTCCTTTCTCTTTATCCTCAGTGGCATAATAGGGGAGCGTCTGCCAATTAGGTATTACCTAACTTTTGGGATGCTGGCCAGCGGCGCCTTCACTGCCCTGTTTGGGTTAGGGTATTTCTACGATATCCACAGTTTCGGATTCTACGTGGTAACTCAGGTGAGGTCTGGGTCCGTGGCTCACCACGTGCGGGGTCTCCACGCTGAGCTGGAGGGGGTGTCTGTGCCGTGAGCCCCTGCCACTGACAAGAGAGGGGACAGCAGATGCCGGGAACTGGGGGGACCAGACCTGTGACCTGTCCAACATCGGGGCCAGCGCTGGCATGTAAAGGTTCTCTCGTCTTCTCTGAGAGTCCAGCCGCCGTGAGGTTTTCCTTAGTTTCAGGAGTGGCCTCTTAACGGGTCCCATCTGTCCCTACGTAGCAGGGGGATTGTGCCCTACGAGTCCTTCTGTCATCATTCGGATGCCTTCGAGGTGTTCTGTCTTGTGGCAGATTGGACCGCCCAGGAGTGGGAAGGACATGGGGCATAGTGAAGGCAGGAGGAGGGGACGTCGTGGGCGTCGTCGGTAGCAGGGTGGGGTTGGAGGTGGTCCGTGGGAGGGAAGGGGGGCGTCTGAGGGTGCTGGAAGCAGCAAAGGCCGAGACAGGCCCACGGCTTCGCCCTGCCAGCTGCGCCTAGCCCGTCCTGGAGCGCTCCCAGCGGCCCTGTGGCTAAGTATTGATTAGACGTGGAAGGTGACGTAACATAATGAGCTCGACTTCTGAGTCTCTCCAGGTAGCCTAGGGGGGCGTCATAAAATCATCAAAGCAAATTGGACATAATTTGCTTTTAAAAATTTGCCACAGGACTTGTAAAAGTTTGGCCGTTTTAATTACAAAACTTATCCCTTCATAGAAAATTAGAAGGAAGGAAAAAACACTTTCCCAGAGTTCCAGCATGTTCCTGCAGGGCAGGCCACGCCTGGCGGGCCCACGTGGACTGCCACCCCAGCAGTCTGCAGGGGAGTCGGCCCGCCCCGGGCTGGCTGTGGGGTCCCTCAGCTGAGCCGTGTCCCACGTCGTCTTGTAACGTGGCCCCCAGCACACCCACTCGCCAGCACGCTTCCCGGACCCCTTCTGAAAACGCGAACGCGGGGTCCTCCCTGAAAGCGGAGAGACGCTTCCTCCAGGCGCCCAACCGAGGCTGCGCTTGCTCGGTCCAGAGGACACAGCTCCTTCATGACGTGAGACGGGAAAGCGTGCTGCTCGTAGCCGCACCCAGACGCGACAGCCCCAGTTCCACGAACAGAGGGAAATTTCCCTCTTTCTGTAAAGTTTCAGATTAAAAAGAGACTGAGCAGCGTGGCCCCAGGCTGTCAACAGTCTTTCCTCCCTAGCAAGAGATTTCTTTCTTTTCCCTACTTATCCTAAAATTATGCTTGTGATTATAGAGAGAGAGCGTTTAAAGGACATCTTTGGGTGCTGAGGCTCACGTCAAATGGGGTTTGGCCCCCTTGTTTGGCGGGAGTCCCGGCCGTGCCCCCAGAACGGAAGCGGAAGCTTCCCTGAGCCCCGACTGACGGCAGCCGGGCGCCCCCTGTGCTTCCCTCCCTCCCCCGCCGCAGGTCGTCAACGGACTGGTGCAGACCACCGGCTGGCCCAGCGTCGTCACCTGCCTCGGCAACTGGTTCGGGAAAGGCAGGTGAGGGAAGCAGCACGTGGAGTTTTAAAGATTTGCGTCTGAACTTTAGTGTTTCTTTAGATTTATTGCAAGAAAAAAAAATAGTCCATTCTGTGAAATAAGGTGACTGAAACCTCTGGGACTTGAGGTTCTGAACGTCGGGTGGCCTTTGTCCGAGGAGGAGGTCCTCCTCGCCGTGCGTGTGGTCAGGTCCGTGCCACTCTGTGCAGCTGGCCAGCGGCGGGGGCGGGCCTGG
>NW_006439713.1:652251-656663 GCF_000325575.1 Pteropus alecto | reverse complement strand
GTGGCTCCTCCGGGGCAGGCACCTGGCCCGCGAGGCTGCACCTGTGCACCCCCGTCCCGCCCCTGCCAGCTGACACGTGCCTTGCCAGCGTGTCTGCTTCCTCATAGGGTGGATCTCGGACAATGTTATAAAACCACGGCCTGACTTAAGACAATGTATTTTAATTAGGTGCTGAGTGTTCTGTGAGTCACTCAGATGATTGGTTCCATTCTAGACTCGGCACCAAACTTTCATTCTAATTGAATTCGAAATTACTTTTAAAACAGAGATCTGGCAGGACAAGCATTCTTAGTTCGGCTCCTGGCAGAGAGGTGCTGCTTCGCCCCGTGTCAGGGCGTTCCAGCCCCGCGGGCTACTGGGGAGCTCTCTTTGGCATTTCCGTCTTTGGTTTGGCTGAAAGCAAGATGCGTCACAGGGCGGCGCCCTGCTGTGGACTCCAGGTGAGGCTGCCTGGCGGCGCCCTCTCCACCTGTGCCCAGCTTGCAGCTGGCGTCCTTCGAGTGCCGGCCTCGTCACCCGGGAAGCCGGGGCACCTGCAGCTCCTGCGTCTCTGCTGTCGCCACGGTCAGCCTTGAACTTGAACGCGGGCTCCCAGGCGGCCTGCAGGGGGGATTCAGACACCGCAGGTGTGAGCGCGGGGGCTGGGCTGCTCTCTCTTGCCAGCCTGTGCCTCTCACTGTCGCGTGACTGTCACCGGGGTTCTGGGAGGGGCACTCGTCGTCCACGCTGGCTCCCCAGCACCTGGAGCTTCGTCGTCTGGACGCCAGGGTGTTCCGTACACATGAGTCACCTGGAGAACAATGCACTTCCTCTTTGCTAGTGCAGGTGCATTCTGCCCGAGGCCTCGGTCCATGGTGGCTTTTACTCTCTTCCTCAAGCGAGAGCAGGCTGGTTCTGGGGGAGGAGGGCGCGCGGGGCAGGGCAGGGCTGTGGCGTCTCGAGGTGCCAGAGGCGGGGAGGGGGGTGTGGAACCAAAGGCCTGACCACAGGTGGCCCCCCACCTGTCACCTCCCACGCCTCCGGGTGGCAGCGCAGCTTCTTACCTGCCGTCTCAGCCCCAGCCTTGTTAGTAAACGTACTCAGGGCTCAGTGAGTCCCTCATTCATTCATCTTAAATTCCTTCTCACTGCCCCTGCTCCCCTGCTCCCAGCCCCTGCCGCCCCGCCCGCCCTTTGCCAGCTCGTTGGGGCGGGGTCCTCGGGCACTCTGGCCTCCCCCAGAGCCCAGGCCCCTCGGTTCCTGGCCCCTGCTGCACTGCATCGCCAGGCACTTCCTTCCGATGGCTCATCGCTCCTGGAGCTCGGCCGTCCTTGTCACACCTCCCCAGCTCCTCCGTCTGTCCCCCCCCAGCCTCTGCTAAGGCCGGTCCCCAGTGCCTGGCCCACTCGGCGTTTCTCTGCCTTCCCGCAGAAGCACCCCCTTGTCAGCCCCCTCGCTGCGTCTCCCCCCGGGCGGGTATTGGCTCTGCCTCTGAAGTCACGTCTCCCCTTTGCATGAAAATCTGAGGTTGCGGATGTTTGTATCAGACAACTGAGCACACACCCTGCACTGTCCCGTATGTCATCGCCACGGCACAGAGCGCTTCCTGTGAGCAGGAGCCGTGCCAGGCGTGGTACACGGATCTGATCGTGGCCTTCCAGGAAAGGGCCCGTGGGCAGGGCACTAACTGACCTGCTCTAGGTGACACAGTCAGCGGGCAAGGCAGGGTGTGACCAGGTGCCACCAAATGACCTGCTCCAGGTGACGCAGTCACTGGGCAAGGCAGGGTGTGACCAGGTGCCACCAAATGACCTGCTCTAGGTGACGCAGTTAGCGGGCAAGGTAGGGTGTGACCAGGTGCCAACTCACCCATCCAGACCGCCTTAAACTTTGGCTGGGGACCCCTTAGGTCCTTGGGATAGGTTTTTGTGGGTTCAATTAAAAACAGATTTTTTCATTTTCATGGTAATCCTAAAAAAAAAACAAAAAACAAATTTTGTCAGTTATAAATGCCATCTCCTTTTATAAAGATAAGATGCATTTTAAGGGTATTTCCTACAATTGGAGTTTGGGGGTCTTAAGTCAAAGTTTCTCAAATCTAGGTCCCTGGGACCCTGGGAGGTAGAGATCACTGGGGAGCGTGGGAACTTTTCTTTAAAAAGCATCCGAGAAAACCGGCCGTGTCTTCCCCTCCCCGTTTGCTCCTGATGACGAGCCAGCGCCGGCCGGGTCCGGAGGGACCTCTGTGTGCTCAGCTTTGAGGGGGACCCCGAGCGCTCCCCGGCGCACCACGCCTCCGAGGCGCCAGCCTCATGGGAGGGTGCGTTTCTGACTTGCGCTGTGCTGGCCCCCAGCACCCAGGGCGCTGTGCCCACGAGTGTCTGCGGCAGAGAGCCCACTCCCGTCCCTCCGCACTCAGGCCCGAGCCAGTCCAGTGAGTGAGGCCTCGCGCCGTGGCCCGGCGTCTCCTGTCAGCCCCTGGCCAGTGCAGACAGGGCACATTGGCCTGAGGGGCCACTTGCCGTCCTCCGCAGCAGCACGGAGCTCAGGCCGTCAGATTCTTCCTGTGAGGGAATCGCTGTCACCTTCTTCTCGTGATGGGGAGGTGACGTGTGTGAATGCTGAAAGCCAGCTGTGAATGATGACAAGCAGATGCGACAGGCAGGCCACATCGCCGTGCGGCTCGGGGTTCGTTTCTGCCCCCTCCTCGCCCCTGCTCACTGATGCTCTCTGCCGCAGACACTCGTGGGCACAGCGCCCTCGGGGCCTGCTTGCAAAGCATGCTCGGACCTGCAGCCAAGGGCTGCAGGCGCCAGTAGGCGCCCGTCTGTGGCCGGCAGGGAGGGCCGGCCCGTGCTCTGCTCCTTCCTGCCCAGCGCGTGGCCCCTCGGGGCCTGCCTGCAAAGCACGCTCGGACCTGCAGCCGAGGGCTGCAGGCGCCAGCGTCCTGCCAGGCGAGAGCCCAGGAGAAGCCCTGTCCTGGGGCTGGCGAAGGCTCAGCAGCGGGGGCCTCCAGACACCGTGGGGGTGTCGCGGTGGGCTGCAGGAAACCACACGGCCGAGCTGCTGACATCACTTTGAGTGGTCACACGTCTCAGGTGGCCATCGGGACGCCAGTGCTGTCCCTGCCAAGCCACACAGGCCGGGTGTGGAGGAGCCCCCAGCCCAGCAGAAGGTGCTCGGCGAGGCCCCTCCGCGGGTGCCGCCTCTGTGTCGTGGAGGAGGGAACTCGGCTGTGGGAAGCGTAAAGCCCGGAGCTCACTTTGTTTCCAGGCACTTAAACCGGTTCACCAGAAGCTGTAAGGTCCGGGATCTGGGCGCTGGGGGCGGCCGAAGCCGTTCGGCAGGCGCCCCCCTGGATCTGGGCGGAGGTGGGGCTGCTCCCCCCAGCTCCTCGGGCCGCACGTCTGGCCGTCGGTGCCCGAATCACACTGGAGTGATTTTTGAGTAAGATGGAGACGGCCCAGCGGCCGGCTTTGTTACTTTTCACGTGTTCGTTCTTCCGTGCATTTAATAAGAGGTGCTTTATTCTACATCAAGACACGTTTGGTCCCCACTAACTTTTATTTCTAGTTCATTCCGTGACATTAGGCAACGCGACACAAATGTCACTCGTGACGTCGCCCACACGCTTCTCCTGCTTTTCCGTTTCTTCCTCCCCCGAGCGTGCGCCGGGGGCTCGTCGCTGGCCAGCGTGTGCTCCGCTTGTCTGTGCGTCACGGGTAAACTGTCCTCCGTGCTGCTCCGCAGCTTTCACATTCTCGACCGCCGGCCTTGCTGGTGGCAGTTCAGCTCTCCCCACTGCCGCCCCCGTGGGGATGAGCAGCCCTGGGGGGCCGAGGGAGGCAGGACGCGTGCTGACTGAGGAAAGCTGTCGACGGCCTCATTTCGGCGTCATTTCCCGTGCTGGCGAGAACACGCAGCCCTCGGCTCACGCGCTGCCACACGTTTGGTGTTTCAGATCCGAAGGACGTCGCCTGCTCCTCCACGCCGGTGGCGGTAAGGACTTGCTCCCTGCTTCCTGTGTCTTCTTGGAGGGTGTCGTCTGCCGGGTGACTGCTGACTGTCACCAGCCTGGTCCTGTCTGTGCAGTGTCCGTGGGGAACAGAGTGGATGTGGCGCCACCTCGCATGGGGGCAGTTTGGGAATGGGGCGAATCACTGCAGTCTGGGGGAGGGACTTCCTCCCGGAGGGTGACCGGAGGCTGGGAACCGGCCATGCCCGGAGGAGCGGGGACATCCTGGCCTCGCCCTGGGCGGACGTCACCGTGTGGCTGCGGAACGGGGTGAAGGTAAGCTGGCTGACAGCGCTTTAAACAGCCGTCCACGCACGTGAGGTGGGCGTCAGCACCGCCTCTCCCGGGCAGCGTGCCGTCTGCTGCCACCTGTCCCTCACCTCCGCGCACGCTCAGCCGCCACAGGGCCCTGCGCTCC
>NW_006439713.1:636009-651511 GCF_000325575.1 Pteropus alecto | reverse complement strand
TGGCCCTCCCCCCGCCCTGCCCGCCTGACCCCCACAGAGACGTGCGTGTCTTCTCTGGCTTCGCTCACCCAGAGCCGATCTCTGTTCACCCCGGAGACTTGCTTGGCCCTGGTCTCGGAACCCTGTCCACCCCGGGAGCAGGGCAGATCCCACGGGGCCATCCCGGCCTCTGCTCCCGTAGCCCGTCCATGGCCAGGCGTGTGCGTGTTCTTTGTGTGTGCATGTGTGCGTTCTGTGTGTGCATGTTCTGCGTGTGTTCTCTGTGTGTTCTGTGTGTCTGCATGTTCTGTACATGTGTGTGTGTTCTCTGTGTGCGTGTGTGTTCTCTGCATGTGCGTGTTCTCTCTGTGTGCATGTTCTGCGTGTGTGTGTGTGTGTTCTCTGCATGTTCTGTGCGTGTGGCTGGAAACCCTCTCGTCACCTCCACAGCCCGCGGCCAAGTCGCCATCGAGTCCCCTCTGACCCACTAATCAGCCCGAAAACAACGCACTTTTGCTCCCCTAAAACCCTCCCTTCGCACCTCACGCGGAGACGTTTGCCGAGACGGAGGCAGAGCGCGTCAGCACCTTGCCCGCAGCCGCAGCCGCAGCCGCAGCGGCTCCCAGTCTTCTCAGCAGGAGCCCGGTGTGCCCCTCCCCGTCCGTCTCCCCCAGTGGAGGCGGGGTGCTCTCTGCCGAGGGCCCGCACAGCGCCTGCCACAGTGCGGCGGCGCCCCAGTGTCTGCGTAGGTCACTCGTTAACGCTTCGGACTTTTGAGTACAATTAACTTGAAAAGAAGGATTCCGGTACAAAAATAAGGAAACAAAATCAATTTTGAAAATCACTGCTGCTGCAGGAAAATTAGCATCATATGATTCTAACTCTAGTTGATAATTTTAAATGTTTAGAAGGCGTTTTCCTGCCGTGAGCGTGAATCTTAATGTCCCGGCATATACGGTGTTTCGTCGTGCCGTGGAGCAGCTTAGACGTGCAAGGACCCACCGCCTCTGGACGTGGGGACAGCTTCGGCGCTCACCTTCTACCCCGGGGCATCTTCTGGGCATGGGGACTGGGCACCGAGTGAGAAGGGACTTTGGGGAGAGGGCGGATCTTCAGAAGCAGAGGAGAGCGGACCGGCTCGCTGAGCCCTGGGGTCCCCAGCTGGCCCGGGAAGTGTCGTCTCTTCCTCTTTTCTCTCCTCCTTTAGTCAGACCAAAAAAAGACAGAAGACTCAAATGACCGAACTCTAGAAGGAGAGAGGAGTCATTATGACCCACTTCACAGAAGTCAGAACTGCCAGGGGAACACCGTGGACAGCTGCCTGCTGACGAACTCGATAACTTAGAAAAGGGACACGTTCCTAGAGAGAGATAAGCTCCCGAACTGACTCGAGAGAAGAGAAAACCGAATACACCTGTGACGAGAAAGGAATTGAACTATCACTTTAGAATTTTAACACAAAGAAAAGCCCAGGCCAAGAAGGCTTCACTGGTGGATTCTTCCAGACATTTAAAGAAGAATGAACACTAAATGTTCACAAACTCTTCCAAAAACTAAAAGAGAACAGTTTCCTTTCATTCCATGAGGTATTATCCTGATAACAAAAGAAAACAAAGACGTCACAAGAAAACTATAGACCAGAATCTTTATGAATAAGACGTAAAACTTCTCAACAAAATGCTAGCAAACCTAATCCAGCAACATGCAGAAAGGATCACACGCCGTGAGCGAGTGGGGTTTCTCTCAGGAACACACAATTGTTTTAACATCTGAAAATCAGTTAATGTGATAGACAAAGACAAAAACCACGGGATCATCTCAATCGGACCAGAAAAAGCATTTAACAAAACCCAGGGCCTTTCACGATGAGACACGCAACAAATCAGAAGTGCAAGGGCCCTGCCTCGGCCACGTAAAGGGCATCTGAACCGCACCGCCAGCTCACGCTTGGCGGCGAAAGACCGGATGCCCGCCCCCAGGTCAGGAGTGCACGAGGACGCTGTTTCCACGTAGCGTTCCTCGGGGTTCTAGCCAGGGCAGTTAGGCAAGAAAATGAGCAAAAGGCAGGCAGATTTGACGAGAAGAAATAAAAGTACCTCTGTCTGCAAATGACATGATCTTGTATATAGAAAATCCCAGGTCACACACACACACACACACACACAACTGTTAGAGCTATTGTTACAAGTTAGCAAGGTTGCAGGACAAAATCAATATACCAAAATCACAGATCTATACATTAGCAATGAACAATCCGAAAAGGAAATTAAGAAAACAATCTTGTTTACAATAGCATCAAAAAGAATAAAATACTTAAGAATAAATTTAACCAGGGAAGTGTAAGACTTTTACATTATTAAATTACAAAACATTGTCGAAAGAAATCAAAGAAGACCTAAACCAGCGAAAAGACATTCCACGTTCACTGAAAGACTCGATATTGTTAAGATGGCAACATCCCCCAACTGACTACGATTCTGTATGATCTGTCGAAATCCAAGCTGATCCTAGAATTCTTAAGAAAGTTCAAGGGATCGAGAACAGCAGGAACAATCTTGGGAAAGAACCAGGGTGGGAGACTCACTTCCTGCTTTCAAAGCTTAGTACCAAGCTGCAGTGACTGAGACTGTGCCGCTGTCCCGAGGGAGATGGACGGACTGACCGACGGGGAGAACCGAGCGCCCAGAAGGAAACACTCTCCGTTATGGTCGGCTGACGTTCGGCCAGGGTGCCGGGACCTGTCGGTGGGGAGAGGGTTCTCTTTTCAACAGGTGGTGCTGGGACAACCGAATATTCACATGCAAAGAAGGTGTTCAGACCTCTTCTTAACACCGTACGCAAACAAGAAAATCCAGCGAAGGCCTAAATGTGAAAGCTAAAACTTTGAAATTCTTGGGAGAAAATGTAGGCTTGTCTCTTCAGCTTGGATCAGGCAAAGCCTCCTTAGATTCGCTACCAGAAGCACAAGCGGTGGAGGGAAAGATCCGTTAGACGTCGTCTGAATTTAAAACTTACGTTTCATAGGACGCCGTGGAGAAAACGAAATGACAACCCACAGATCAGAGAACACATCTCCAGATCACGTATCTGATAAGACTCGTGTCTATAGAAAGAACTCTTACAACTCAGTAATAAAAGACAACCCAGTGGGAAAAACGGGCAAAGGATCTGAACAGACATTTCTCGCAGAAGATACGCGAACGGCCAATAAACACGTGCAAAGCTATCTAACACCATGAGCCGTCAGGGAAATGCAGTCAAAACCACGCTGACACCACTTCACGCTGGCACGGCTGGAATCAAAAGGCAGGCAGTCCCAAACCCGCCCTCACGCACTGCCACTGAGGCTGCAAAATGGGGCCACCGCCTTGGCACACAGTCTGCCAGCTCCTCGGAAGGGCCGGGCTGCCCGCCGTGCGACCCAGCAGCCGCGCTCCCAGGCCACGTCGGAGGGGCGTGGGAACGTGTCCTCGGGAAGATTGTACCCAGATGTTCGTGGTGTGCGATGGCCCCGAAGTGGAGACAGCGTGCTGTCTGCCCGTCGATGCTGTGTGTCCGTACAGCGGAATAGTTCTCAGCAACAGATAGGAACGGGGTGCTGATGCCTGCCACGCACGGATGGATCTTAACGCGATGCCGAGGGAGAGAAGCCAGTCACTGAAGGTCGCGTACCGTATGATTTTCTGTCCGCAACAGGAAAGACGGCGGAGTCAGAAAGTAGATTAGCGGCTGCCCAGGAGGTGAGGGCGGGCGTTCTTTCTGAAGGGAGACGAGAATGTTCTAAAATTGGCTGTGGTGATGGTCGCACAACTGAGTTGCGCACGTCGGTCCTGGATGATTCTTCGAGAAAGAACTTCGTTTCCACCTTCTGTTATCTGAGGGTCTGGAGCCTTGAGGTTCACCCGGTCAGCCCTTTGTTTCACACTGGTCGTTTGTCTGCGTCCCCATGGTGCCTTTTTGTGACGATGGCACGTCTCCTTGCTGCGGCGCGTCAGGTGTAACTTCCGGCTGTCCGTTCGGTAATCGCTCTAATTAAATTTTCTCTTCCAGCATTCGAAAAGCTGTGAGAACGGGGTGCACAGGTTCAGGCTGCAGAAGCAAGCCTCGCCCGCCCAGGTGAGTCACGCGCGGTGCCGCTTGGCGGGAAGTGGGAGCCACTGCTGGGGGACTTGTCCCGGACACCCGCGGTCCTTACGAAACGGGGTCTCGCGTTTCCTTAGTAAAACTTGAGTTTGCTCGTGTTAGATTTCTTTGGCTAGGAGGCTCAGCTTACTTTAAATTTGTAAACCAAATCTAAGCCGTTCGTTCATCAGCGTGCAGTGCTGTGGGCACCACTCTGGGTGGTCTGCGCGAGCATCGGCCACGTCTCTGTGGCACTCACGTCCAGGAAGGGTGTGGGGGGCACCCAGGAAACAAGCCTTCTGCCGCAGCTGCGTGCCAGGAGGACAGAGTCCGGGGGCGGGGTGGGGGGCACTAGTTCAGGCCTCGTCGTGGGGGCCCTCGCTAAGCAGCCGGCATTGGATAGAGCATGTCACCAAAGAGACGGCAGGCCTTGGTTCAGGCCCGGCCACCCCGCAGGCTGACCTCCGTGCGGCTTGACCAGGCGGTCGTCGGCCCTGGTTCATTGGGGGTCCCCTTCCACAGGGGCCTCTGAGCACCAGCCAGCTTGGTCCCCGCCCTTAGGTAGCGGGAACAGCTCACACTCTGGAGGTGGCTCTTGGGCCAGCAGACAGGACGCCCCACAAGATTGGCCGGACCCCTCGTGTCCGGGGGGCTGAGAGCGGAGTGTCACCCGGCCCCTGCTCACCAGCACTTCGCAGACAGCACGGCTTTTTTCTCTTTATGCCAGAAATGAGGAGATACGTAAAGAAAGGGGTGGGCGAGGCAGGGATGGGCGTGAAGAGAAAGCCTGGTGTCGCCTGGCCACGTGGAGGGCCCTCTGCCGGTCCTCGTGGCTTTATGCTGACGACCTTGGGGATGGTCGAAATTTGTCACCCTTGTAGCTATGCATCCTCCTTGCCACCCTGCCTTCTCTGAGGATCTTTCTCATTGGCCGTGGCTCAGCAAACACTGAGCGCTGGGTGCTGCCCGAAATGCTAAGGTTATTCCACCCTCTGACCCGTGGGAGTCCACGCGTGCCCTCTGGGGACGGTGGTCTTCCTCCCAGAGTAGCGGCAGACAGCGCCAGGCGAGGCGCGGCCCTAGCGTGTTCAGACGGGAGCACCCGCTGTCCATGTGGCAGCGTGGAGCCCCTTTGCTCCTCCAAGTGTAAACCTGAGCGTGATTGGCCTGGCCGAAGGGGCCCGGAGACCCCGTCAGAGCCCCTGGGGATGCCAGGCACCCGCGCCCGCGTGTCTGACCACCTGGCGGCCCTCCGTTAGTTAGCTCCGTACGGAGGAGGCAGCCAGGCGCCCAGGTTTGTTTGGGAGGACCCACCATGACCTCACGCTGTCCCCATCTCCTCCAGACACTGCGAATGACTGGAGTCGGGGGGCTGGGAGCCCCCAGACCGCATGGCAGAGGAGTGGGGGCGGGCGGGAGGACAGAGCCTTCCCTCGTCTGTCCGCTGGGACGGCCTCTCGCTGCTGGGAGAGCAGAAGGCCGGGTCCGCTGTTGAACCTGTCCAGTGGCCCAGGGGAGCGAGCGGGCTCCTGCGCGGGGCCTGCGGCTGCCGCTGGGTCGGGGGCGCTGCCCTGGCCTAGCAGAGTCCCGCTGTCTCCTCGCACCCCATGCGTTGACACGTCCCTGGAGCCCCCGCAGTGCCCAGCCTCGGCTGCCGGGCCCCTCGGGCCTGCCCCAGGGACCGCTGTGATGGGGTTGGGGCGCAGCCTGGCCCGGCACTGCCCGAGGCCCCAGCAGATCCCAGCGCGCGGCCGGGTCGAGCCTCCTCGACCGGACCGCTGGCCTGATTCGCGAGAAAGGCTTCTTTCCAACCGCGAGTCGTCGCTCTCCCTCTCTGGGACTTGTGGGGAGCGGCATCGGGAAGCGTTCGCTTTTGCAGGGACGGCTTGTCACCCCTGCGCTAAAACATGAGCACATACGGCCCCACGGGACAGCGTCCGTCCAGGGCCCCGGGCACTGCAGCTCGTCAGAAGCCGGCTTCTCGGTGGTGGGGGCCCCGCTGCCTGGGGGTGCGGCACGGGCTCAGCGTGTGTGCGAGGGACAGCTCTCGCTCTCGCCTGCCCCCCGTTTCCCGGAGGTGGCGATGCGTTATCATTTTCTTTTTTAATTTAACAGCATTTTGCATTCATCTGGCTTATGCTATATTGAAATAGATACAGTAAAATCTGTTTGTTTTTGTGAAAAGTCTGCGACACATACAAACATTTCTTTTTAGGTCCGTGAACTTCATCGTCCAATCATGACAGACAGTTTTTAGATCCTTGAAACCTCACCCTGAGTTGGGGACCAGCGTTCTTTGCTTTACTAATGCAAACTTTATCCTTTGGGGATGTCCAGGATCAGAATTTATAAAATATCAGGATCGGTTTATGAATCTTAAAATAATGCTGTTCCTGACCACATACATCTAGTTGGAGCTCCTTAAAGAAATACAGGATCACGTAAAGAATTTATTGACGTTTCATAAAAATTACATGTAATCCCACCACTTGGTGATAACCAGTGCCAGTTTAGAATTTGGCTTCTTTCTTTCCATAAATGCATCCTATAGTTACCTGGTTATACAGGTACGTATTTAAACATTCCCCGAAAACATGATGAAAATGCAGTTCTGAGTGGTGTTTTATTATGTGTGTGTCATAAGCATTTTTCCACGTCATTAAAATCTACGAAAACTTTTTTACAACCGCAAGATACATCATTTATATGAACGTACTTTACCAATTTTCCTCAATGGCGGTTTGACATTCATTTTATTAAATAAGTAGTTTTTTTTTTTCTTATTTTTTGCAAACGGATCCCTGGAAGTATCGGGTCAGCGGGTTTGACCTGTTTAGTTAGTGTTTCCTAAAAACGTGTGGATGCCGATGGCAGTAAATCAATGACTACGAGAATATCATCGACGGTGTCTCCAAGGCTCCCGGCGGGCAGCCAAGTCGCTGGGAATTCTGGCCTCGCTTCGGCCCAGTGGACGGGTCACCTTCCCTTTTGTCTCCCCATGGGCCTCGCCGCCAGGACCCAGAGGTGCAGTGCTTGCTGCTGGCGGACGGGAAGCATTCTGCCCATCAGAGCCACGTCGTCATCCTCCCCGGCAACGGCGGGAGTGGCATGGCCGCCATCAGCTTCGTCGGGGCCTTGAAAATTCCCGTGAGTACACGTGCCTGGGAAGAGCTTCGAAAAGGGTCTTTTGCGCATGCTGGGGAAAGAGGCTGCCCAGTCGATCGCCAGGCTCGGGAAGAGCAGTCGGGGATCCCATGCTGCGAGGGTCAGGAGCCCAGGGCAGAAGCCGGGGCCGTAAGCAGGCAGCCTCGGCACCGAGTGAGCAAGGCTGGGGTCCTGTTGGCCTCGTACTGCATTTAAAATTTTCTGAAATTAGTTGTCTCGATTTAGAAATTCAGAAATTTCACAGACAAATAGGCCTCTCTTCTTCACTTAAAAGACCAGAAAAGTCTGGCTCTTCCGGGCCCGCACTGCCCTGTGGCTCGGCACCTCCCTGGTGCACCCCGCCCCGGCCGGCCTGCCAGCGAGCCCCGGGGGCACCGGACCCCGGCCCTGCCTTGCGCTCCGTGGCCGGGGGGCATCTGCGTGAGCTCCCTGCCCTTTCAAGTGCTTCCAGAAGGAGAAACCTGCTCTGACTGACCTGGCCTGTGCCACTAGGAAGTAGGGGTGACGGAGGGTACAGGGACCAGGGAGAGGACAAGAAGCCACTGCTGGGGACAGAAAGCCAACGGTCCGCAGAGCCCGGGCTGCTTCTCTGTCTAAAATCAGCTGCACGCGCGCAGCGAGGCGGCCAGTGCTGACGCCGAGCTCCTGGGCCCGCACGGTGCTGGCTGACCGGGCCCTTGTGCCTGGCCAGGGTGTGCGGGACAGTCGGGGACAAAGCCACTCACGATGGGCCGGGGCGCATGTGGCAGTGAGGCTCCTTCTCGCGTGGGGGTTTTCTTGTGCTATTTCCTGGGCTCCCCCCGCGGGTGTCCGGGGCATCAGAGGACATGTAGACACCGTGTTCTTCTCAGGAGGTGACCAGAGGTGGCCGGGGCGGAGGGCGGGAGGGAGGAGCGAGCCTGCCCTGGAGGTAGGACGGCCCCTCGTCTGGGCCTGCCGGTGGGCGCACACGCGGATCCCACGCAGACGAGGCCGGCCCCCCTTGTCCGACCCTCCCGAGAGGGCACAGAGGGAGCCCGACCCAGAGGCCCCTCCGCCGACCAGCACGGGACCTGGGGAGCTCGTCAAGGGACAGCGCTTGGGAGAAGCGCCATGAGCAGGAGGCGCTGCTGGCACTCGGCGCCCTGGAGCCAGGGCGTGGAGGACGCTGTCGCCCGGCAGATCTGTGTGGTCGGCCCGTAGGGGCCCGGTCCGGATAGGAAACTATTTCCCAAGTGTGCTTCGGAGCAGCCGAGGACCTTTCTGCGTGCCTCATGTGCAGCTGCCTCGTAAGCTTCAGCTGAGCAGGGGGTGCACGCCCGTCATAGAAATACAGGTGGGGTGGCGGGGAAGGCAACCCGGCTCTCCCCAGGCAAGCGCACCCGCCTCCGCTGAAGCACGGGCTCGGTGCCCGGCGGTGTTTACGGCGGTGCTGAGGCCTGAGTGAGACGGTCTCGCCAGGGCTCTGTGCCCCGTGCCAGGCGCACAGCAAGCCCGCCCGAACCACGCCCATCGTCCCAGTGGCCACTGGGACGCCATCGGCTCATGTGAGTTCAGAGTCATCAACCTAAATCGCGTGCTGTGTCCTTTGCCTCGTGGTGATGGGTGTCCCCGTGCACAGACGCGGTGTCCCCCGATTCCTCACTCAGATTTCCAAGCGGTGTCTCACAAACGAGACCCGGTCTGGAGCACAAACGAGCCTCCCCCCAAGGCCATTCTCCCCCCGCCACGGGCAGGAGGTGGCCGCCCGCCCGTCTCACAGACGGTCAGAAGCGCCCGTTCTGCGTCTCCGGTCACTGTGTAATTTGCAGTGTCTCCGGTCTCGGGGGGAAGGAAACAGCCGTTACGTGCTCAGCACCTGGACGCCTGTCCCCCACGTCCTGGACGCCTGTCCCCCACGTCCAGCACGCCTTCGGTACCGAGCGGTCAGGCCAGGCGGGAGAGTCGGGTCGGCAGTACGTTACTGACTCTGATCCAATGCAGAGACGGTGGCTCTCAGTCTTACGAGGTGGCCGCGTGCGGGAGAGCCCGTCCACAGTGTCCCGCGACCTCGCAGCCACGCGTGCCCCTCCCCCTGCCGCGTCCGGAGGTGCTCACTGCACAGCGGAGCCACGGCTTCGTGCGTGGCCTGGGCAGCCTGCGGTTCTGCTGCGGGCTTGCCCGAGCCCCGGGGCGCACGGTGGGTGAGCGGGCTGGCTCTCTCTTCCAGGGCGTGATCGAGTTCTCTCTGTGTCTGCTCTTCGCGAAGCTGGTCAGCTACACTTTCCTCTTCTGGCTCCCTCTCTACATCACAAACGTGGGTGAGTCTCCGCCGCCGGAGGCACAGGTGTCCGGCTCTGTGCGGTGCCTGTGATCTGAGCTCCCTCCCCTGCCGGCTGCCATGGTCTTGGAAAGAAAAGGCACATACGGGGCATGATGCATCGACCAGCACGATGAGTAGAAATAGACAGACAGAATTCGGACATGCACACTTTGTTGCCATAGTAATGACCCTGGTGGTTCAAAGGGTCACCGCATCGGATCCCAGCTGTGGCTGCCAGTCCCGTGCCGCCTGCTCGCACGTTCAGGCTGCCCCGGACCGTGGGTCTCCCCGCGGGCGAGCTGCACAGGCCCCGGGGGCTGAGAAGACGAGGCGCAGTCGTCCGTCTGGGAAGTCGCGTCGTGGAAATGAGTTCTAGGCTCAGGGACAGCGACAGTTGGACTTATATCCAGCGTCCGTCCGAGCTGCAGCCAGAGGTGGTGACCGATGAGCCCGCACGGTAGTGGCATGCACGCCCTGTGCTGTGTGTGACCACAGCAGGACAGATGAGGGGTCCAGCAGTTCCAAGCAGGAAAGATCGCAGGCATGGGATGGGGGTGTCGGGACGGGGGATGGTCAGGGAAGGCCCTGGAGCCTCTGGGTGTCACCCTGAGGTGTGGGCTCTGGTGACCGTGACAAAGAGGAAAACTGTGGGATGCGGGGCTCACTGAGTGCATCCCGCATGCTCCGGCAGTGTCCTCAGGACAAGCACAGACGGGAACGAGCCCGAGGCAGAAGGTCGCAGGGGTGGACGTCGAGGCGGTGAGGGGCCGGTCTCACGTTAGCAGGGACGGGTCCTGCGGGAGGACAGTAAGGAGCTCTGGGCTTCTGAGCGTCCATCCCTGTGTAGCTGCCCGCTCAGTCCCGTGCTGCGGGCAGCGGCTGCGTGAAGCAGACATGGGGGCCTCAGACTCGCAGGCGGACTTCGTGTGGCTGATGGCGCTTCGCGTCCTTCCGGTCTGGGGCCAGCCCCGTGCGGACCGCTTGCGGCCTTGTCATCTGAGTTAACCGATCACGGCTTGGTTTGAACCGTGCCGGCGAAACACAGGGTGGGTGCGAGGACCTTCCTCCCAGTGACCCCTGTCATCTCGGTAGATCACCTGGATGTCAAGAAGGCCGGGGAGCTGTCCACCTTGTTCGACGTGGGCGGGATCTTCGGTGAGTCCCTCCCCGCCCGGTCCACTGCCATAGAAACTTGAGCAGTGGCGTGCGGCCGCCCGGGGCCCAGTCTCCGAGACGTGTCCCCCAAGGCAGCACATCCCTGAGCGGACGTACCCCTCCCGCGTCCTGGGCCCTGACTGACGGTGATCTGACGCTCAGTCAGGGACGGCGCACACCTCACGGTAGGACAGACGGGCTGGCAGTGTTCGCGCCCTGACAGGTGACGGGGCTCTGGGGTCAGCCTGAAACCAGACTCCCAGGCGCCCCCTTTGGCTCGCTGGGAGGTGCCCTCCAGGTCACTCAGGGTGACAGCCCCGGAGTCTGTCAGGCATTGCGGAGGCGGCTGCCTGCCCACGGGGACTGGGAGGGGCCTTGGGAGGGAGGTCCGTCTCTCGCTGCTGTAGCTGCAGTCCCTCCCTCCCTGGGGGCCTTGCCGGAGGCCAGCCCCTCAGTCCCCCCGCACCCCGCATTGCAGGCGGGATCCTGGCAGGAGTCATCTCAGACCGGCTGAAGAAGAGGGCCTCCACCTGTGGCCTGATGCTGCTGCTCGCAGCCCCGACGGTGAGCCCCCCTAACCCCGTCCTCCCACCAGCAGACCCCTCCACGCATGGCCTGTCGCCTCTGTTGCCTCCAGACCCGCCTTGGCCCAGCCTCCCCGCCCTACCGCCCCTCGCCGAGCTGCCCCCCGCAGGCTCCCGCTGACCCGTTAGGGCCCTGGCGCCGTCCCCGCCTCCTCGGCACTGCCCAGCGTAGCGTCCCTGGGCTGCCCGGCTCCTTAGGCCTTGGGCGGTGCGTGGCTCCCCCTCTGCGCCTCGTTTCCTCCTGAGAAATGAAGACAGTGGCGCCACCCACACCGTCGGCGCCAGACGTCACCGTCAGAGCCTCACCACTTTCCAGCGACGCTGCGTACGGTGTCATCACTCAGCCACTGGCACTGTAACCGTTTGCCCGTCTGCCACGCCACTGCCCAAGGCAGTGACTGTCCCCAGAACAGGGCCTAGTTTTCGGTCATCTTGGGGCCACGGGACCCCCGCTTCCTCAGGCGCAGCTGTCGGGCAGACGGCCTGAGGAGGAGATGGCGCGACTCAGAGCTCGGGGAGAAGTGCCCCAGCCCCGTCCCCCTGCCCAGGGAGCCCAGAGCGGGGTCATCCGGGGCCCCCAGCTCGGAGAGCGGGGTCAGGACCCGCGCGTCTGGGACGGGGCCGGGAGCCTCTTTGCCAGCTGTGCCAGGGACGCCGGTCCTCAGCCAGCCCGCCCCCCAGGGACAGCCCGCCCCCCAGGGCAGCACGGCCCCCAGGGCAGCACGGCCCCCGTTGTGCTGTAGAGCCGTCCCCTCTCTGAGAGTCGCCCGCCCGGCCTTTCAGAAACAGGTCCCTGAGCAGCTCTTCGGGGACTCGGAACGAACCATTGTCTTTCCCGTCTTTACCGTTCACAGCTGTACGTGTTCTCCGCCGTCAGCAGAATGGGCCTGGAAGCCACCGTCGGTGAGTCCGCGGGGCCTGCCCTGTTTCCTTTCGCGTGCGTCTTGACCATGCGGCTTGGTGAAAGGAAATGAACGAACAGAGGAGCATTTAGCTGGCGTGAGCAGAGTGTGTGGTGTGGTCAAAATAGGCCCCGTGCCCCCCGGATGGGGCCTGCTGCTCCCAAGCGTAAGGCCTGACCGGCTGCCGGTGTGGGCGCGCGTGTGGGAGGGTGCAGGCCACCTGGTCTGGGGCAGGGATAAGCCTCGGGTGCCCAGGGGCAAGGAGCCACTCACAGAAGCCAGACGTCCCCTGGAAGGCAGCAGGCTGCACCCCGGGCAGGTGGCAGCCGGGCAGAGCTGGGCAGGCCTGGCTCCCGACCCGGCTCCTGTCAGCGTCAGCCACGTCAGCCACGTCGGGCCAGTTGTGTGACACTGGAGACTATTTTTAACTTCCTGCAGGCCACGCTATCCAATTATGGCTCTGACACTTAGTAAATATCGTTTCTGTTCTAAGAAGCCAGCAGGGAGGATCGGAAGGGCGGAGGCTCTGTGCGATCCCGCTGGACGTTACCCAGAGTGCAGGTTCCTGGGGTGTGTGTGTGTGTGTGTGTGTGTGGGGGGGGGGGGGTGTTTTGTGGAGGCAGCCAGCTGACGTACAGGTTGTCTGCAATCTCAACACCCAAATCCCTATAAAAGGCAGCAACATGTGAATAAGCAGAAAAGCATGCTTTTTTTCACCCACGTGGCCGCCCCACCCCTGGAGCCGGCTGAGGTCCCTCGGGGCTGAGCTGCCGTCAGCAGCTGCGGGTGCAGAGAAGGTTCCTTTCTGCTGCAGATGAGGCCGTGGCGGCAGCCGACAGGGCCAGTGGGGAGCACTTGCTGTCCCAGGCCACATCCACACTTAGGACGCCAGGGTTCTCGGACCCCTCGGTGTGTCAGCCAGCAGCTGCTGCCTGTGCAGAGTCTCAGGTCCAAAAAGCCTGCGTCTTTGCAAAGTGTGGCTGGACTCACAAAACGCCTCTCAGCGGGTCTAAAGGGAGATGTTTATGACGCTCGCCCGGGTGGTTCCCAGCCCCGGACCGTGGGCCGCCTTCCCAGCACCTCAGAGCCTCCGGCTCGGCTCGGGCCAGGACGCACGTGACACCAGGGGGCCCCCCAGGGGGCCGCTGAGGCTGGCGCTCCGCCCGCTAACGCTCTCTGGTCTCCGGTTCCCACAGCCATGCTGCTCCTCAGTGGGGCCCTGGTCAGCGGGCCATACGCGCTCATCACCACCGCCGTCTCCGCCGACCTGGTGAGTGGCTGCGCATCTCACCGGGGCGCCCAGGGCTGGCCGTGGTGTGCACCTCTTCTGTTCGTGACAGTGACTGTCTCTATGAGTGAGACTGTGTTTACATAAGCACCGTCTTTCGAGGGTGACCAGTACGTATGCCATTTAGAGTTTTCTAAGCACATGATGGGCAGTGGCAGCCACATTGTATAAATAAGGGTTTGAGGTGATACCGAAGGCCTCGTCTGAGCCAGCGGTCCGGCTCGCTCCTCGGTGCGCCCTGCAGGCTGGCGGCCGTGCGCCCGAGTCTGCCCCGGGGCCATGGCACGGCGAGGTCGGCTCCTCCCCTCTATGCCTGGCCCCTGCTGGTGTGGGGACTGCAGCCGAGCCAGACGGGTCCCAGCCCTGGGAGGACACTTCCAGAGAGGCAGCCGGGGTTCTACGGAACAGCGGACGTGCAGGACGGTGAATGCCCCACGTGGTGGCTGGGTCCACGGGGCGACTGACGAGGACGTGCGACTCCCAATCACGGAGACCCCAGTTCAGCCCCGGGGGAGGCAGGCCGTTCTCCCCCGCCTGGCACGGACACACGTGGGCACGGCGCTGACGTAGAAAACGCCCTTTCAGAAGCGGTGTGTGCGGACGGGCGGGGTGACGCGTGCATCTCCCGCACAGAAGAGTCGATGTGGACTTGCCGTCCTCCAGGGCGTGTCCTTCCGCAGGGGCCGGTGCGGGAGGGGAAAGGGACGCGTCGCACGGGGAAACCTGACGGACGCGACCTCTGCCCGGCAGCCAAGGTCAACACCAACAGCCACGAGCCGTGTGGTCCACGTGCCCTTGACGTGACGTGACGTGACGAAGACGGCACCTCGGTGGTTTTGCTCCCCAAACCCACGCCCCGCTGATCGTGAGAAAAACATCCGGCAGTTTCCACGGAGGGACAGCCTGTTCCTCATGACTGAGGGTCCGCAGAACAAGAGGCGTCTGGGAAGGTGGCAGCCAGAGGAGCCCAGGGAGACGCAGTGACTAAGTGTCACGTGCACTCTGGGTGGGGCCCTAGGACAGGAGGAGATTAAATTAGAACCCGGTAAACACCAAGGACGTCCAGGTGCAGTCTGAGTTTTCGTCAATCACGCATCGGCGTCGGGTGACTGGTCCTAACAAGCAGCGTTACCGCGTGAGACACGGACACGGGAAAGGGCGCGGGCCGCATCTCTGTGCCGTCCCCACACACCGTCCGTGAATCGTGGCCTGTTCTAGCATTACGAGGTCATTTAAAACCAAAACCAGTCCCCGGAAGTCCACACCCGTGGCAGGGTGGCCGGGGCCCCCCGCCATCGGTTCTGGCGCGTCCCCCAGCTCCCAAGTCGCTGGGACTCTCCCGCTGGCCCCTCGCCTTCGGCTCTCCCTGACCTCCTAGAATCAGACCCCGGACCCCCCGCCCCAGCTCATGCGCCCAGGCCCCTGTAGCCCCCGCACCTGCCCTCGGGGCCACCGCGGTGCGTCTGCCTGGCATGGCCCTCTCACCTGTGAGCGCCCAGCTCTGTCCTCAGCGTCTCGGGGCAGCAGGGTCACGGGGGGTGGCCTTTCTCATCTGCACCTGCACCAGGGTGCCCACCTGCAGACCAGGCCCACCTGTGCGCTGAGAGAGTGCTCCTCAGGCTGCCTCTAGGAAGCGTGTCCCTGCTCCTGTCCGAGCACAGAAAATTCTGGAAGGGCCCACACCAGACCAGAAGCCGTGGTCTGTCCTCCCGGGGGCAGAGGGCAGAAGTGTGACTTTCACTTCCTTCCCAGACTCCAGAAAATGTGCATTGTGGGTGATTATCACTTTACGTGTATGCTTTAGTTCATAGGTACACACACACGACATTCGTTTTTACAGACTTTGGTTTATTTTTGTAGTTTTAGGCTTCCAGGCACTATTTTTCCTAATTCACGTTTTTCCTTTTATTGTCTTCAGCTTGTGCTTTTTTCCCCACACCTTCTGTGTGGCCTTTTGCCAACCAGAGCTGTTGACCTGTCACTTAGGACTCGAGCCCCTAAGTTGGTCTCTTGGGTCGCCCCCCTC
>NW_006439713.1:629493-635998 GCF_000325575.1 Pteropus alecto | reverse complement strand
GTCATGCATCGGGTTGATGTTTAGACACCGCGGAGCCCTCTGACGCGTGTCACAGGGAGCCCCTGGCAGAAGCGCGCGTGTCAGGCTGGCACGGCCTCGCGACGGGACGCGTGTCCTCCGTATTTTTATCTTCCGTGTGGGCCGATGTGGTGCCTCGGTGAAGATGTTGATCGTGCTAACTCTCTATTTGGAGAGAATTCTAAGAGTTTTTTAAACTAGAATGTGCTTGAACAAGTATTTCTGACATTTTTTGACTATTAAAAACCCCTGAAGCTTTGCCTACCTTTCCAAGGTACGTTTGGGATGGAGGAGAGTTTAAATTTCTAATGGAAAATATCCCGCGTTTTTATCTGCTTTGCGGTCATTTTCGTAAGTTGTCGTGTGGAGGGGGTGGCCTCATTTCTCTGATGCTGCTGGGACGTGCCTCACGCTTGTTTTCCCTCCCTTCAGGGCACGCACAAAAGTCTGAAAGGGAATGCGCACGCCCTCGCCACGGTGACGGCCATCATCGACGGGACGGGGTCCGTAGGTACGTGGGTGTCGATAGCTCCGAAGGCTGGTTGCAGTCTTAGGGGAGCCACTCTGTCACGTCCTAACTAGCAGATGCCGTGGTTCCAGTTGCCTAGGTGGTGTTAGGAGCAGCTGGCCTGCTCGCCAGGTGAGCAGTTCCAAAGCGCACGCAAGCCCTGGGGCGTGGCACGGGGCGCCGCTGTCCTCTTGGGTCGGAAGGTTCCAGAGACGATATGGGCGTGCGCCTGGTCGGGACTAGTTCCGTCTGTGGAAGAACCCAGGTTTTCGTTTACGCCGTCAGCAAACCGTGGCCCGTGCTCTGCCAGTTCAGGGACTGTTTGTCCCTGTCATCTCAAGGACAGACCGATTTGAATGTGGATGGCAGGGAACAGGTGGGTCCCAAAGCATACGAGATTCTGCGTGTCACTGAGTTTCCTGGGGAGAATTCAGTGGCACATTCTGGAGGAAAGAAAGGAGATAAAACATACAACTCCTCCGTCACAGACGGGCAGGGGCGGCTGGTAGCCGCCGAGCCTGTTCTTACCAGCCCGGCAGAGGGCCGACGGAACTGGCCTTGACCAAGGAGCACACACACCGCGACTGTCCTGCCCGAGACCCCGCGGCTCCCCGTGCGGGCCCTGCCCCACCGTCCTGCGGCCGTCCCTCTGCACGCGGGGAGCCGCAGCCCGGGCTTCACGGCCTGGTCTCACTGCTCATCACGGGGGGCTCAGGCTGCACCCTGGTGTCACCCCGTCATTGAGGACGATGCTCAGGCGAAGTCAAGACCCCTGGGCTGAGCCCCGTTCTAACGCGCAGGGCCGGGAACAGCCTGCTCGCCGCTCTCTGTCCCCGGGGGCCCTTGTCTGTGCCTCATCCGCCCCTGCCGTGACACCCCTGCTCAGAGCTGACCGCTGCTTCCACGCAGCGAGCAGAAGCCGCCTGAGGCAAGAGGGAGTGTGAATTAGGCGAGAAGGCACGTTTCTCAAAGCAAGATGGCAGCGAAGATCCCGCTCGGGGCCCAGAGCCCACCCCGGGAGAGACCGGGCACAGCACGGAGCAGGCGGAGGCCGCTGGACCCTGTGCGACCCCCGCACTGATCCGCACGACATGCGGGCCATGGCGGGCGGTCACATCCACTCGGAGGCCTGGCGGGGTCGGGCTTCCAGGCTCTGCCACCACCAGTGCACCAGGACCCAGGGAACAGTCACCATGGAAGCGGCGATTCTGTCCATATTTCTCTCCATAAGTGTCGCCCAGCTAGACAGGAGCAGAGAAGGGCTGGGGCGGACGTGCAGCGTTCAGCGAGGGCTCCGCTCACAGAGCCCGCCGGGCGTGGTTATCCAGGGCTGGAAGTGCTGGTTTCCATGGCGGCAGAGCTTGGCTGATTGTAACTAGGTCGGCGCCTTCTGTCCCCAACGGCCCTGTGGTCCCAGTGACACAGTTATCTGTTCGGCGCACTCAGTGCTCAGCGAGGCTTGTCGCTTCTGTGTGTTTTATGCAGAGCAGTTAAGTAGAGCCTTGAATTTGCTCTGATTAATTTGAATGTTATCAAAGTAAAACATACTGTAACTTTAGAAGCCAGATAGGCTTACAAGCTTATTATTATGCAAACGGCGTCCCCTCTGCCCCGGTCTAGACCAGTCCCTGCGGCTGCGTCCCTGACCCTCCGTGCACGCACACCCCCTGCTTCCCCGCGGAAACCTGCAGGGAAACCCGTTATTCAGATGGGAACTTTCTGGGTCAGTCCCTCCACTCCTCTCTCTCTTCCCTCCCTCCCTGCATCTGCTTTTTCCCTCAGATGTTCTTGCTCCAGCGTCGGCGCCGAGCGCGTCGTTCTGGCGTCTCCATTTCGCTGTTCCGTGCGGCTCTTCTGCCCTTTTACCGAATCCTCTTCTCGACCAGGGCGTGTGGCACCGAGCCGTGTGAAATTGCTGTCGCCGAGTTGGTTTCTGGATACAAAAGGGGCAGCTTTGTACGGCTCGGCCTGATTTCCTGTTGGTTCTCTGTGGGTTTGACCATTTCCCGGGCATTTCCTTCTCCCCGCTTTATTTCCCGTGGGTCCCCCCTCCCAGCTCGTTGGCTTCCAGGCGGCGCTGCCCTCCGGCACAGGTGGAGCTTGGCTGTCCCCTCGTCTGTTCTCGCGTGGAAGAAGGGCCACTAAGCAGCCGTCAGGGGCCCTGTGTGCTGGAGGGCGCCCCAACGCTGGTCTTCATGGGGGTGGGAGCCGCGTGGAATCTGGGGGCCGGGCCTCGCTGCCCTCGTTCCGCCGTCGCGTGGGAGGGCAGGCGGCTCCTCGGTGGAAGCTGGTGGCCTCCCCTGCATTCTCCTGTGCCCCGTCGGTGCCTCATCCTTGCCCCGTGCTGGCCGTGGTGTCCCCGAGCCCAGGGCCTCTGCTGCACATTCCCCAAGGGTGGGTGGAGGAGGGGGTCGCTGGAGTGGAGACGCCGAGGAGGGGCCTGGGGCGGGGGGGCGTGCGGAACAGCGCTTACGGAACATCGACGGCGACCCGCCCGCTGCCCGTCTCCCCTGCGCGTGCGCTCGGCCACCCCTGACTGAGCGGGGCTCCCGGCCGGCCCCCCACCAGTGGTCATGCCCCCTAAAGCCCATCCTCCCGCGCCGGCACCGCCTCTCCTCTGCCCTTCCCTTCGCAAGGCCGTCGTTTTCGAGTTCGGTTACGGTTGGTTTTGGCCGACCCACCGTGTCTACCTGCGGGTTCTTCTGAGACTTCAGAAAGACACGGTGGCTCCTCCGGTCACGGAAGCGCGCACCTGCGGGGACACCTGTGCCCAGCTGCACAGCGGGAAAGGGCTGAGCGGCCCTGGTCCCCGAGCCCACGCCTCGGTCCGCGGCTCGGTGCGAAGGCCCCGTACGTCCCCCCCACGCCGGTGAGGCCGCCATGCACGCGTCACCGCTTAGTCCAGGCCCCCGCAGGGGACGAATCGGCAAGCGGCTGCTCAACGCACATCTGGCACAGGCTTCGCTGGGCGTTTTGAGAAATATCGCTCTTTCGTTTTTATAGTTCTTTTCAAATTATCTTGGCAAAAATTATTTTGATGTATTTCCAGACTTAAGAAAAGTTGCGAACGAGGACAGAGAATTCGTATTTCCTCAGTTTGCGTTCTCGTCTCGCACAGACGAATCGGCAAGCGGCTGCTCAACGCACATCTGGCACAGGCTTCGCTGGGCGTTTTGAGAAATATCGCTCTTTCGTTTTTATAGTTCTTTTCAAATTATCTTGGCAAAAATTATTTTGATATATTTCCAGACTTAAGAAAAGTTGCGAACGAGGACAGAGAATTCGTATTTACTCGGTTTGCGTTCTCGTCTCCCGCAGACACGCGCATGTGTATCACACACACACACACACACACGTGTGCACTTCAGAATACATGTTTTTCCTGACCCGCGTAAGGGTAAATCGCAGACAAGCTGCCCCTCTCCAATGGCGGTGCAGTCAGTACGTATTCCCTGCAAACCAGGAATTCCCTGCCGTAGCCACAGCACAGCCGTCGGAACCAGAAAATCAGCATCGACACAGCGCTCGTACCTAAGTAGCGTTTTTACAGCAGAAGAATATAATATCTAAGATCGTATGTCAGATGCAGGGATTGTTGGATCAGAAGAATGAGTATTTTGATGTCCGCTTAACGTACTTTTAGATCTGCTCCTAGGAAAGGGTCACGCCGGCCGTGCCCCGCGCAGTCCCGCGGGTGGTCGAGCTCCACCCCTCTCCCCGGACCCGGCAGGTCAGAGTGGGGTGCGCACATCTCCACGGGTCTTTCCTTGGCCACGAGTGCGTCGTTGAGCACGGTTGTGTGCGTCCGGAGGGCCGGGGAGTCCGGCCCGGCCCAGGCCGCCCCCGTCACCACCTGCTCGTTTCAGGAGCGGCCCTGGGCCCCCTGCTGGCCGGGCTCCTGTCGCCGTCGGGGTGGACCAACGTGTTCTACATGCTGATGTTCGCAGACGCCTGTGCCTTACTGGTAAGTCGTCCGGCCCTGAATCCAAGCCGCCCTCCGCGAGCGGCTCTGCGGTGTCGGCCCGACGCGGGCGACGCCTCTGCCCGTGGACCTCTGCAGCTCTTTGGGAAGCTGGGCCTGTGACGTATCCCGGTGTCCCTACGTGTTCCGGTCCAAGGCCTTGCTGGTTCTGGTTTAAGCGAATGTCAGAAGCCGGAGCAGGGCAGTCTGCCGTGTGCAGTCGCCGGCAGGATGGGGTGAGGCCGAAGGCAGGAGCCCCTGGCTTTGACCCTGGTCCTGTCCGCTGGGGGCCTGCCCCTGGCGTGTGTCCCATCCGTAGGCTTACCTCTCCGATTCATGTCACGCCGGGCTCCAGACGTCTGGCCCAACGCCAAGCGCTGGCACATGTCCCCCCTGCTGGGAGCCATGCACGCAGCCCAGACTCGTGCCACGGCTTAGAAGCTGACCGTCCTTCAGAATTATCGCTACTGTCCACGCTGTGTCCCCTGCCCGCACATGCCCGCGCCTAACTGCCCCTCTTTCCCCTTTATCCTAATGCCCTGCTTTTCATAATGATAGATTTCTTCCTCCTGACACGTTTCACTTTGGGGACTTGGTAGAATTTATGTTGTTAAGACACCAGCTCAAACTCAGCTGGCAGTTGGAGGCGGAGGCTCAAATTCACAGTGTCCATTTAGCTAACAAAAATGTCACTTGCTGCCAGCACTATTTTTAGCCCCTGCCATGTCCCCACCCGCCACCTTCACCCCTGCAAGTGAGTGCGCTCTGCCTCTGGGTCAGGCAGGGCAGCGGGGCTGTGTCCTGTCCGCAGCAGAAACAGTTGGTCCCTTTACCACGTCGTGGGTACAAGGGACTCTCAGCGCCCGCCTGAACCTTAAATAAACACGCGTGCCGTCGAGGCGCGTGCCTGGGCCTGGCCCTGCACGGGGGTGTGGGTTTTCAGTCCCCTTCAAACCGCCACCCCCAGCACACCCGCCGCCTTGGCCCTCCCAGCCCGGGGGTCCCTCCTGGGCCCAAGGGCCCCACTGCCCTCTGAGAAGTGGGGCCAGCCGAGCCAGGACTCCCCTCAGGCCCCTGTTTCAAGGCTTCCTGCCACAGATATGGGTGCTTTTCTGTGAGGCTGGTGTCACACTTGGGGAAAGACTAGGTCCCCAGCCTCAAAGAAAACCAGTTAAATTTGGGGTGACACTTAGTCATTAGCCTGGGCTCGTGAACTCTGAGCCCTTTTACCAAGAAAAGGGACGTGAAGGCAAAGAGCTGGAGGTGGGGGCTGTCCCAGCAGCTTCCTCCCTAGACTCGGCTGTTCCGGCGACAGCCCGTCCGCCCGTGGTCACCTGTGGAGCTCCACGTGTCACCGTGGCTGCGGGCCACCTTGTCTTTGTTTTCCGTCTTTTTCCAGTTTGGACATTTTATGATCGGACTTGTTTCATTTTAAACATTTCTTGCCATGATTCCAGGGGAACATCCTCCGTCCCCTCTGTCGTGACCTATAGGACTTCGCAGCCGTCCTGCCGCGGGGCCCGGGCCTCCGGCTGGCCGTGCCGGGCGGGGGCGAGGTCGTGACCTATAGGACTTCGCAGCCGTCCTGCCGCAGGGCCCGGGCCTCCGGCTGGCCGTGCCGGGCGGGGCGGGGGCGAGCTCGCTGTCACGTTAGCCCCCGGAGTCCGCTGCGTGTGAAGAAGGCTCCATGGGGCAGGCGGCTGGACTGAGCCTGGGCCAGCCGCAGGCAGGCGGCTCCCTGGGGTGGGGCTGGGGTCGTCACAGTGGTGGCGGCCTGCCCGTGTCACTCGGTCTCTGCTGGAAGTCACGTGGTGGTCTCGTCTTTGTTCTGGGTGTAGTTCCTGATCCGTCTCATACACAAGGAGCTGAGCTGCCCGGGGTCGGCGACGACGGGCGACCAGGTTCTGTAAGTTCTCCGCAGGCCCCTCCCGGGGGTCCGGGCTGCCGCACTGTCCCCTGCCCCACCCCCACGCTGCTGTGCCTCAGTGTCCCCTGCCCCACCCCCCACGCTGCTGTGC
>NW_006439713.1:628425-629125 GCF_000325575.1 Pteropus alecto | reverse complement strand
GCCGCTGTGATAGTGTCCCCTGCCCCGCCCCCACGCGCTGTGACAGTGTCCCCTGCCCCGCCCCCACGCGGCGCCTCAGAGAACAGGAAGGCAGCTCGCCCGTCCCTCATCGTGCGTGTCCCTCGCGCTCCTCTCCCTTTCCGGGTGGACGGCGGGTGTGGAGGTGATCACGGTCACGCCTCGGCGTCTGAGTGACCAACAGCGAGCGGACTGCCTCCCTCGTGCTCCGCAAGTTGGCCTTCCACACAGACCGCAGCCCGGAGCTCGGCCCGGCCGCCCGTCCCTCTCTGTCCCCTCTGCTCCCCCTCGTCCCCACGAGGCTGCGGGTGGGGTCAGGAGCACCCCAACAGAGGGGCGGGAAGCTGGGGCTCTGCGGGGCGTGTGCACTGGGCAGGAACTCAGCACCTGTCCCGGATGGCTGCTGGCCGTGTCACCAGCTGTCACTCTGTCCCCTTCTCACAGGTTTAAGGAACACTGACCCCTCGGGTCCTGCAGAGGGGGCCACATCCGTCCTTCACAAACTGTCTCTCAAGGAAAAGTTCAGATAAAGGATCCTGCGTCGAATGATTTGCTCTCGCCTTTTGCACATGCTCCCGGAAAAGACACAGAAGCCACCTTGAGAGTTCCCGGTCTTTCAGGCGGCCGGGAACTCGGGGCAGCGGGCAGCTGGCGGGCGCCGGGGACGCTGCGAGGCGCTCAG
>NW_006439713.1:618715-627959 GCF_000325575.1 Pteropus alecto | reverse complement strand
TGTCGGGGTTCGGAAGCTTCCGCGGCGTCGGTTATTTATTGAGACGGTGATTGTCCCCTGGCCATGTTCCCTTGTTTGCTGCCTAACGAACTCCGTGTCTGTTCTCGGAAATAGAGTGTTTAAAAAAATTTCCAGAAGAATGTTGTTATTCCTGCTCGTGGTCTCATTATTTGAAGAAAAAAAAGAAAAGAAAAAAGAACCCCCAGCTAGAACCGCGTGTCCTCATCCGTGAGCGAGGCGCGGGCCGCGCGTGGCAGCCGACGCTGAGGCCCCTCCGCAGTGGAGGCCGCCTGCCCGGGCAGCCCCCCGCCCGCACCGGGGCCGCCCTCAGGCCCCGCAAACAGCGTCTGGGCGTTTTTCAAATCCTGCAGTTTAAGGACTATCCCAGGATTTGTCCTTGACCATGAAATGCCACAGGCTCGGGAGGAGCAGGGCTGCACTTGACCTCGCACAGGGCAGCGCAGGTGTCCTCACTCCAGGGGGCGGCCTCCGGGTGCGCGTGGCTGCGCGCTTCTCTGAGACGGCGCCACGTGCCAGCACCTCCCGAGCCGAGGAGCAAGCACCCTGCCGCCCCTTCCCAGGGAGAGGGGTGGTGGCCGGGGTGTGGCCGCGGGTCCCCCTCCTACGAGGGCCCCGCACCTCCCCAGGGAAGCTAGTTGACATGACGGCCTCCGGAGCAGCGGTCGTCCTCACGGGCAGGCTTGCTTGTGACAGAAGTTACACGTTTTTAAAGTTTCCTGCTGCGAAAAATGCAAGGTGCATAAACCCCAAGCGGGTCTAGGACAGTTTCCTCCCCACGTGATTCACTCGGATCCCGCTTTTCCCTTCCGTGTCCAGCCCCCTCCTCTGCCTCCAGCCCGCAGGCCGAGGGCGCCCCTTCCCCGCCCTCCCTGCCCCTGGCTCCCTGGGGCGGGGCCTTCCCCCTTCCCCACCCGGCCCCAGGGTGACGGTGGCCCAGCTGGTCCGCCCTACAGGCCCCTCGCTCCCTCGCAGCCTTTGCCCTGCTCAGTGTTCACTCTCGAATTGAGTGGATGACCGGCGGGCATCGCCCAGAGAGTGCTTTGTAGTCACTCTTTGGAACCCACAGCTCCGGCCTCCGCAGATGCTTCTCTCTTTGGCTGGATCGCTCGGATGCCTGGGGCCGACGTTAACTTAGCCCCCTCCTGTTTGCACCTTCCCCAAGAAGAGCCACCGTCTCCTGTGGTTCAGCGACAGGCAGCTTGACATGGTGACGGTCATTTTCCCAACTCAGGGCTAAAGCATTGAAGACAGGCTCCCAGAACCACAGGCAGGGACCAGGGGCTGGGGGCTGCCCACCCCTGGGCCGCCTCTACTAACAACCCTTTTTTGAAAGTGACGGGTACACACAGCTGTTTCTTAAAGCACTTCAGCTGAAATCCATTCTCAACCCATGAATGGAGGATTTCATCGTGACTTTTAAGGAAAAAAGGGTATGATTGGAATATAAAAACGCTTCATCTGGAGGAGTAGCTGAGATGCTTGCATTCATATGGAAATGTGACTTTGCGTCCCATGAATTTGTATGTCACTAAGATTTTCCTATTCAAATCCACACAAAGTGCCCAGGATGATTGAAATGCAAGCTGGGGACTGGGACAGGCAAAGAGCCAAGGGTGGGATCACAGCCCTCCAATCACAAAGGAAGAAAACATCACGCTCACAGTGAAAAACCAGGGCCATCCCTCCAATCACCAGCTGTAAAACCCATAAAAATAAATTACTGGGAAAAAAAGCAGGAGTCCTCATTTCTCGTTGGAGTCAATGGACAAAACCTGCGAGACTGCCGTGGAGGTTCCCGGATGCGCGATCGTGGAGGAGGAGACCGGCCTGGCCGAGGACCACCCCTGAGTAGGGGCGGACCGGGGAGGGGGCAGTGCTGGCCCTGTGGCTGGGGGTCGCCGCAGGGCACATGGCTTGGAGGCTGGCCACGTATGGCCGTGTATGCAGGGGCCGCTGTGAATTGCTCACATAATGAGTCCTGTGGAGTGGCCCCAAGGGGCCTCAGTGGCCTGACCTGGCGCCCAGGACTCCTGGGACCTGCCTAGTGGACGTGCAGGCGGCCCCAGCGCAGGCCGCCAAGCCGCGGGCTTCTGTGTCTCCAGTCAGGGCTCAGTGCCAGAGGACACGGCCCCTCGTTCAAAACGCGGGGACAAGTGCTGTTCCAGGCACTGAAATAGAAAGCGTTTTCCCTTCTTCTGCTGGAGGAGGTGGGATCCAGGGGTGCCAAGGCTTCGGTCCCCTCGTACCTGCTCCACTGTCCCCCCGACTTCACGGACAAACCACGATGCGTGGACGACGGTATTCAGAATCTCAGCATGGCCACCGCCGAGCCTCCGACCCGCTGCGCCGGCCACGTGCCCACAGCACCGGCCCCGCTGGCACAGGCTTAGAACGGGAGCCGCCGGCCAGATGGAGGGCCGCTGGTCCCAGCTCTCCCCGGGGCCAGAGTCGCCGGCCCCGCTGGCACAGGCTTAGAACGGGAGCCGCTGGCCAGATGGAGGGCCATGGTCCCAGCTCTCCCCAGGGCCAGAGTCGAGAAGGAGGGCGGGCTCACGTGGCCCCCTTCCCCCGTGGGGCCCCTCCAGGGCATGCAGCCAGTTGAAGTGACTGCCCCACGCAGGCTTCCTTTCTAGAATGTTCCGCTCCCTGGGGAACAAGTGCACTGAGCTCCCCCTTGGAAGCCCCCACGAGCCGGCAGCCTCGCTCTCTGACTGCAGCCTCAGTTCCCCAAGTTTTCCCTCCACGGGCTGGTGTCATTGTCACCTGAAGGCTCCTACTTTCTGGCGCACTTCTAAGGAAGCCTGGCCCTATCCCTGGCCCTATCCCTGTCCCCGGCCGTCCCTCCCGGCCACTGCAGAGGAGTGCTAACCAAGGCAGTCGCTTTGCCAGGTCCCTGCTGGGGGACGTCCCAAGAGCAGTGGAACCTTCAGCGGGGAACCAGGTCCATCACACCCAAAACAGAATGAAGGCACCGTCAACACGTGGCAGACGTGAAGCCCGGTTCTGAACCTGGTGAGTCACAGGCCCACCTGAAATGATCGTGACGGGGCAGCAGCGCCACCCTCAGAACTGGCCGCGGGCCAGCTCGGTCAGCGCTGCACGTGTGGTCGACGGGAGTCCACAGCTGGGAAGGCAGGCGAGGGGCAGGCGGGGCACAGGCGTCCCCTGGAGCAGGGTGGGGTGCAGGTGACCCCTGGGGCAGGACAGGGCATAGGTGGCCCCTGAGGCAGGGTGGGGTGCAGGCGTCCCCTGGAGCAGGGTGAGCCCCTGAGGCAGGGTGGGGCGCAGGCATCCCCTGAGGCAGGGTGGGGCGCAGGCGTCCCCTGGGGCAGGGTGGGGCGCAGGCGTCCCCCTGGGGAAGGGTGGGGTGCAGGTGACCCCCTGGGGCAGGGCGGGGCACAGGTGGCTCCTGAGGCAGGGTGGGGTGCAGGCATCCCCTGGGGCAGGGTGGGGTGCAGGCGGCACCACTGTGCTCAGATCCCAGTGGAAGAAGGGATGAAGCTCGTGCCCATCCAGAATTTCCTGGATGTTGGAATGGTCCCAACATCCTCCAGGGCCACGCCCGGGGTGAGGCACGAGGAGTTATGGGGGATCCCAGCTGTCAACCAGGACAGGGCTGGTGAGCAGGACGTTATGTCGGTGTGGGGCTGTTAATGCCGGGGAGTCGCTAAGCCTGGGTTTCTGCTGCCTCCCTTCCTGACCTGTCAGTAACCAAGGCAGCCCTGCCCGTCTCCAGACTTCTGTCATGAGCCTGAATTGGGTTGTGTTATTGGTTGGCACCCGAACCCTGTCTGCGCCTCATGGGCACTTTGGGTGGCCGCGCACTGAGCGGGAGCCCAGGGAGCCCACTGTCCGTGGAGCCCCTGTGCCCCACAGCTTCTGCTCCCCATTGTTCTGCAAGCACCAGCTTCCTTCTGCCACAAGAGGGCCCTCAAGGGCTGGCACGCAGAGGACCCAGGAAGGCCAGCGCCCAGGGACGTCCTGCCCGGAGGAGCCAGTCGCCCTGGTTGGTGCTCCTCCGAGCCCCCAGCCCCCACAGCTCCCCCCAGGGTTGGGCTGTCACGGGGTCCTATTGCTTCCTTGAATTGAACGTGGTGTCAGGTCGCCACCTGGGCACGGGGACAGGCGGGCCTGCAGGCAGAAGAGGAGGGTGCAGGCCGGCCCAGTGCGGGGGGGAGGCACACGGAGGAGGGGTGGCCCCGACATCTGACAAGCTCTTACACACTCAGTCACCACTCACTCCTGCCAGTGCTTCTCGTGAAACCTCGTCACCCCCTCCTGTTAACAAGGAGATGAGGGCACTCGGGTCTGGGGAGGGCACCACGCTCGAGCCCCCTTGGCCTCAGTGGCTGAGCCGGGGTCAGCTTCGGCCCGAGTGTGCAGCTCGCCGTCCGCCTATCCTTCCTGCAGCCAGGCCGGGGACCGAGACGCGCCCGCGTGGCGTGGCCTGAGAGGCCGGAGCAGGCCAGCCTTGCGATTCTGCTTCGTGGATTTTTTGCACTTATCATGGGGAGTTTCTCGCATGCACAAAACAAGACACAACACAGGCTTAGTGCCGCGTGCCCGCCACCCACCCAGCCTCAGCAGTCAGCAGGCCGCGCCTTTCCTGCTTCATCCCTACCCCCCAGTTCATTCCCGACTCCCTCGCACCGGGTATATTTTTAAGCAAATTGTAGAACCCCATCGTCACACCTCAGACAGCTGCGCTGCACAAACCAGCCGCCGTGCTCGGCCTCGTGCTCCGTGGGAGCAAAGAGCAGACAGCGTTCTGTACCAGGCGAGGTCGTCGGAGCCCCACGGGGTCAGTGGCCCCACACGGCCCTACCCCAGCACCGCAGCAGGCAGTCCCCGGGGCCGTGGGTCCTGCCTGGCGACCTGACCCGTGAGGGGAGGGGCAAGCCCACCTTGGCCGTCCGCTCACCTGTGCAGGTGCTCACGCGTGTGCCACCTGGACCGAAACGAGGGTGGGCATGAGTGACGAGAACGAGCCAGTTCGCCTCGTCCTTTCATAAATCCATTCTCCTGGCGTTGAAAGAGAAATGAGTAAGAAACGCGTTACCACTAACTTTATTTATAGAAACTGCAGTGTGAGATGAGACACGGATTTCTGTGGAAGACCAAGCAGGAAGAATGGTAAACCGATGCCCCGAATTCCATGAAATGCAAGGAAACCATCCAAGGGCCAGCGGGACTGCATCGGGTCTGGGAACCCCTGGAGGGCTGGCCATTTGGTGACAAATTGATCATGTTAATGACACCCTCCAGGACAGATCCAGCTCTACTCCAAAGCTGCCCAAATCGTTTGCAAATGCAGCCGGGGGAGTGAGGCTTGTGCACTAGGGCTCCCCAATCCCAACACCCGGGACCTGTTCCCTTTTGGGGACCTCCGACTGCAGCAGGGGAAACCGGGAGGGCTCAGGCACGGCCAGGTGGGCGCCTAGGTTTGCCGTCACGGACACCGTCCCGCGTGCAGCCAGCAGGAGGCAGAGCTGGACTGGACCATCGGACAGGCCGCGCTCTCTCCTGACCCCTCGGCAAGCCCAGCCCGGGGCCCGTCCCCAGCCCTGGATGCCACCGAACAGGTCAGAGTGCACGACCGCCCTTCAGTTCCCCAGAGGTGCTGCGTCTCGTCAGCCCCCGGCAGGTGTCCTTAGCATTTTCTGCCAAATAGTTCCAGTTCGTGCCTCTTCTAAGCACACGCAGGGGTGGCACTGCCGGCTCCTGGCCTTGCTCAGCCAACGTGTTGTGAGTGGAGGTGACATGTGTCCCTTCTGGGCTGGAGCATTTCATTGCCGGAATGTGATGCGCACCCCCCTCCCCGCCAAGCTCTTTTCCCTCTGCCATGGCGGCTGGTGACGTGAGAGAACCTGGTGGTTCTGTAAGTCTAGCCTAGATGTGAAGCAGAGCCCCTGACTGTCCCCGACGGCCCCAGCTGCGTGACCTACAAGACAGAAGGCCGGGCGGGGGGGCAGGTGTCCTCCGAGGCGGGAAGACGGCGCAGGCCTCGGGAGGCAGTGGTGACTCGTTTGATAAAACCGTCACCTGTGAATCCGTGGGCGGCAGATCCTCCGCCTCAGGAAATCGTAGCGCCAGGGGAAGCGGCTGGAAGCTGGATCTTAGGAGTGTGTCAGAAAAATAGTGTAAGGAAAAGATGAGCTCAGGAAATAATCATCCGGTTCACAGGCAGGGACCAAAGGGACTAAGAGCCGACAAATTCAGGAGCTGGCAGGATTAGAAAGAAGCGGCCGCTTCTCCGGCACGGCCAGCAGAGGCGTCAGTCTGGGGAGCACCCGGAGCGAGAGTCGCCACCGAAACGCAGCCACCGTCACGGCTGGAGCCACGCGGCCGCGGCCTCGCGTCCACGCCGAAACCTCTGACCGGACCGAGGTGACGCCCAGTGAACCCTTCGGGTGGACACGGGAGGAGGCTGAGGGTAGGGCTCTCCCGTCGAAGCGCCCTAGGCGTGCGAGGCCGGCCCTTCTCTCCCCCATAACTGCAGTCAGAAGCCAACGGCGTTTTTAAGAGGAACCATTAAAGAACCCGCAACCTGCAAGGAAAGCCGATCCTCGTTGTTTGCGGGACTTACATTCTATAGAGAACTAGCAAATGCCGAGCTCCGCTCCTGCGGGCAGTGCAGGGGGCTTTTGCTAGTCATTTTCTAGAAAGTTCTGAAGCTTAAGTATGACCGACTGAAGATTCTGTAGGTTGAACCCAAAGTTCATTTGTGAGCGGGCTGTCTAGGGGTCAGTGTGTGTTCCCACAGAGGACAGGCCCGTCCCCAAGAGCCCGCTGGGCTGACCGCCTGGGGCCTGGGTGGTGGAATCGGGGCTGCAGACGGGAGGCGCACAGGAAGAGGGGGTGAGGCGTGCCCCTTCTCTACCAAGCAGCCGGAGGGCCCGCTCCGCCTTTGGCACGCACCTGCCTCTCTGTCTGAGCACCGGCCCCCAGGCACCCGGTGCCTTCCCGCGGTCCCCAGTACCCACGGGAGCGTCTCACCCGGCCTGTCCCCCCACCCAAAGTGCGCCCCGCCCCCGGTTCGCCCCACCGTTCTCGGTGATCTGAGATCGCAGACGCCTCCTTTGCAGGCCCCCTCAGCTCAGAGGCGAGGGCGGAGGAAGCCGCCGTGACTCATTCCCACCATCGCCCTGCCCGTGTGTGTCTCAAGGCTTCACAGACACACCTGTTACAACAGGTGACCGTCACCTCAGGCAGCAGAGATGGCTGTGGGGAGGAAGCCCGCAGGGAGAGTCGGCAACATGATTGGGCGAGAGACCACGAGAGAGAAGGGCACGGAGGAGTCTCCTCCGTTAGCTCCGCGTTTCCAGCAACTTCTCTCCCTCCGGCTCTGCGTGCCGGGGCTGTCTCGTGCCGAGCCCGGATGCTGTCATCGGCTCCAGGGCCGTGCGGGGTTGCTGCTGTGTCAAGAGGGTCCAGTGCCCGGGGAGATGGGGGACAGGCGAGGGCCGGGGCCGCCCTAGGCTTCTGAGCGCCTTGTATTTATGAGTGTTCACGAGACGGGCGTCTGCGAGGCCGGGGCTCCCTGGCCTCGTGTATTTTAAATATTTTGCTGAATCGAATGTGCGCGTGCTGCGGACCTGCGGCTTTCCGCTTCCTTTTCTCGTTATTTGAAAAACAAATCGAAGTCAAGTTTGCGTTCTCGGCAGCACTCGGTCGCCTACGCTTTCCTTTCTGGACAGTCCTGCTGCACTTTCTGTAAAACGGGAAGCCGAGTTTGTCGCAGCCACAGGAGGAGCCACGTGATGAGAGGCTCCCCGAGGCGTCTCCTGCCAGCCGACCTGCCCCATCTCACACGCGGGAGACGAGGCTCACGGAAGCCAGAGTCCCTGCACGGTCCCAGCCGGCCAGCCAGGGCCCCCGGTCCCGGTCCGGCCCCTTTGCTCCCGGCTCCGTTTGCTCTCCCCCGGGAAACCCCAGTCCGGGTTTATAGGGTTTGTCTGTCTTTGGCCACAGGGGTCCGAGGGTGAAGATGGATCAGGCCGTGGCCCGCCAAAGCCATTGTCACCTTGAGCTGACAAGCATTAACTCACTTTCTCCCTGAAAATTGTGCCACGAGACACGGCTGTGCCCTCAAGTCGAATTGTCCTTTCTGTTTCTAGTACCTTCGCATTCTGTGTGATGGGTGAAAGGTGGGTCGCTCGACTTTGAAGAGGTTACCAGGTGGCGACACCAGGTCCCAGGGGCGAGCGTGAGCACCTGTTCTGAGAGCCCGTGTTCCACACGGAGGAGTCGAAGCCCAGCCAGAGTGTAGACCGTGCCCTTCTGTATTCAGAAGTGTTAGTACTCGGGCCCCAGCGTAAGCCACAGTGGGCCTGGGTGCTAGGCCCAGCCTCTGGCGGCCAGTAACTTACTGGGAACTTCGCTGGAAACAGGACATGGGTAGACAGTGACGACGACAAACGGGTCATGACCTGCTCACCACCCTCGAGCAGCTTACGCCGTGCTTGACCGATGGGAGCCAAGAAACGCCCGCCTGTTCCTGACACCCAGCACCAGAGGCTTGGCGGCGTTCCCAGTGGTTCTGGAGAAGGTACACAGTTTTCTCCACTTCACCTGAACAGCAGCCCGGCGCGCCTGTGTGACCGTTATGTGGCGTTCGGATCTAAAGACACACAACCACCCCAGCCCGGCCCTTCCAAACTGCGCACCACTTAGCCGGATGCTAAGCGGTCAGAACGCCCGAGAGCGGGGGACCCTTCCCACCCTGCCCGCGGCCGTGGCCCCACTCCTGGGCGGCTCGGGGACCCCCTCCAAGTCTCCGTGCTCCTCGTGCAGCCTCTCGGTCCTCCCCACGGAGGTGGACCCGCTCGTCTCTGAGTCCGTCTCCACACGAGACCGTGGCCTCCGTGAGGGCAGGCTGTGGTCACTCGGCCGGGATCGCCGGGGCCCACTCAGTGCCCAGAGCTGCTGGCGTTCCGAGCAGCGTTGCTGGGTGAGCTAGCGATGGCCCCATCTCCTGGCTGCTCCCATCCTTTGCGAGGACAGAGGCCACCGCACAGGGGGCTTAGACCAGGATGGAGCCACTGTCAGGCACCCGCTCCCCGACCCCGGTCTCGCTCCCGCTCCTAGTGCGGGGTGGGCCCCCGGTCCTCGGGCAGCAGAAATCTTCAGCGTGCATGAGATGTGCCTCCCATCAGCCTCCCGGAGGCCGGTCTGTCCCATCTTCTGCCTCCTAGATGTTGCTAACTTCATTCACTCGTTCCTA
>NW_006439713.1:613222-618181 GCF_000325575.1 Pteropus alecto | reverse complement strand
GGGGGCCGAAGGGGTGGGGGTTTCCCACGGGGCCTTGCCCTGGAGGCTGGGTCCACATCGCAAGGGGGGCTCCTCACCAGCAGCACCCGCCCCGTCCCCACCCCGCCCCAGCCCACACTCCGGGCACCCGCGGGTCTGACTTCGCAGCAGTCAGAAATTCTCGGCTCCTAATAAACACGGATTCCCAGGCCAGCCCTCAGCACCCTGATTCTCCGGATCGAGGGCGGGGCCCCCGAGCCGGCAGGTGCCCCCGGGCGCCCGGACTCGAGAAGCCAGTGTGCTGGGAGGACTTCCCTGCCATGAGCCCTTGGAGCCCTCACGTCTCCTGGGCTCAGCTTGCACCCGGGTCTGGAGCGAGTCCTCAAAACATCTTCACTGGAAGTACAATATCCATGTCTTCGGTAACTCTTGAACTAATTTAACCTATTTCACGGGAGAAGCTAGTATTCCTTTTCCAAACAGTATCGTAAATGGCTGTTTTTCATACCTCCTAATTCATAAGGCGAAATTTTGCATAAAAGAGACACCCACACACGGCCTAGAGTGAAGCAGGCCGCACGGTGAGTGAGTGATGGTCTCAGCACCTGCAAAGCGGGGAAGCTGGAACCTCCCCTCCGCAGAGTGGGGACCCACGCCACGGCCACGGGTGGGGCTGTGTGCGGGTCGGTGGGGCCTGGTTCGCACCCCCTGTGGCCTCAGCTCCCACAGACCCTGCAGACGGCTGGCGCAGGGATCGGGCCTCCCGGTTCTACAGAGAGAAGACCCAGACCAGCCTCAGTCACAGAGCAGGGAACCTCCTGCCCCTCTGACGCCGAAGCCTTTCAGACACAGACATGGGGCCTCTGGGCGCCGAGCCGGACCACGTGTTCCACATGGAACGTCACCGGCGTTCCCAGCACGGCCGCCTTCGATGCCGAGACCGCGGCGCCCGCTCCCGTCCCCCGGGAGAAGCCGCTCCGGTTCTTTTCCCCGTTGGTGATGTTCACAAGTGACTCGCCGTTCTTCAGGACGACGGTGGCACTGGTCACAGGCCGACCGGTCATTACTGCGGGGAAGAGGGCGGAACCACGCGTTCTACGGACGGGGGCCCCAGTACCGACACCCTGGGGTCCCCGTGGACCCCGTTTTCCAAGGTCGCCCACACCTCCCTTCTCGTTAGCCTTCCCTGGAGGATGTTACCCCCAGACCAGCCGTCCCCACCGCGATGTCGGACCCCGGCTTCCGCGTCCTCCATCTCCTCACGGATTCCTGTCGTGAGCTCACAGCCCTGCACCCTGGCCGCACCTGGCGTCTGCCGCCTGTGCCGTGTACCCCGCAGGGCGCCGACGCCCCTCACCTCTCTCCCGCGCGGCTCCGTCCCTCACCCTCCCTGCGGCAGCCACCTGGAGGGGACCCGCTGGCCCCTCCGTCTCCAGAATGCACTCGTCCAGCTTTCCCTCGGCTTCACACCGCCGGACGCCGCTGTGCCCCCTGCGCCCGCTCTGCCCGCAGCGGGGTGTGCGGGAGGGCCCGCCGCAACCTCCAGCAGCCTCGGGGCATGGGGACGCGCTGGCCGCGGGGCACAGGGACGCGCTGGCCGCGACGTGCATTGCCGGGACGGGAAACCTGAGCCTGCGCCACACGGAGCGACTCCCGCGTGTCAGCGTCCCTGACCCACGCAGGGCTGTGTCACGCAGACGGCCGCGCAGGCGTGTGGACACGTGTGGAGCTGACACACGCACACGCATGTTCCGAGGTGCGAGGGGCCCAGGCCCTCGTGCGCCAGCCCCTTCTCCTGCAGCCCCACTCCCGAGTGGGGATGCTGGCGCCCAGTTCCCAGCGGGCCGCAGTGGGCGGATCCTGCGTGAGACCCCCTGAGTGCGAGGGACTCCTTCCGGTGGCTTCAAGGCCACCGTGATGGCTGACCGTATGTGCTGGCCACACTGGGCCACGGGTGCCCAGACCGTTGGCTACACATGACTGGTGTCTGTGAGGGGGTTCCAGATGACGAATGATTTAGGGGGCAGGCTGAGCACAGCAGGTGGCCCTCTCCTATGGGGGGGCGGTGATGATGCTGGGGCCTGAATGGGCGGGAGGGGCCTGCTGTCTGCCTGACTGCGAGCGGGGACATGGGTCCCCTGCCCTCAGACTGGACCCGAGCCGTCCGCTCTCCGCTCCTCAGGCGGTTGCTGACCGCTTTGGCCTTGGCCTTCTCCCCTCTGCGGGGACTTGGCCCTCCTACAGACCCCGCAGGTGTCACCTACCCCAGACTCGAGGGGTCCAAGGCTTCTGTCCCTCAGGCCCCAGGGTGCCCAGAGCGTCTCCCGGCTTGTGCTTGTCCCCAGCCGTTCCCAGTGTGGATTTTCACATGCTGAACACCTGTTTAACCAGCACCCAGCCCCGGAGCCCTGCCCCTCCGGTCTCACGCTCCGGCCGCCCGCACCCAGCCCTGCCTCCCCCCGCGGAGTGAGCAGCCGCGTGTGGCCTCCCGCACAGCACGCCCAGGCTGCTCTGCACGGTGTGGAGACCGGCCCCTGTCACCGCTGCCCAGTGTGGCCCGGGCTCAGGACCCTGGTGGGCTGCTCCATCCTTCTGGTTGTGGGCGCATGCCAGCTCCTCACACCAGGGGGGCCCACACTACCGTGAACGTCGCACACACCTCTGGGTCACAGACGTGTACATTTCCACGGGCATAAGACTGAGGGGACCCCGAGTCACAGGGGAGCCATGCGCTCGGTGCCGAGGTTAACCCGCTCTCCAAGCCATGCAGCAGCCACGGGCCATGGCGGCACCCCAGGAGCGTGGCTCCCCGGAAGCATGCACCCAAAGAGCATGGCACCCCAGGAGGAGCGCAGCCCCAAGGAATGTGGCACCCCAGGAGCGCGGCACCCCAGCAGCTGGGCACCCCAGGAGCGTGGGCCGTGCTGTTCCCTTCACGTCACCCAGCTGAGCTGACTACAGCAGCTTTAATCAGCAAAGGGATCGTGGAGACAGTGTGTGCAGCCCCCCCACCTGCAGGACGGTGCTGAGCCGGGCTGGGGACACGGCAGAAACAGAGCCAGGGCCACCGACAGGGTCTGCTGAGGACGCTGCTGCCTGCCCCTGCGACCCTGGACAAGGCCGCCCTGGACGCCGGACCTGCCTGTGCCCTGTGCCCCTGGAACCCTGAAAATGTGTCTGGCTCTGCTCCCACTGCCTCCTCCGGGAAGGACCCCCCTCCTCCCGGCTTCTCAGCCCCACAAGGCCACGTGGGCGTCTGCTGAGGTCATGTGGCCCCAGCTCCGCTGTGAGGAAGGGGTCAGGGGCCGTGGTCCCCGAGGGAAAGGAAAGTTTCACTCCCTCAAAGCGTAGGGAGCACTTAGGGAGCTTTTCACTGAAGCGTGCGAAACAGAACAGAATGTCGTGCAAACCCTCAAACGTGCATCACTGTCGTCACTGAGACGCGTAAGCGGGAGCCTTGAGCTGCGTGGGCAGCGGTCGTGGGAGGGCGGGTCGGGGTCGTGAGGAGGAAGGACCCAGCCTCTGCCGGCCCCGTCTCCCCCAGAGGCTCTTGGAGCGGGCTCACCTCCGCAGGCTCCACGATGCACCTGGACACATGCTGTCACGGCACGGTGACTCACGCGGGGCCCGTCCCCCTCCCCTCGGGGGGCGCCGCCCCAGCCCCCACACTCGGCGACTGGATCCTTGAGACTGCAGCCAAGACTTTCCTGCCCCTTTGGACCAGATCGACGCTTCAAGTCGTAAATGGAAGCTGGATTGTTGGAAATCTTTTTGAATGCGGTTTCCTACAGCTGCCACGACACCACAAAGCTGACGGCTGAAAAAGCAACAACGTATCCTCATGGTTCTCGGGGCCGAAGTCCAAAGTCAAGGGTCCACAGGTCCGGCTCCTCCTGGAGCTCAGAGAAGAGGCTGCCCCAGGCCTCCGTCCCAGCTCCCGAGGTCCCTGCAGTCCCTCCCGGCCGCTCCCCGGCTGCGGATGCGTCACGGCGGCCTCCGCCTCCATCTCCACCTGGCCTCCCCTCTGTGTCTCCATGGGCTCCCCTTCGTTCGAGGACACCTGCCCGTCGATGTAGGGCCCCCCAAACCCTGGGCGACCTCCCGTGGAGACCTTTGACTTAGCTACGTCTGCAGAGACCCCTCTCCCACTAGGGCTGCGTCCATGGACGCGGGGCAGAACGATCGTTCACTGCTCTGGGGACGGGGTCAGTGTCCGTGGCCACATCTACCACAGACACTGACCCTGTCCCCAGAGCGGTGAGGTGCGAGCCCTCTGGGCACCTACGACCACCCGGAAGCTTGGCTTCCACCCAGAGCGGGTCGCCACAGCAGGCTCCCAGCCCCGCCTGCGAGATTTCACTCTCCAGGACCTTTCACAATTTATAAAAACAGAAAGCAGGCATTCCCCAGACCACGGACCCAGTGCAGAAGCAGCTCAGAGCTGAAAGCTCTTCGACGTGCTTCCTCAGGCGTCTTCGTGTACGGCCTCCTGTGTTCCTTCCCCACGGAGCACTGGGACATCCTGAGGACAGGACACCGCCGGTCCCCCAGGAAGCCTCGGGTCTGGTCTGTCTGGGGCTCCTTCCGAGCCGTGGCCACGGTGGTTTGACATGGGACCCAGCCCACCTGCAGGGCTCCCCATGGCACAGCGCCACGGGGACTGTGAAGCCCGCACGGTCACCAGGCTGTTCCCTCTGCTGGGGAGCTCCGCCCCCTTCCTGCCCAAGCCCGGCTCCTTCTCATCAGGCTGGAGTCATATGTCACACACACACCCCGCCCCCCGAGGCCTTTCTGACCCTCCACCAGCCCCAGTGGTCCCCACGCAGGCAGAACCCTTGTGTTCCTGAAACGAAGCAGCACTCAACGAATGCGTCCACACGCCTACCGGACTTCTGTGATTGGATGTGCTGGCATTTCCAAGACCCGTTTATTGATCATTCATCCACACGTCTGTGCACCCACCAAAGCGTCCGTACACAC
>NW_006439713.1:602427-613152 GCF_000325575.1 Pteropus alecto | reverse complement strand
AGCACCCGTGATGCGCACACGCACACGTACATGCACGTGTCTGAGCGCCCGTCCGCCCGTCACTCACTCGAGGTTCACGCCCCTAACCCCTTCTACACCAGTGTCACTCCACCAGTGACCTCACCTTTACCTCCCCCCGGCCATTCCCTCGGGGGTTGCACGTAGAAGCACACACAGGGACACTGAGGTGCAAACGCTGGGGACCGAGAGGTCTCCACAGCCCGTCCGCTTGCCAGGGAAAAGAAGCGCCCCCAGCCCAGACCCCGGGCCCCAGGGACAGGCCGCGGCCGGCCGGTGGGGCAGCCATTGCCAGCAGCAGCACTTCCTGTGCCCGCTCAGGCAGAGCAGAGACCAGAGCGCCGCGGACTCCGGCGCCCGCTCTCTGGTTCTCGTCTCGTTCACTTGGAGACGTTTTTCCTTCCTCCCCGCGGCTGATCCATCGAAGCTCTGTCCACAAACATGCAGCCGGCCCCGCGCGGTCAGCGGGCTGCAGGGTGACCGTCCACGGAGGCGCCTGGCGCCCCCTTGCCCTGCGACCCTAACACCACGGTGACGCGCTCTCGTGCGACACACTAACAACACTACCGACAGCGCGCTCGGCCAAGGAGCGTGTCTAAAGGAGCCTTGCACGCCATTTCTCTTCCGGCGGGCTCGCCTCCCAGCTGTGTGCCATTTCTTCTCCTTCCGGAAGCCGGGAAGCGCGTGGAAGGACGGTGTGTAAAACCAGCCTTCGCCCGGGACAAATAACGGCTAACCTGGGACTGCGGGGCCGGGATTATTTTAACCGGGCGCACAATCCCGTCGAGCCCACGAGCCTGGGAACGGCAGCTCCTAGCGGGATCGAGCTGGGCTGCGGAATGATGGGAAGCGGGCGTCGTCCTCACAAAGGCCGCGGCGAGGCTGGAACGGGCCCCGGACGCGGCGCGAGCGTCGAGGGCGGGTTCGCGTCGCGGTCGCACTGCGGCTAGCTGCGCTCACGCGTGGGGCTTCACACACACACGTGCACGCACACGCGAGGAAAGCCGCCTGCCGGCCCACGTCCCCTTCCCGGACCCGTCACCACCGGGCTCTGTGACCGCCCCGCAAATTCTGATCGTCCAGTGTCTCGTCCCAGGGGAAGGACCACGTGACAACGAGGCGACGTGTCGCTACCTGTGGAGAGGCGCAGGGTGGGGGGGATGACAGCTCACGTGTCAACAACACCGGCGTCCGGGTCAGGTAGCAGGGGCCTCCGCCCACGCCCCAGCGGTTGGAGTGGGGGCTGCTCGAGCCAAATGCTCAAGCCAGCTCTGCTGACCCGCAAGGCCTGGGCAGGGGCTCCTGGCCACAGCCGCAGCTCAGCAGCAGCCACGGCCACGGCCGTCAGGGTCGCCCCAAAGCTGCAGACCCAGGCATCAGGGGAGCGGGGGGCAGAGTGACAGTCGGGCTTCGGGCCTGTCCCGGGGGACATTGTTCCAGGAGCAGACCCCGAGCCAAACACTGCCATGAAGGCACCGCTTTCACCAGGCAGAATCCCGAGCTACCTGGGTCAGGCTGGGGACCGCTCGACCGGGCAGGTCCCCGGAGGAAGGGCAGGAGGAGGGCACTCCGCTTCGAAGTTGCCCTTTGACCTTGGGCGTCCATCAAGAGGTTCACAGCTTAATTCAAATTAACTTCCCGAGTAGCGTGTGGAGCTTTTCGCTCCTCACGCCCCCTCGCCCGGAGTGTTCACGCTTTCCCCTGCCGCCTCGGACGGTTCGCGGAGCTGTGTGTGCTGCCTGCCTCCCACGCCCGAGGGGCTCGTGGAAGCATCCTTCTTGTCTGCCTTTCTGCAGTCCGCACGCTCCACCGTGCTGGGAGGCGGGCGAGCGTCTGCCTGTCCCGGCCCGTTATCAAACACTGCAGAGAAGCGGCTCAGCTGTCCGTGAACTTCACGGCAGAAGATTAACACCTGAAGCACTGCTGGGCCTCAGCCTCCGCCCGGGGCAGGGGGCCTGGGCTGCTGTGTGGCTGGTCCTGGAGCCGGGGGCGGGGCAGTTCACAGAGCCCACGGGTCACCCAGCCAGCTGCCCCAGCTGGAAATGCAGGGTCGAATGTCCCTCCCCACCCTGTGGCCCTTCCTCACCTCTGCATCCAGGTGGCCAGGCCCTGAGGGCCACCCGCCCCTAACCTGCTATTCAACAACAGCACCCGGGGGTGGCACTGGACAATTAAGTACCAGATGGTGGACAGGGGCAGCCAGCTCTCCACTGGCGGAGCGGGTGGGGTGGGTGAGCGGGAGCAGGGGCTGGAACCAGCCGCACGGTCATGCGTTAGAGCTGGAAGCGCCAGGATGACCCCACCCCGTGACTTCGCGTGGACACGGGGCGTCTGTGGAAACGAGCACCGACGTGTGCACGCACGGGGAGGCACCGCACGCATTGTCTCGTGCCGTCAGCAGAGGCGTATGTCTGGAGAAGCGACGACACCTCGTGGCAGGAGCACGCCTGTCACCACACGGCTTCTGACCTCGCCCTCCAGTCAAAGGGACCAGGGCTCCCGGAGAAACGGCTGACTCTGTGGCGAGGGCAGGAGCGTGCGGGATGAGCCTGGAGCGTGCGGGATGAGCCTGGAGCGGCGCGTGGTGCCAGAAAGTCAGGAAATGCTAAAGATGGAAAGAAAAGAAAGACAAGGAACATCGCGCGATGAGTGAACGTCAGAGGGACACGAGCCGATGGAGAGAGCTTCCTGGGGCCAGAGCTGGACCAGTCTGAGCAAGGAGATAAACAAAGTCGTGTTGGAATGGAGCCCCAGAATGAAATAAATCCCCGCGAGTCCATGCCGATGCAGACAAATGGCCGAACGAGCAGGTACTTTGGGGAAGAGACAAATTTCCCAGGCGGAAGAACTCAGGACTTACGCAGATGCTCGGCCCTCCAGGCCAGGCCGCTCCTTGGGGGTGGGCTGTGCGTGGTGACTTCCTCCCTAACAGGACGGTGTGGGCAGCGGGGAAGAGTACCTGCGAGGTGGTCAGGGTCGACCTCGCAGTGATGGGTGGTGTTGGCGGCACGCACCCTGGATCGGATGTGATGAGGGCACGTCGGCCCCGTGGTCTTCCCGACCCAACCCCCCACCCCACCCCGTCTAACCGTGGGAAAACCAGCGGAGGGACAGCCCACGAAGCGGCGGACCAGCACTCATCGAAACTGTCATGGTCATCGAGAGCCTGGAAAGTCTGAGAAGTGGTCGCAGCCGGGAGGCACCCAAGGAGACGTGATGACTAATCGGATTCTGGGACAGGACAGGGGCGTTAGGGAAAAACCAAGAAAATCCGAATCAACGGCAGACCTCAGTGTCGGTCCGTTAGTTGTGATGAGCATGCCACCCGTGGACAGTGGGAAGCGCGTGAGAGGTGGGGACTCCGCCTGTGGACTTTACGCGTTTGCTGCGAACCCGAAACCATTCTAAGACGAAATACGCTGAGCATATTCAGCGTGTGACTCATGCGTATTCTCGCTCGGGATGTGACTGGTCAGGGCACCCAGGTCCCCGCCGAGGTGACTCACGCCGGACCCAGGGTTTCTCCGGGGCCTTCCACCGAGTTCTCAGGAGGTCCCTCTCTTTCTGCTTTGGTTCCAAGGCCGGTGGGATGTGCGCTCTTGGCAGCCAGCCAGCCATGACACTGACCACTCGGGGAAAGCCCCCTGGAAGGAGGGCAGACGACAGACAGACAGACAGACTAAGGCCCAGGATCGCTGACGTCTGATGCCAGAGCCACCGCTGGACGTTTTCGTCATGAGTCAAAGTGGTGCCTCTGCTTCCATCTGAGTCACGATTCGGTCACTTGCGGTAAAAGGTTCCGACACACCCCGGGTGTTAAGTGACGGTCAGTGGCCCTGTTTGAGAAAGGACAGCATTCGGGGAACCGTGTTTTGCATTATCAAAACAAGTGTGTTGGGCACCTCGGAGGTGAAAAGCTCAAATCTGTTTTCCGAACACCCTCGTCCTATCCGCTTGCTTATCGTGTGGCCGACACCACTGTCCCAAAGACAATTGAAAGTTTTGCTGGCCGGCGTTGTCTCCTACTGTGTGCTTATAAGAAGGAGGGACAGCAAATTTACATTAGAACACAGCAGTGACAACCCCACCCCGCCCCGCCCCACTGTGTATGTAACCACAGTACACTACGCCCCATGCCAACATCACGTGAACGTGGACGGCTGGTCGCCAGGGAGATAGCCTTTGAAGGGGATGTTCTGTGCACACACAGGGAAGCCAGCACCCGCTTTGGCTGATGGTCAGCAGGATGGGACTTCATTGCTGGAAGGTCATGCTGTGCCCCAGGCGACTCTCGTCAGAGGAAGCTGGCCAGCGTCCCCTCCCAGCAGCTGGAGGCCATTACTTGGCATTGTCTCGGGAGGGAAACTGCTGTCTGCCTTGCTGTGGGAGCAGAAATTTTGTTTAGAGGGTTCAACTTGCTCTAAAAAGGCCTCTCTGGCAATTATTAGACCGCCGTTCCCAAGGGGAAAAATCACAAGCGCCATGGCAACAACAAGCCGGCGCTCGTCCCACGGGAAGCAAAGTGCAGGGTTCTCGCATGGCCGCTGCAAAGTCTGGTCGTGTATTAGCAGCAGAGACGAGAGGCCAGGACGGGAGGGGGAAAGGCACGGGTGGTCAAAGCGTGTGGCGAACTGCTTTGGACGCCTTTTGCCACGTGCTCCTTGCAGACGCCCCGTCAGCCCATTCGACAGAGCGGAACCCCGAGGCCAGGAAGCAATGCACCCAGCAAGTGAGAGCTGGACTCGGACCCCAGGCCCACTGGTCGGGCCCCGACGAGAGACGGCCTGGCCTCCTACACGCGTCGCCTGCATCCGGGTCATCCGAGGCCCGTCCACAGCTTTTGACCCTCTGGTGGCTTTCGTCACACTCAGAATCAAACCCCAGATACTGCAAACCCGGCCCGCTCTGGGCCCTGCCTGTTCTTCTGCCCCTTCTCCACCGTCTCCTGGGCCAGCACCGTCTGACTCTGGCCTCCCCCGTGGCTGCGCCGCAACCTGGATGGCTCTCCTTTCGAGCAGTCCTCCTCCTTCAGCTGATTCATGTCTCTTGTCACATGTCACCTCCCCCGTGATGCCTTCTCTGACCGTAATTCCTAAAACGGCAGTCTGAGGAGCCCTCCATCCTCCTGCTCAGCTTCGCTGTTTCCTTGGAAGATCTTATCTCTGCCCTAGCATTATACATCTATTGTTTATTGTCCATCTCCCTACCATAATATAAGTCCCAAGCGAGTGTTTGTGTTTGTCTCCCCACCAGAATATAAGTCCCGGTTTGGGAGAACTCTGCCTGTCTTATTTACTGATGGAGCTTTTTGCAAACCTCTACTAGAGCTAGTGCTTACCTTCCTCCTCTCTGCCTATGAGCTCATCAGAGCAGGGCCCAGCCCCACCCGGCTCTGCCCCAACCCCAGCTCCCGGATCCTGGCCCGGCACTCCATTTGATCCCTGCTCAGTGAGCGTCTGTGCGCTATGGTCCGAATCTGGGCCAGGTCCCGAGGTTCGGAGGCCCGGGGGGTGCTCCCAGGCCACAGCAAGCTCACGTGCCCATGCTGGCCAGACCGTTGATTCCGTCCATGTCCCATCCCACTTAATTCCTTAGTGAAAGCTTCTCAGGACAACTTCAGGCTCCTCCCGCTCAAACTGGCCAAGAAGAGTGCTTTTACTCTCCTCGGTTTCGGGTGGCGGGGGTGGGCGAGCCCCCGAGGCCAGGGCCGGCGTGGCTGGGACTGACCCAGAGCCTCCTCCAGGGCAGAGCACGCAGGGAACACAGCACGGGAATGCAGGGGTTCGAGGGAGCTCAGGGAAGCAGGCCAGGGGCAGGAACGAGAGAGGGAGCAGGAGGGGGAAGCCCCTTGCAGGTGGGGGCTTGTGATGACAGCCGGCAGTCACGACCCCAGCAGAGCAGCAGTCACGAATGTCACAGTCAAGAAGGACCCTTCTGAGGGGAGGCAGCAGACAGCTGGGTCTCCCGGGACACTGCTCTCTAAAGCCACTGTCTGGGGGACACCCGGGTGATGGCTCTGGGGCATTGCCCACGTCGCATGGCTCTCAGACCCAAATTACTTAAATCGCAAACATCACTAATGGCTTAACGGCTAAGAATGATGGGAAAAAGGACCAGGATTTTCCTACAGTTAAGATCGCTTTTTCCCATCATCTGCCAGTTACAAAATGTACTGTCACACACGTTGGGGGAGGGACACTTGGGGTGAATTTACTTGTTTTTCTGGGAAGCAATAGAAGGAACGAGCTGACAGGAGCCCCGCCCTCTCCTCCCTTTGACCCTCATAAACCTTCGGATTTGGGCACATGGGAGGGTGAGGGACTCTACCAGGAAACAAGATTCCTGCACACTCAGATTGGCAGGCGCTCAAGAAATGAATCACAAACTACGAGAGGCCACAGTCGGACTCCGAGTTCGTGGAAGTGTCTGTTTCACTAAAACATAAACCAGCTCTGGCCCCTAGAACTAGCATTGGGCATATTTTAAAAGCATTCCAAGCACTGCGGAGGCCACCACAATAAATGGGACACGACCCTTCTCTTTAAGAAGCTCGCGGTGAACTTGGAACGGTAGGGCCGACGCTACACACTGCTCGCGAGCCTTCGGGTCCAGGGCTGAGAGAGAATCAGGCTTCTGCGCCAAACTTCCGGTGACACAGTGGATTCGCGGACCACAGCAGGCTCCCTCCTGAGCCAGGCCCGGGGCGGACGTCACTTGGGTTCTTGGAGCAGCCTGCACGCTGACTGAGAACGCGGCCACTGTCCCGTGCAGTCGGTGACCTCCGGCACCCACCCCAGGGGCCCAAGCGAAGAGGCGCCAGCCTGTCAGGCTGGCATCTGGCGGTGGCCTTCCCCCTGCCCTTGCCAAAGAACTTAGGTGACAGGCAGCCGTGAGACACTCACAGAAACGGGGGCTCGTTGGTGAGCCACTGCTTCCGGTGGCAGGTTGTGACTCGTCCCCAGGTCCCGGGCCCTGAGCATTCGAAGCCCCGCGCCGCCCCGCTCTGCCACCGTCAGACCCTTCAGGTCTCCATGACACGTCCTTCGTCCCTCTCGCCATGAAGGTGGCCACTCTGTGGGCCTCAGTCTGCCACCCCTGATGGCAGGGAACGCAGTCTGGAGGGAGCCGGGTCTTCGTGCAGCCGAGGGGCCTGGAACCTCCGCTCGGGGCGCCCTCTGTCGCTCTCCAGTGAGCTGGGCGTCCCTCGCGGGGGCACTGGCCTGAGGGGCCAGCCGAGGCCCCTCGGAAGCCTTTGCAGGTGAAGCGCCCACTCGTGGCCCAGCAGTGTGACACAGCCCCGGCCGGCGCTGGTCTGTGTGACAGACGGGGCCGGGGCGTCAGGCCTTGGTGGAGAGACGTTGGACAGTCTGCGTGCGGGGATGGGGAAGGGTCAGCCCCAGGGTCCCTCACGCAGAGGCCGCCTGGCTTCTCTGCAGCTGAGGCCGGTCACTCGTGGCTCTGGAGCCTGGCCACTGGGGCTTGGTGGCCTGCGCGTGTGTGCGTCTCCGCCGTGGGTTGTGGGGGTGGCAGACAGGAAGCGTGCTCCTCCTGGGTCAGCAAGAGGCGGCCCTTTCCCTTCAGGACCCAGGAAAACCGTGGCAGCCAGAGGCGCCAGTATGCACGGCTGGCCCTTAGTGCTGGCTTTAATGCTGAGCCAAGGCCAAAATTTCAGCGCGGGCCATGAGCTCTGTACAAGGAACGCTGGCCGCTCAGTCACACAGAGGCACTCGCCAACGGGACGGTGACCGGCCACCCAGCCCCAGGTGGAGGGCGGGCCCCTGTCAGAAAGACCCCATGGCTCAGCGTCCCTTCACGAGGTCATAATTTAGCGGGGAGGGCAGGCGTAGATACGGCCCCCAGGCCGCCTGCTACAGCAGAGCCGCCGGTCCAGACGGGAGCCGTTCCAGCCCCACGCTGCCGCCGCACGCCAGGCCCTGGCTTACAGATCTTCACGCATCTTCCCAGGCTCCCGACCAACCTTCGGGTGCTCTGGGCCAGCTGCTGTCACCCCATCCCGTCAATCAGGACCCAGGCTCAGGGAGGGTTCGTGAATCGTCCGGGCCCACACGGCGGGGATCACAGTGGTGTGCCTGGTCTTGGGGACCCAGCGAGGAGCTCCCCGACCTGACCCAGAGATCTGGGGCCTCAGAGAAGATGGCGGCATGACGGTGACGCCTTAACGTATCTTAAGAAGAGGTGATCAAGGGTCGGAGAGAAGGAGGGACGTCCTCTCAGATGAAACGAGGCACAGAGCCATGGCCGTGACAGCACGTGGCTGTTGTCCTCAGGGGCTGGGAGCAGAGGAGGACAGGGCAGGTGACAGATGCCTGGTGCGCCGCGCTGTGAGGGAGTCCCCAGCGAGGCCGTCCCGGGACGTGGCACCGGCAGATCAGCCCACTGGGTCCGGGGACGCACATGTGAGAAGCATGAGAGAGTCAATGGGCAAGTAGGGGACCAGGCGGGAAGCCAGGGAACTGGGCGGGAGAGGCCGGGGCAGGGGCTGGGAGGCCGTCACTGTGCACGGGAAGGGACCAGGGGGCCAGCGAGGGCCCTCCGCCTCGCTCCACACCACGTCCGCGTCCGTAAAGTGACTTCGTGTCTCAGCCCCGGGGGTCCCGGCGTCCCCCGCTCGTAGAGCAGGTGTGTTCCTCTCTCCAGCCGCTCCGACAAAGCGGGAGGAGGCTGTTCGTCCACGCTCACTTTATCACGTTGACGCTTCTTCTTTTCCCAATTTTATGTCAAAAAAAAACATCACAGCATTAGACAAATGTTTTGAAAACGGCGCCCAGAACGGCCGTTTCACGGTCTCCTCCCAGATGGCCGACCCTCTGCGGTTTCCAGGGTGCGTCACGCTGGTGAGCGCGCTCGGGGACAGGCCCCCGACCCCACGCGGGCGCAGGCGACGCAGCTCGTGTGCAGCCTGCCCACCTCCGTGGATTCCACGTCGTCCCTGGAGGGACCGGAACTTTCTCAGACTCTGTGCACTTGTCATAATTATCGTCCTTGACCTTCCCTTCAGCAAATGTGCCACGATTTAATGAGTCAGCCCCAATCTCTGGAAATTTAGGTCACTTCTTTCTTTTTTTTTTTTCTTTTTAAACTTTTCTATTACAAGGGATACCTCCTTGCTTAGCTGGCCAGCAGTCCAGGGTGCCTACGGGAGAAGTAGTACTCATTCCTTAAACCCGTAAAGAAAGCCACATTTGAACATGGGAGTATTTGCAAATACACAGCCGTCAGTGTTACTCTCCTCTGTCTAGAAGCAGCTAGTTTAAGTCAATAATAAAAAGGTGCTAAAAATAGAAGGAAAGGCAAAGAACTTGACTTCACCGGAGAAACACACATGGCCACGAAGGAGCGTGTCTCGTCTCACTTGTGAACACAGAAATGCAAGTTCGAACGAGAGAGCGTCCTCCGACTGGATGGGGAAGTATACGCAGGGCTACGTCTCCTCTCATGGAATGCGGCGGGGGCGGAGGAAGGAGCGCGTGTTTGGTCCTCGTCCCCATTTCTGGGCAGACCCCCGAAAACCCGTGGGATTCCCTAAGCGGTGAGAGATTAAGGTGATATTCATAACGAACCCCTTTCAACCTCACCTGAGTTTCTGAGACGAGGTGACTTTTGGAAAGCACCTCGGTCGCCTAAGGATGGGGCCAGGTGGCCACGGGAACCACCTTCTGATAAGAGGGCGAGAACTTTCGGTCCCACCCCCGATCTTTCGGGAGAGAGAGGGGCCGGAGGTTGAATTAATCGCCAGTGGCCAATGAGCTGATCAATCGTGCCTACGTACTGAATAAACACCCAACAGGACAGGTTCAGGGAACTGCCAGGTTGGTGACCACGTGGACTTGTGGATGGGGACAGTGGCCCACTCAGAGAGGCCAGGGAGCTCTGTACCCTCTCCCGACACCTTGCCCTGAGCATCTCTTCCCCCCGCCTGACCCTGAGTCACATGCTTGTATAATAAACAGGTGATCCAGTGAGTAACATCAGTCTCTGAATTCTGTGAGCCACTCTAGCAAATTCATCGAGAACCTCCCATCTATAGCCGGTCAATCAAACACACAGGAGACAACCTGGACTTTCTGAAGTGGGGGAGGGCGTTCTCGTGGGGCCGAGCCCTTACCCTGTAGGGTCTGACCCCATCTCTGGGCAGACGGTGTCAGAATCCAGTGGAATCGTAGGATGCCCGGCTGGTGTCCGAGAACAGCCAGTCGGGGTAGGGACCCTGCATTAGCCCACACACGCTGGAACTGGGCGCTCAGACCCAGCCACCGCGATGGAGGGCAAGTCTGCAAAATCGAACACCTCGATGTGAATGCACTTCGATGCGGAGATCTCCGTCCTGGCGTCGTGCTACAGAGCTGCAGCAGGACCACCCAAGGGTGCGCGGCGGGTGGGTTTTCACGTCGTTTACCATCGGGAGATGCTGAGGCGACACCAACGTCCACGACGCAGGGTGTTTGTCTGAACGGGAAGAGAGCGAGCGCGGCGGAGACCGCGGAGCACGGCCGAGGGGCGGGCGGGTCCCCGACCTCTGACCCGGATGCGACTTTGACTTTCTTACCAAGCTGCCTGAAATACTTACGACTAGGAATAATTCCGTAATCTCCAAACCCGTAGAGAGGAAAAAGTGTATGTAAATCCAGTGCCACCGAAACTGTGACCTCTGTGCGAGTGTCTCTGCCGCCCGCTGGGCACAGGGCG
>NW_006439713.1:598657-602404 GCF_000325575.1 Pteropus alecto | reverse complement strand
CCTTTCTCGGCCTTGGCGCGTCTTGCCTGGCTGGGGGCCGCCCGCTCTGCAGGGACGCGGCAGACCCGTCCTCTTCCTCCTCACCGTCACGGCTTTGGCCTTCTCGTCGGAGGTGAAGAGCTGGAGTGGGACCTGGGGACCAGGCCATGGTTCTCGCACATGGTCACGGTCACAGCTCGGCTCCCACGCTGGACTCGGGGATCGGAGCATGGTCCACGGTCACTGTCATGGTCACGGTTCAGCCCCCTTGCTGGTCACTGTGGCTCCGACGCCTTCATTTGACCCTGCCCTTCGCTGTGGGCTTTACAGAGAGCGAGCGCGGTGGAGACCGCGGAGCACGGCCGAGGGGCGGGCGGGTCCCCGACCTCTGACCCGGATGCGACTTTGACTTTCTTACCAAGCTGCCTGAAATACTTACGACTAGGAATAATTCCGTAATCTCCAAACCCGTAGAGAGGAAAAAGCGTATGTAAATCCAGTGCCACCGAAACTGGCGCTGCCATTGTGACCTCTGTGCGAGTGTCTCTGCCGCCCGCTGGGCACAGGGCGGACCCGGCAAAGGGCACTCGCGCCCTTTCTCGGCCTTGGCGCGTCCTGCCTTGCTGGGGGCCGCCCGCTCTGCAGGGACGCGGCAGACCCGTCCTCTTCCTCCTCACCGTCACGGCTTTGGCCTTCTCGTCGGAGGTGAAGAGCTGGAGTGGGACCTGGGGACCAGGCCATGGTTCTCGCACATGGTCATGGTCACAGCTCAGCTCCCACGCTGGACTCGGGGATCGGAGCATGGTCCACGGTCACTGTCATGGTCACGGTTCGGCCCCCTTGCTGGTCACTGTGCCTCCGACGCCTTCATTTGACCCTGCCCTTCGTTGTGGGCTTTATGCCGACTGAAGAGTGAGCTCTGCGTGTGGGGCTGAGTCCGGGAGCATGCAGGTTGCTGCCCCAGGAAACCGCGACCCGTGCGGGCGCGGGAGACGCCAGACCCAGCTGCACCCTCGGGAGCCCGGCGGCTTCGCGCCTCCACGGGCTTGTCGACCAAGGAAGCGTCCGAACCTGCAGAGAAGTTTTACAAGAGGTTATCTGAGTCCAGCCGACGACGTTTGTCGGGAAGAAAGATCTCACGCTCTGGAGAATGCGGGTTTTGCGGCTTCCGGTCTGCGTCCGGGACCGAGGAAGGCGGCGGGGGGCCCCGGCCCGGACAGCGTTGCAGGACACTGACAGGACCCGTGCTCTCCCGTCAGGGTGGCGCCCGCTGACTTCAAAGGTGTGTGACCCTTGATGCCCAGCAACACGGGGCGGGGGGCTGGCTCAGGGCAGAGGTGAGCCTGTCACAGCAGAAGTCGTGTGCCTGGGGCGTGACTGTCCGCTGCGACCTGCCCACGTAGGAATTCACGACCAGGCCACCCCAGGAGGTCGCCTGACTTAAGCCCCTTTGCCATCCACGAGCTCCTTCACCTCCACGCCCGTCCCCGTCCCTGTGAGGTCCGAGCGGGCGGGGCCTCACGCGCATGGCTGGACAGCTGCCGCTTCACCCCAGACTTCCCAGGACTAGCGTCCCCCTTAGTGGCCAAGTTCCCGCCCCCCCACAGCCCTCCTGCGCCCCCCGGGGCTCCTCGTCCCGGCCCCCGGCCCACCGCCCAGAGGTTTTTATCTCCATCCTGGGAACTTAATGTCGGGAGCATCCCTGGGGCCAAGCCAGGATCAGGAATGCAGGTCAAGGACGCCAGGGAGACCCTCGCAGAGACGGTGGCCACCCAGCGAGGCCCCCTCTGCCCACTCCCTCCCGGCCCTCCAGCCACACTGGCCCCTGTGTGAGGCGCCTTGGCATGAGCCTGCCCCCTTCGCTAGAAGGTTCTCTCCTCCCAAACACGCTGCTCCTCGCTCCCTCGTTCCGCGTTCGGCAGCTCCTCCTCCGACGGCCTCCTCTCCTCTGTACCAATTATCACCCAACAAGCTTCGCGTTATATTCACTCACCCCGCCTTGTCTGCCCCGCATACGCCGGCTCCTCCAGGCAGGGGGTTTGTCTCCGTGATCTCCAGTGAGCGCTCAGGGCCTAGAACAGCGCGGCCAGGACAGCACCGATGGGTGCAAGAGCCACCGCGCCCCGTTAGGAACGCTGCCATTGACGAATGTCCGCACAGCAGTCCAGTCTCTCAGATGCTCACTGGAGCACTCCTGACTCTGAACTCAGAACCGGCCAGACGGTGTAAGAGGCCCACCCCACGTGGTGACAGTCATGCAGTCCCAGAACTGCGCCCTCCAGTGGGCAGGTAAGTGACCCCGCAGAGCGCATGACCCCGCAGAGCGCCCAACCCCGCAGAGCACATGACCCCGCAGAGCGCACGCCGTGGTTGGGCACTCGTCTTCCCAGGTGCTAGAAGCTGACGAGCGTCGGCCAGGCGGCGAGGTCTCCAGGCCAGGCGGCGCACAGGCCCGCACATCCGCCGCTGGGCCCGCCCACACCGCATCGGAGCACTCGCCGGCTGAGTTGAACCACAATCACAGTGCTCGCTCCAGTGTTCCCAGTTGTGAGCCAGGTGACCAGCTGTAACCACCCACTGGGGTCACCTCCCTCCCATGCTTCGAAGGCCCCCCGGCTGCTCCCTCTGCACCCCAGTAACTCGCAAAGCAAGTCTGGTGCCCAGGTTCTGATGCGGGGGCAGGGCCCAAACCCTCATCACTCTTCATGAGCCCCCACGAGCAGGCAAGGGACACGAAGTGACCCGTGCTGGGCTGTCCGAAGCCCGAGGAAGATGGTTCGCAGGAACATGGTGAGCCCCATCTTCCCCCGAGCTCCAGGGGGCTCTGGGGGTCTGGAGAGCAGGTGGCTATGTGTCAGGTGGAGGCTGAGTGGCGGGGAGGGGAAGGTGGTGGCCGTAGGGTGGCAGTGGTCAGTGCAGCTCGGGCGGGAGAGGGGCCTGTGCCTTCTCTCCGTCAGCAAAACCCAGACCCTCAGCAGACGGAGGGCGGTGGCTTGGGGTTTGCTCAGAAGAAAATCAGTGCTCGCTGGCTGGTGGGCACCCACTTCCCAAAACGACAGGCTCCGGGGCCATTCGCCCGGCCTCCTTCCCACTGGGAGAGCCCCCTCCGGAACTGGGGCGCTGCGGAGGCAGCCCCAACCGTGATCTGCAGGCACATCTGCCGGAAACCCCTCCTGCCCGCCCGCTTTCCCACACTCCCTGTAGCTGTTGACAGAGGGGCGGGGGCAGACAGTGCAGGAGGCAGCACCGAGCCCGTGGCCCCGTAATCCTCGCTCCGGCTACACTGAGGGCGGAAATTAAATTGCCTTTTCAGCTCTGGGTGCAGCCAGGAGAGGCTGTCACTCCGCAGAACGTACAGAAGGCTTAGGGGAAGGATGCACATGAATGAGAAGGAACTTTTCCCATTTCCGACTCAGATTAAAGGGGACAGACCCGCAGAAAGCAGGAGCCCAGGGGCATTTTCCGGTGCTAAGTGCCGCTGGGGTTTGGGTCCCGACCACAAATAGCTCCGGGCCCGGTGCCAGCCAGGTGCTCGCTGAGGACTGCTTGTCCACCAGCGGAGGTCGCTATGGGCAACTGTCCGCGCGGGGGACGTGACCGGCCCCGCAGCCAGAGGGGGTCGCTAGCTATGGGCACTGGTCCAGAGGGCACTTGGAGACAGGCTGCCCACTTGGCCCCGTTCCCGAGACCGGTCGAGTCCGGCGGAGAGCGAGGAGCGCGCGCCCCGCTGTGGGAAGGGAAGGGGGCGGGGGCGCGGCGCGGGGACGC
>NW_006439713.1:593179-598208 GCF_000325575.1 Pteropus alecto | reverse complement strand
GATTTGATCGGCTGTTTGTGCGCTCAGAGGCCGGGACATTGTTACCCTTTCGTGCCCATCGAGCGACCCCCGCGGCAGACACCCCGGAGCCCGCCGGCAGGTCGCCCTCGCCGGCCGCCCCCTGCGGGGACCCGCCGGGCTTCCTGGCCAGGGAGCAGGTGGGGGGCGGGGCTGGCACAGCAGGGGCTGCTCCCAGCTGCGTGTCCTTGTCCCCATCCCCCGCAGGTGGTCAGTTCTGGCAGCAGAGGGGGTGGCCTGGGCTGCTCGACCTCCTGGGTCCCCAGAGAGACTGAGGGACCCGCTCAGCTGCCCATCTGCCCTGTGCAGATGCGAAGCCCCCCCCCCAGTGTCCAGTGTCCCTGACCAACTTGGGTCTCATGAGACAGACAGGCATCCGGAGCAGACCCCCGTGTTGGTGGCCCCTCCCCTTCTGAGCCCCGGACCCCCTGGCCTGGGGCCAGAGCCCTGACCCCTGCTTCTGCCTGGCAGTGACGGACAAGAAGTGAGCATCCCCCAGAGAAAACCAGGGGGAGGCCACCCTTCCAAACATGGCTGGACGTCATCTCTCCGTCTCTCCCCCAGCCGGGCAGGGTAGGTGCCCCGGCTTTGGGCTCCCCGGGTCCCGTGCCTCCGCCCGCTGATAGACGCGTCAACACGCCGCCTGGCTCACACTCTGTCCCCAGCTCGATCCCGGGGAAATGCGAAGTCCAGGCCCCCTTTCCTTACCACAGCCACTTTAATAGTCAGATCACAGGAAACAGGAAGCATCTGTCGGCCCCCTCGGGTCAGCAGCGCCGGGCAGTTGGGGAACGGCAGGACTAGGCCAGGCCTCCCGAGTTCCAGGACCAGGCACCTGTGATGGCACAGGAATTTAGCAGCCTCCTCAAAGGAAGGAATACACCCCTGCTCTAGCATGCACACGTGTGTACACATGTGCATATACACCCCCACACAACGTGCATGTGAAAACATTTACACACAAACACGCATGCACCACCCACAAACACACACTCAGCACAAGCGTGTGCATGCACGCACACGGGCAGACGTGTACACACATGCACAAGCACACACTTCTCCCCCACTAGAGGAGAAGTATCAGAGGTCGGCTTTTTTATCTTTTAGAAGAGGTGAGGTGAGACGCTGTCACCGGCTCAGAAGTGACAGCTCCTTTGCAAGGACTTCCCAAAGGTCTCCCAGAGAAGCACCGTGTTTGGAAGTGGGGGGAAAGGGGAAGAGAGTTTGGGGGGCAGGGAGGGAGGTGAGCGCCGAGCCCAGCAGGCTTCACTGTCATTGTGGGCAGGGTGATCTTTCCCAGGTGACACACCCAAGGTTGCGGTGACCTCCAGGAAGGCAGCCCTGCAGGGAGCCCTGGGTGACCTGGGGCATTCAGGAGGGAGCCGTGGCCTTGGGAGGGGCCAGGTCTGATGTCACCGCTTTCTGCGATCTTGATCTGGAACGAGTCCCCGGTGCTCTGAGCTGGCCTACCCTTCTGTCAGGAGGGGAGTGAGGTCTGCCGTATAATAGACGGTCGCAAGGAGTGACCGAGACCCTGCGGGCAGCTGGGACACTGCTGGGACAGGATGGCACCGTGCGCACACTGTCCGTGTCCTGTAAATGTCCTTCCTCTGCCACGAGCAGAGGAAGAGGTGGGCCGTGGTCCTGAAACCTCTGCCATCCGTGCACAGTCCGTTCCTCATCCTTGACCTTGCTCGGCACCCTCTCCCTTTGCTGTGGACGCTGTTGGAGGCTCATAGGTGGACTCGTAGCCCTGGCCAAGATACGAACCGTTCGGGGTCCCAGGCCAGTGGCCTCTGACCACCTCGCTCGCCAGGCCAGCGGCAAACGTCTCCCCAGCAAGCGCCCGTCTGTCCTGCCCTCAGCTCTGAGCTCTCTTTTCTTAAAGTCCCAGGCTCTGGATTAGTTCCGAAGTTCCCCCCGACCCCCACCCCACCCCCGCCATCCCGTTCTGCGTTTCTTTGACGTGTCCACACAGCCCCGCGTTGCTTCCAAGGAGGGGGCAGGGCGTGGGGGAGGGGAGGGGGCACAAGCCGCCTCTGGCACTCCTGCCGTGTGTCCCTCCCGGTCAGTCAGGTCCCGGTCAGTCAGGTCGTCAGTCCTGCGGCTTCGCTCTCTGCCCCCCAGCGACCCTGTCGCTGGCCTGGCCGTTCCACGCGCCCCCCAGAGAGTGCTCACACGGGAGGAGGGGAGGACACCATTCCCACGGCGGCTCCTGCAGGGTTACGTGCTCCGGCGAGCGTGGGGTGGCAGGCCCACAGCGCCTTGAAGACAGGCCGTTCTCAGCGCCTCCAACTCCATCTCGGTGGCCTCGGCGAGTGATTTGACCCCTCTGCCCCCCGTCTTCTCGACGGGCACGTGGGGTACCAGGAGCACTGGTTGTTGGACGCATCGGTGGGATGGCGCAGGTCACTTAGTCAGCGATCCGGACGAGTGCTGAGCAGCTGCTACACGCCGAGCCCTGGGATCCGAGGCGAATGTGACATGCAGGATGCTCGGTCACTCCCGCCAAGCACCGGGCCACCCCCGCCTGAGCCAAGTGCTGGGCCTGGGCCCAGGGCCTGGGGGGCACGGGGAGTGAAAGCAGCTGGGCAGGGTCCCCGCGATGGATGGACCGAGGGTCCAGCAGGACCCGGCGTGGGGAGGGGCCGCCGTGCCCAGAGCAGACCGGCCCTGTGGGACAGAGGCCCTGTCACAGACCCGGCAGCCTTGGGGGGGCCCATTGAGCACTGCCACATGGCAGGGGTGCAGCCTCTCACAGCCAGCAGCACCTCCGTACTGTCCCCACTGCCTGCCCCGCCACCTGCCGGGGGGCACAGGTGGGATCTGGCACCTCGGGCAGCAGGTGCAGGGGGAGGGGGAGGGAGCCGGGTCCCCAAACCCAGAGAGCCGGGGCGCCCGTGCCCGGGGAGGCTGCTGCAAGTGCCTTTGCCCAGGGAGTTTGCGCCTGTCCACTTGGCCGCCCCTGGCCAGAGGGCCTGGCCTCACACCACTCCCTTCTCCCACTCGGGGACGGAGAAAGGGCGCTCAGCAGGGGTGCCCAAGGCTTGGTGGGACGGAGCACCTGGCAGTGGGAGACCCAGAGGGATGGGGGGGGTCCTGCCTGGTGGCAGGTCCAGGCATGGGTTTGCTGACCTTTCCGATGAGGCAGAGTGAGGCCTTTGTAAGACACCCCCAGCCTGGCCTTGGTCTTGGGCTTGGGCTTGGGGAGGAGCCTGGGCTAGACTGACCGTCCCGGAGCGCCTGTCCTCCCTCACTGCCACTTCCAGCCGGAGCCCGGCACCCACCGTGCTTGGCCCGTGGGCCTTCTCCAGGCCGTCCTGCCCCCGGCCTGGCCCTGACCCGCCACCCCCTCCCCAGAGGCTCCGCTCTGTGGCTCAGGCCCTCCTCCCCACCCTTGGAGCCTGGTGGCCATTTCCCGGTCCAGCCGAAAGGAAGCCCGCTCCCCACTGCATGTCTCTCCTGGCCCCCTGCCCGGCTCCGGCCCTGCACCCTCTGTGGGGCTGAGCTCCCCTGCCTTTGGCATAGACACTGCGGGCGTTGTGGGCCAGCCACGCTGCCTCAGAGCAGCCCCGCGTCCTGTTGGGCGAAGGCTGCACCTGTCCCCAGTCTTGTCCGGTGTGGTCAGCGCCCTGGCCACGGGCAGCTTTCCCTCCAGGGCTGTGTCTGTCCTGCCACCTGGCAAAGCCCAGCGAGAATGTCCCTTTGCTGTAACACCTGCTTGGCTCAACACCCAGAGGGCCCTTCCCCGCTCGTGGGGGCCTGGCACACTCGTCCGGCACTGGGGGGGCCTCGAGCCCCACCCACTCCCGCCTCCCTGCGGGCGGACAGCGACTCCCCTTGGCCACCGTCACCACTTCTGGCAAAGTCCACTTATCTTCCTTTAAACGTTTATGACTTAAGATCTTTGAACAGATACTAAAATAATAACATAAGCTACATTCCAGTGAGGGACGATCCCACACCCTTCTGGGGCTCCCAGTGTGAAAACAGAGGTGGGGCCGGCAGTGATGGGGAGATGGAGCTGGGAGGGCACTTGGGTTCCCGGCCCAACCCCTGGCTTGCGATGGTCTCTCTGTCTCCGGCAGCGTCGGAGCCGGGCTGTGAAAATTAATAAGCGGTCTCGATTTTCAGTCTCTTTCTCAGTAAGTAGATCAGCCACTGAAGCGTCAGCCCAGCCGCCCGCGATGCCACAGCAGGCCCTGTCACAGGACAGCGAGGACGCAGAGCAGCCAGGGGCTGCTGCCCCGCTCCTGCTTCTGCTTGCCGTGGTCTGAGGCTGCTTAAAGCAGACATTTCTGGCAGTTGGAGACCCTGGGAAGGCGGGTGGCTAGAGGCTTGAGCCCCACAAATGTCATCGACCCAGCAGGCCGCACTCTCGGGACTGGGGGAGGTCTTTGGCAAGGAGGGCTAAGAGACTTCCCAGGAGATACAGAAGGGCCTGGAGTGTCCCTGTTGAGACAGCAGCAGCCCACCAGCTGGTCCTGGCCCGGGGTCCCCATGCTCCCCATGCTCCCCCCTCAGCCAGACGGGCAGTACAATGAGAGCCGGTCCCCCAGAAGCCCAGCCTGGGCGCCTGCCATGCCCTCCTGCTCCACAGAGCCCAGGCCGGCAGGGCGGGGCGGCTCGCGGCCAACGCGCTTTGCAGCCGGGCTCAGCTCGGCGGGGCTCAGATGGCCCCGCGGTCTCTAGCTCAGCTCGCCGTCTCTTCTGCCTTCACGGTGGACGGTCTGCGTTCCCAGAGTTCTGAATCCTCCTGAGAAAAAAGTGTCCTAAGGCAGTGCACGCCCAAAGACCCGCCGGCAGGAGTGTGAGTGCGTGCGCCCTTCCCTGGGCCGGGGGGTGCTGTCACACAGTGGGTGCTGTCACACAGTGGGTCGCTGTCACACAGTGGGTCACCACACAGGTGCACTCTGCGGCCTGGAGGGGGCTCAGACTTTCAGTCTCCAAAGACGTCTCTGCAGTTGCTGGTGTGGGTTACGCCTCAGCCCGTCCGCCTGCCGCCCCGCCC
>NW_006439713.1:576133-592940 GCF_000325575.1 Pteropus alecto | reverse complement strand
TTTCTGTGGACGCAGTTCAGTGGCATTAAGCACGTCCACAGGGTCGAGCGCCGTCACCACCACCCACCTCCAGCACTGTGCATCTCTCCAGACCGAGACCCCGTCCCCCGCAGCCCTGCCCCCACTTTCTGCCTCTGACTGACTCGTACCTGTGGAGCCACACGGTGTCCGTCCCCGGTGACTGGCTGACTCCCCCCGGCAGTGTCCTCAAGCTCCCTTCGTGTTGGAGCACGGGTCAGATGTCCTCGCGTTTGAAGGCCAAGCGCCACCGAGTGTGTGTGCACGTTGCTGACTGTTTACGCCACCGTGTGCGTGTGCATGTTGTTTGCACCGCCGTGTGCGTGTGCATGTTGTTGACTGTTTGCACCACCGTGTGCGTGTGCACGTTGTTGACTGTTTACGCCATCATGTGTGCGTGTGCACGTTGTTTGCACCACCGTGTGCGTGTGCACGTTGTTGACTGTTCAAGCCACCGTGTGTGTGTGCATGTTGACTGTTGGCACCACCGTGTGCATGTGCACGTTGTCGACTGTTTGCACCACCGTGTGCGTGTGCACGTTGTTGACTCTTTACACCACCGTGTGCGTGTGCACGTTGTTGACTGTTTGCACCACCGTGCATGTGCACGTTGCTGACTGTTTGCACCACCGTGTGCGTGTGCACGTTGTTGACTCTTTACACCACCGTGTGCGTGTGCACGTTGTCGACTGTTTGTGCCACCGTGTGCGTGTGCGCGTTGTTTACACCACCGTGTGCGTGTGCACGTTGTTTGCACCACCGTGTGCGTGTGCGCGCTGTGGACTGTGCGCGTGTGCGTGTGCACGTTGTCGACTGCACCACCGTGCGTGTGCGCGTTGTTAACTGTTTGCACCACCGTGTGCGTGTGCACGTTGCTGACTGCACCACCGTGCGTGTGCGCGTTGTGGACTATTTGCACCACCGTGTGCGTGTGCACGTTGTTGACGGTTTGCACCACCGTGTGCGTGTGCACGTTGTCGACTGCACCACCGTGTGCGTGTGCGTGTTGTCGACTGTTTGCACCACCATGCGTGTGCGTGCTGTGGACCGTGCACACGCTCCTCCGTCAGCGAGTCCGCCTGGCATGTCTGAACCTCAGTCATTTCTGCTCTCATTTTCCCGGTCTGCAAAGCGTAGGCCGTGGCAGCAGTGAAGGGCTGTGTCCTCTGAAAAACGTCGTATGCCCTGAAACCCTCCCGTCCCTGGTCACGGCCGTTCGCCCGGGAGGGCTGTGCGAGGTGGGACACGTTACAGGTGGGGGCGGCGTGGACAGTCCAGGGACGACAGGCGCGTTTCGGCTCCGGTTTCCTCAGTCCGGTGGCGGCCCCATGACGTTGCGGTCGGGAGCCCGGACTTAGGGGCCAGGCTGTCCGGTGGCACGCGTGCAGGCCGCTCACGTGCCTCGGCGCCTCCATCCGTGAGTGGGGCGAAGGGAGCGTCTGCCTCACGGGGTTGTTGGGACCAAGTGCTCAGATGCGTGTCAGCTGCTGCCACGGGGAATCACGGGCGGAGGCTCCGTGAAGTCGTGGGTTTTTCTTGTTTGTTTGGTATTTATTTGTCCACGTTGTAGATTTGAGGCGGCTGAATGTCTGCGTCTGGCGGTGGGGGAGAGCCTTCCCGACAGTCCTAGCCTCATGCTCCAGGTCGGCCGTGACACCGGGCAAGCGGCCGTGGTGCCAGCAGAGCGCCATGTGTCTGGGCGCGGTCTGGGATGAAGGGCCAGCTGGCCCGCGGGTGCTGCCAGCTCGATGGTACCGTGCGACCGCATTTCCCAGATTAGCCCAGATCCACCCGGCCTCTCCCAGTCCTCCCTCAGAAGGGGCCACGAGGGCCTTCCCTGGGGGTGCTGCTGTGGGGAGGCAGGGAGGGGACGGGGCTGGCCCGGCTCCAGGCTCCAGGCGCGTGCGTTTGGCTGTGGGGCCGCAGTGACGACATAGCACTTAACGGTGATTCCGCAGGTGAGATCGGCCTCGCCGCTGAGACAGGCTGTGTTTGGGGAGCGCTTGGCTAGCCGAGAACACTCCGCTGTCCTTGTCACTTGGTGGCTGGCCACACCGCCCCCCGCTGGCCCTCTGTCCCCCCCGTGTCATCTCAGAGAGCTGCCTGGCCTTGGCGGGGGGCCGGGGGCCTTTGGGGAAACGAAGTCAGAGCCCGCCGTGGAATGGCAGTTGGTGGACTCGTCACGGTCGAGTACCCCTTGCTGTTCCCACCCAGAACGCTGCCAGCAGGAAGAGCTGCCCTGGCCTCTGCCAGTCGCCACCGCCCAGTGGCAGGTTCAGGGTGACCAGGTGCTGTCTGTCCAGCTGGGGATTTGTCACCCTTGCGGCCAGCTGCACACGGCGCTGATTTCTTTTATAAGCCGAACGGTTCATAGAACCTAGCGATTCGGACCCTTTTTATCTTCACAGCTTCTGCCTTTGGGATTTGTTTCTTGTAACTTCTATAGCCTTAGAAACAACAGAAAAGAAGGCAGTGCGTTTGGCGTCATCGGCTGGAGATCTTTAACGGTCTCTCCACCTGGAGCTTACGTCGACGAGAACGGCTAACCCTGAGCACCGTCGCTGAAGGCTGGCTCTGGGCAGAAGCGGCGGGAGTGGCCGGCGACCGCGTCTGTCCCGTCTGTGGCTCCCCCCATTTCCAAAGTGCTGTGGGGAGCAGCCCCCAGAATGCTTTCGCTCTGGTCGTGTCGTGGAAGCTTCACGCGGGGAAAGGCCACGACGTGAGGTTCAGCGTTAACCCTCAAACGTGCTCTGAAATCTCAGTGAACCCTCTTCTGCACGCCTGGAACGTTCCGCCGCCACAGTGGATAACAAGATCCTGAGGACTTCAGACGGCCCCCTGAGCCGCCGGCATGTGCAGCCGTGGTCCTGACATTGGCGTCCCATTTCGTGTGTGGCGTTTTGAAGGCTGAGCCCCCAACAGCAGAGATGAGACATGGCATCTGTGCCGTCCTGGCAAACACAGCCCGGAATATTCCAAGGAGCGAGGGTCCAGAGAGGAGCTTCCTGTGGCAAAGTTGTAACGGGGGCAGCGTAGGGACAGTGAGTGTCCTCAAATATTTCTCGAGACGGTGCTGGTGGCACCGTACCGGAAGGGTCGAGATGGGTCGCAGCCTCGGGCAGCCGAGAGGGCACACATATGCAGGTGGTGCTTGGATGATGGGGAGCAGCAGAGCCCCCGGCAGGTGAGAGGCTCTTCTGAGAGTCAGACCTGCATTCCCCAGGTTCCCAGCGTGTTGACCCCTCGTAATCGTCACCAGTTCTGCAAGGTTCCCGTGGATGAGCCTGGAGGGCGTGGGTTGAGGGACCAGCAGACGCGGACTGACAGTCTGAGCCACAGAAGTGTCAAGGCCACCCCGACTCCTGCACCCCACGCAACACCCGGAAGATGATAGAGTGTCAAGCCCCACACCCCACTTTTCCAACTAGGCTTCCGCTCAGCCTCTCCCCTCCCAGGCCTTTTCCCAAAGCCCAGGCCTCTGCAGCTGTTGGTGCTGGAGCAGGCGGGGCCACCGCTGGGTGCCAGCCTCCTGGAAGGCTCTGGGTCCCCGCTGGCCTGGGGTTTCTGATTCAGTCTCAGCCCCTGCAGTGACCCCACAGCGCATCCTCCAGAGGAGGGACCAGCCAGCTCCGAGAGGACCCCAGGGAGCCGAGCCGGCCCCTCGAGGCACCTCCACCTCCCACCAGCCCCTCTGGAGTGCCAGGCGTGGCTTCTGGAAGAAAGAGCCAGAGGGACAGCGGCTTCGGCCAGCCGCTGTGAGCCCAGGCATCACACTGAACACCGCGAGGCCGAGAGCCGGTCTGGCCACGCAGAAGGCTGGCTGGCATTGTCTCCTTGCTCGACACGGGTGCCATGGCGACGGTACGATGCTGGTCCCAGGGAGACACTGCCCAGGTTAGGGTCCTGTCATCGTGTCAGCACCCCGAAATCCAGTGCCACTGAGCAGAGCCCCCGATCTTCAGGGTGCACGGAGCAGCGACGAAGGCGGCACGCGGGCTGCCCGGCCTGGGTAAGGAGCAGGACGGTGGCAAAGCCGTGCAGCCACCGCAGCCGCAGGCGTGGGGCCGAGTCGGACCAGCTCGAGGCCCCTGTCGCCCACGCTCTGAGACATTTCTTTTCTGGCGAGAAAACTGTGCTCAATTTTTCTAATGAAATTTCAAGCAGTAGAAGGGGAAAGAAAGGGGGGGCAGCAGAGGGGGGAAGGAAGGCCCCCCCCCACTGCAGACGGGCTCCTCGGACTCCCCTGGGCCACATGGCCGGCCACACCCACCAGCCTTTCCCGCGGCCTCCGACCCAGACACACTCAGCCACCGTCGGTGGGGGCCCGTGTGCAGGCCCCAGAGCCACCGCCACGGTGCTCGCTGACCGGGCTGCATTGCTCTGGGGGTCTCGGCGGGGGAGGGTCCCCCGCCCCCCGCCTCCCGGTCGTCAACAGGATTTCTCGGAGTCTCGCGCCCTGGCCAGACACTGCCCTGAGCCAGACTGCGTGTCGGGAGAGGCCACGTGGGTGCCCCCTGCTGCACGCTCTCCCACCCCGGGGTGCCGAGGGGCCCTGAGCCAGGGGTAGCTGGCGTGGAACACACTGGGGTTCTGCCGAGGCAGGGCTGGGTCGGGCCGGCGAGGGCCCGGGCGGGGACGCACAGGTCCTGCCTCCGCAGCTGCCTCTTCTTCGAGTCCGAGCTCAGGGAGCAACGCGAGTGTCAGCGCGAGAGACGCCCCCGGAACCGCCCCCGAGCCCCCCGGGCGAGCTCCGACGCAGCACCGTCCTCACGCTTCCGACGCCTCGCCTGTGCCTCGTCAGTCCCCGTGACGTGATCTACGACAGTGGGGACTGGCCTCAGACACCAGAAGTGGAAGAAACAAGACAGACACCCCGAAGCAGGACGGGGGTGGCGAGCGGGTCGTCCGTGACCAATGGGCTCTGGGCAGAGACCGCACAGCGGCCGCTGCGGGAACGATGCTGGATGCTGCCCAGCCCGGGCCGGAGCCGGCGGCCGCGAGCAGGAAGCGTGGGCAGCTGCGTCCTGCTGACCATCCTCGCCCAGGACAGCAGCTCCCCGCGAGCCCCTAGTTTGCCCTGCCACCATCCCCGCCTCCCTGCCCCCACCCAGCCCCACGCCAGCTCTTCGGACCTGCCCCTGAGCCTCCAGCGGCCCTTGCTCTGGTCCGTCTCTCGCTGGGCCCTCCCAGAGTCTGGTCCCAATCAGAACACATTCCGTGCCTCACGCAGCTCGAACGATGCCCGTTACCTGCACCAGAGACCCCGGCTTCCTCCTGTATGTGTCGTCAGCTCTCCCTCCCCCTCCCTGGCGATTCTGTGATTTCCTCTGGGGCCCAGCCGGGTGGTCGGGGATAATCTCATCGCAAGAGCCTGATCTAATCACACCCGCAGAGACTTGGGGCCACACAGGGTGATCGTCACAGCTTCCTGGGTGCGTTTGGGAGGCAGGGGCTGCAGGGCTCTTGGCCGCCTGACTGTAGGTAGACGTCTGGCCTCAGCTCACACCACATTTCCTTGGCCTCCCTGGCTCTGCAATCCAGACTCGCATGACTCCTGCACCTGAACCCGGCGGGGTCGCTGGCCTGGAGGGTGGGGGGGCACAGTGAGGAGACACCTGCTCCTCGTGGCCTCCCCGCCCTCAGGGTAGGCCTCTTGCACAGCGTCTCACGTTCGCCTTTATTTTCGTGTGTGTTGTTGACATCACCGCCTCCCCACCTGCCGGCTACGTGTTACAGTCAGGGTCTCAGCGCGCGCTCTACTCCCCACAAAATTTTGCTGTGTGTTTCGATGAATCTAACTTGGGTTAGACAAATGTGCCTCTCAAATCCTTTCGCCTAACAGATGTTTATTGAGGGTCTCCTGTGTGCTGGACCCCAGAGAAGGTGCATGATAAAGAGGTGAATCTTGGGGGGCCGTGGTGTGCTTCGGAACCTCAGCCTCCCAGCCCCGCCACCCCCGTTGCTTACCCAGCACCCTGGAGTCTGCGGATGGGTTTGCAGCCATCGTGCTGTGCGCTGGTTGTGTGATCTCGGGCCTTTGTTTTCACATCGGTAAAATGGGGATCGTATCTGCGTAGCAGACATTTGTATAGTGCTCATCACATACCACGATTCTTTGTAAGTGTTTTATAGGGGCTACCGGTGCATTCCCCCCACATTGCAGATTGGGAAAGTGCAGTGACCAGGGTGAGGAATTAGCCCACGAACCCGGACAGGCAGAGCTGGGAGATGAGGCAGAGCCAGCCTCGGGCTCATGCTCTACTGCCCTGTGTGGTCTTGCCCCTCCGGGGAGAGAGGAGTCCACCCTGGGAGGAGCTGGACATCCGAGCGTCTCGGGCTAGGTACGGAAACTGCCCGTAGGAGCTCACGGCACCTGGAAGCAGGTGGAGCTGGCCTTATCCGCACTCCGAGGGTGAGAGCCTCAGACTCGGAGATGTGCAGACGCTCGCCCAGGGCCTCACGGCTCGTTAGAGGGACAGCCAGAGCCGGGCGTTCGGATCCCAGCGCAGAACTTCCCACCATCCGGCCCGGAGGGCCCGTTGGGCTGCTTCCCGTCGCATCGCGACCTGGCAGGCCCTGCGAGGGCTGTGGAGCTGGACTTCGGGGGCCGCTCCTTGTACTTGCCCGAAACGGACTCTCCCACAATTCCGAGCGGCCCGCACGCGCGCAGCCTCACTAATCCAGGCGTCCGCCCACACCGTGGCCTTCACCGCCCAACCACCCTTTATTGCCCTGAGCCGCCAACACGGCGCTGTTCCCCGTGCCAACCGCCGGCCCTCTGCCGGACACGCGCCATCACCCTCCCTGTGCGACTGCAGAAGCAGCCCTTAACCCTCCGAGCCTCGGCACCTGCAACGCAGGGACGGTGATGCCCAGCTTTCAGGCGCGTTAGGGTCACGGGTGCTGTGTATCTTCAACAAATAAACGGCAAGGAGAGGGAGCCGCGTGTGACACACACACACTGCACACTCCACACACACGGGCACACCACACATGCACACTATGCACATACCACATACACGGGCACACCCCCCCTCACGTGCACACCACACATACCACACACACACCCATACACACCCCACTCACGCGCACACCACACACACGTGCACGCACACACTGGCACGCACACCTCACAGACGCACACACCACACACACTTTCCAAGTCAGGATCCAAGCAAGGCTCACACATCGCATTTGTTTGCCGTCCACTTAAGTCTCTTTTCAGCCATATGTTGTGTCCCTTTTCCATTTCCTGCCATTTATTTGTTGAAGAACACATGCTACTTCTGATCTTTAAAATATGCCTTAAAGATGCGTGTTTTTATATATAAATATATATATTTATATAACGTATTTTCATAACGTATACTAAATATACATACGTATAAAGCCTGAGAAATGGAAAGGGAGGTTCACTTTTCATGTGAGAATCGCAGTGTGGTCATCTTAAAACCATAAGAAAGAGATCTTCTGGTTTAGAAATTCACGCGGAAAGACAGAGGGATGAAACCACCCAGCGTCTAGAACGAGCTTTAGGATGGCCAGGGTGCGGGGCGGAGCAGGGCGGCCCTCGGGCCACCGGCGGGGGCAGGAGTGGGGGGTGGGCTTCGCTGGGCCACGCCCTGCGCTTGCGAGCATCTCGAGCATTTCCATCATGCCGAAGGTTCTCTTTAAAGAGAGCATGTCACGGGCCTGCTCGTGGCAATAAGCAGTAGTTTGTCTTTATTTTATATTCTTTTCACCCGCAGTGACGTCCTACGTTGAAAAGGGAAATAAGGCCTAATACAGATTTTGTTTTAGCAAAACCAAAAAAAGCAGCGGTCACCCACCTGGCAGGCTCGGTAGCCCACGCGCACCGTGGTCTCACCGCCAGAGACCGACGCGGGGCGAGCAGCGTAGCCACATTCACCTGCGACGTGCACTTAGGGGTGAACTGCACATCGGTCACAGGGGTGCACGGACGGATGGGCGGACAGTGTCCGTCTTCCTCAGAAAGGAATTGGAGCATTCATTCCTCGAGTACCAAAAAACAACAAAATGTGGGATTCTGCTTTTGGTCTCTTTTTAGCTTGTTTGTTTTATTATTAAACACTGGTAGTTCTCAGATGCCGAAAAAGCAGTAGAAATTCACCTTTTAACTCCCCCAAAGATAGGAAAGTTGCGGGTTTGCAGCAGATTGGAGCTTGGCTGTTCCGTGGGCTGGTCTGGGTGCTACGTCCTGGAGCTGGATCGTGGGGTCCAGGAGCCAGGCTGAAATGCTCCGGTTTGCTTTGGGGTGGACAAAGCCTTATAAAAGCTTCTAGAAGCTTCTGTAAAAGCTTACTAGTTTATAAAAGCTATAAAAAGTGAATCGTGGTCTGAGAGACAGAGGACAAGGATTTTGAATGGGTTTGTTTTCCTCTGGGAGGGCGACCCCAATCAATAGTCATTCCAAGTATGCAACCAGAGTGTCAGTAATCTGAGAACGAGGCAGAGAACGTACACACCATTCCGGGGGAGTGACAGTGGCAGAGAAGCCACGAGGCCACTCCTACTTCCCATGCAGACCTCCATTAATTTCCGGCGCAGCACGCACCTCTGGGCTCGGAGCCAGGTGCGTCTGAGTTGGCATCCTGGGCCACACGGACCAGGCCAGGCCAGGCCAGCCTCTCCTCTCCCTGTGGCTCAGAGCCCTAATCTGTGGTGGGGATGATGAGGTCACCAAGCTTATGAGGTCTTTACGAGGACCGGGCTTGTAAGGCACTTGGCTCAGGTTCTGGCCAAAGCGTGGGCTCAGTCTTGTTCGGCGGTGGTGGTGACGATGGTGGCGGCGACGGTGGCTCCCTTGGCATCGTTAGTGACATCACACAGAACGAGCAGGTGCAGAGCTCTGCCTGGACTCCGTCCACACGGGAGGATGCTTGGGCGTCCGCCAGCGTGTCCTGATCTGATAGTGTCGGGATGCAGGGCAACTGGCCTCGTCTTCCGAAGTCTTCCTTCCTTGTTTAATGGAAGCGAAAGTAACCCTAAACGAAGCGAGGTCAGGTTGGCCATTTCACCTGTCAGCGTTTTTCTCGACTCCTGCCTGGCGATCAGTGCACGTTCGTACTGATGAGACCCCGGTTTTCACTGCGCTTCGGATGTAGCTGGGTGTGGTTGACAGTCAGTACAGGGACGTCGTTAGAGCAGCCGTGCTTCGTGGTGGCATTCTCGAGGACACCCTTTTGTCCCATACCGTACTGAAATGCCCACATGGGAAGCTTAGGCCGTGTGTCCTCGATGCGTCTTGCTTATGAAATGGCCTTTGAACAGCCACAGAGGGGCCTCCCACCCCGGGGAAGAGTTTCAAGGCCCCTCATCACAGCCGCCACTTAATTTGACACTTAACGCGTGCCAGGCCCCTATATGCCACACCGGACCTTCCTGGCCTTCCGTGGATGAGGTGGGATTACCCTCACCTCGCAGAGGAGGAGCCGGAGCCTCAGAAAGGTCAAGAAAGCTGCCCGGAGCCCAGGTAACGGGAGGGTCTGGGGACGAACGCGCAGCTCTGGGCCGCCCCTGCCCAGCCTCTGCCCGGCACGACCCTGGGGCAGCACGGAACACCTGCCCGGCCAGGGGCGGCGCTGGGAGCTGAGGCAGCCAGACTGGCGGATGGCCCCCTGAGCGCAGCCACTGCCCAAGGCCACTGTGCCGGCCGCCCCGTCTTCGTGGTCAGACTTAGCGCGGCGATGCGCACCATTTTGGCCACGGCACTGTTTTCTCGCAGGTGTGCATGCGATTCTACCGTGTAATGCTCGTACAGACCGTTGAGGGGCACATGTCAGAACCCACTGATTCCGTACTCAGACCTAGAACACCCGCTGGAGAATTCACGGGAACAAAGGGGTCCTCGTGTGAGCGTGCGTCTGGGAGCGGGGGGTCAGGCTCGCGCCGGCCTCCGCGTCAGGTTGTTGGGCTGGCCCCGCAATCGCTGCCTGAGGCGGACCCCGAGCAGCACCAGCTGGGGACGCAGCCAGGCCTGAAGGCCCCAGCACGACTCCCGGCCAGCAGGCACCGACGAGACACGCGGTGGCCGTGGGCAGCCTTGCGGGCTCCGACGGAGGGGGCCTGACCCTAGAGACAACACGTGCCTTCCCCACTGCGTCAGCGACATGTGGGCGGTCACAGCCGAGTGCTTGCTTTGCGGTGTGTGGAAGAGCCTTTGGGTCGGTCCACGGAAGAAAGGCAGTGCGAACCCGGAGCCACCAGACCAGGCTCGTCCACTGGCACGCCCCGCCCCGCCCGAGTCCGCCCGCGGCTTCCCCGCCTGAGCCGGTCTCGGCCGTGCACTGTCGGGACCAGGGGCTCTGCCCAAGCTCACAGTAGCCCCCTCGGAGGGAGGCGGGGGGCCCCACACACCCCCCACCACCGCTGCCGCCGCCGGTCACCGCAAACCTCACTTCGCTGGTGTCTTGGAGACACTTGAATCGAGGGCATTCGGACAAGGTCCTTTAGCGGGCACCGCTTAACCCAGGGAGACCTCACCTGCCAATGGCAGCAGTGTCCCCCCGCTTTCTTTGACACCTTGGTGTCACAGTGTCCCCAGGGTCCCTCCAGCCCCTCGGTCTTCGTTCAGTTGCCTGGCCTGCATTCCCGTGGCCAGGGCGGGACTGCGGGACCTGCTCCCTGTCCCGTCCCAGGAGGCGCCCGGCCCCGTCTTTGCTCTGGACCCTGTGCCTCTGTCCCCACACCGTCTCTGCCCCCTCCCCGTCCCCCGGTTCTGTCTGGGCGCCTCCCTCTCCCTCACCAGGTCCCCCCACTCCTAGCCACATGCTATTTAAAGTCTGGTTGGTTAACCGTCATTTAATTTTCTCCTCCACTTGGCTTCGCGCCAGGGTATTCGTTCCAAATAAGCATGGCGACGACCTTTTTTTTCTCATAAGAATTTTATGTGAGCGCAGTGCGGCGGGGAGCTTCTGAGCGAGCGGCCGTCAACCCGGACTCCACGGCCGGATCTGGCTGGCTCTCCTCCTGGTGACAGAAGCCCCGCGTGGTCACCGCAGAATATTTGGAAAATGCAGAGCAGTGCGAAAAAGAAAATGAAATAGTCTGTTATCCCAGCGGGCGGCCCTGCCAGCATCGCAGCCCCTCCCCCCCCCATGCGCGCGCCTCTGCGAGCGCCTCTGGGAGCGTGCATGCGCCTTTGCGTGCACCTCTGCGAGCGCTTCTGCGAGCGTGTGTGCGCCTCTGCGTGCGCCTGTGCGTGCGCCTCTGCGAGCATGTGTGCGCCTCTGCGTGCACCTCTGCGAGCGCCTCTGTGAGCGTGCGTGCGCCTCTGCGAGCGTGTGTGCGCCTCTGCGTGCACCTCTGCGTGCGCGTCTGTGAGCGTGCGTGCGCCTCTGAGCGCGCGTGCGTCTCTGTGAGCGCGCGTGCGTCTCTGTGAGTGTGCGTGCATGCCCTTGTTTCTGTGACTCTTTATCCTGGTCATTTCTCTCAGCATGACATCAGCAGTCCTTCCCACGTAGCACCAAATAGTCTTCAGAAACATAATTTTAACGTTTGTATAATGTTCCGCCCCGGAGACCTACTAAAACGTCATTGTTTACGAGCTGCTCAGTTTAATTGCATGCAGTAAATAATAGAAGAGGAGCGTCCCTCGCCACACATCTCTGCTGGCAGAGAGACAGCACAGGACAGTGCTCTATTATGTTTGCTGTTATCACTTCCTGAAGAGCAGGCCTCAGAACCGGGATCCTGGGTCACAGGGCACGCGCTGCCGAGCCACGTCCCACGGGGGCCCTGCGGACACCCATCCACTCCTGGAAGAACGTCCCCCACCTGCCCGGCCGGTGGGGCCGTCGCCTCGTTTCAAAGGAGCTCCTGGGGATAGTTGCAGGTTCGCGTGCAGTTGTGAGAAATGCTTCAGGGAGACCTGTGCGCCCTTCGCCCAGGGCCCCCCGATGGTGATGTCCTGCAGAGCAACAGTGTGGCATCCCGGCCGGGGCATCGCGGTGACGGCGAGACAGCCACCGCGTCCGGCGCTGTCCTGTTTTTCGGCGCGCGTCTGACTGCGTGCCTTCCGCTCCCCACAGTGCCGTCACGTGCAGCATCTCAAGTCGTCAGAACTGTTCCATCCCTCTCACGAGCACCCCTTCCCCACCCCACCCCTCCTGCCCCCGTCCCTAACTCAGGCTGACGCTGATCCGCTCTCCCTCGCTGTAATTTTGTCACTTCGGGAATGTCGTATAAATGCAGTCAGACTGTGTGTAGCCTTCTGGGACTGGCCGTCATTCACCCCGCTTACGTCCCTTGCAGCCTGTGGCGGTCGGCGTGCAGGCCAGAGGCTCCCCACTTTTCGGCGCAGGGTGGGGGGTCCGCAGTGTACGTGGACCGCGCGTGTTCACAATTCGCCGTCCGAGGGCGTCTGGGTGCTTCTGGATTTGCGCGCCCCACCCTTTGCGTTTTGGCCAATTCGATTATTCACCTTTGGTCTCTTGGAGGCCGACCTGGCCGTTCCCAGAAAGGGTTGGGTTGGTGATTTCTGTGTCCGTACGACATCGACAACGAATCGAAGTCGTCGTCAGGTCACGAGGGTGAATACAAGTGCGACGAGGGTGACGCTGAGGTTTAAGATGCTCGGGGCCGGAGGCGAACGAACGTGGCGGGCGGAGGAGCTCAGCCCCAGGAAGCAGAGGACGGAGGAGCGGAGCTCGCTGGCCCGTCCCTCCTGGGGAGGGCCGCCTGCCGGAAGCAGAAGGTGCTTCCCTGCTCCCAGCCTCCCGGCGTCTGTGCACTTGGCCGTCACCTTCAGCTCCAGCTCTGTGCACCTGGCCGTCACCTTCAGCTCTAGCCACTTAGCATCACCTGGGGGAAAGACTGTAGAAGAATCATAAGGTGGAAAACGTTGCCCCAGAGTCATCACCCCAACTTCAAAGGAGCGCGGGGAGAACCGTCACGGAGGCGCTTGAGGAGGACATGGCACAGCGGGTGTGGGCGGCGACAGCGTCGTTCACAGCAGCCGACCTCAAAAGCGTGACTTCCTTGACACAGATAGTTTTTAATGATTTTGAAAAGAAGCTCAGATGTTTTCTGTGGTTTTGAAAGGGAGCCAACGCCACACGGCTTGATGACACGTCTCTCTGGTGAAAAAGTTTATATCTGTTCCTCTGTCCCCGAGAAAATTCCCGGGGCTCCCTGGTCCCCCATCCTGCCCAGCCCCAGACTGAGCTTTTCTGGGATGCTGGTGGTTCCTGTCTCTCCTGCCTGCAGAACTCGACCCAGACCTAAACCGCCATCTGTTTTCCGCATTTGTCCCAGGTCAGGAGCATTTTATAATGGGGCCCCACAAACCTCCGTGCCAGACACCCACAGTTTCCAGCGGTCGTTGGCTTCGTGCCAGTCCAAACCGGAATGCGACAAACCCAGCAAGAACTATCATCAGCGGCCACAGGGAATTTCTGTTCAAATAGGAACAGGACACTGAAGTGGAGGTTTGCCCTCCAGCCCATCCGGTGTGGGGGCACATGCAGCCCCGGGGCCTGGAGTGCTGGGGGGTGCTCGCCTGCCCCACTGAATCCGTGTCCGTCTGCTGTAATCACAACCCTCCAACCCGTTGCTCAGAAGGAATAACGTCCTCAGTCGCCACTGCCAACCACGTCTGAACTGAACAGATGCCGAAAAGGCGAGGGTGGGTGGGACGGACAATGCCGAGTCGCTTTTACACGTGGAGCCCAGATGACAGGAGAGCCACACCGGCTTTCTCGTGCGTTCCCGCCCAGCCCTGGCCTCACTGCGCCCCCAAGGGCCGCCCTCTCCCCCGGCAGCCAGGCTCGCCCCGCATGCCTGGGACCTCAGAGGCCGCTCAGGGCAGGTCTGCCCACGGCTCCTCGGTCAGGAAAAGGCGGGAAGACAGAGAAGAGCAGATGGGGGCAGCTCAAACCAGCTTCTCAAACCAGCTTCTCAAACCAGCTTCTCAAACCAGCTTCTCGTAAAGCTTCCTTTTGAGCGTTTTCCAGGGTGTGCATTCACACGTCACTCTCGAGTCACCTGTGCACGGGAGCGTGCGTCCTTACACGCACGCCCCCAAGCAGACCTGTCTCTGGTGAAACGGAGCACGGCACCCACTGTGCAGCACCCGCCCGGCTCCGGGTGCACCGGGCAAACGCGGCCTCACATCCGGGAAGGGACGGCGCAGTGGCCATGACCGTCCATGTCAGGTGCTGGGCGCACGTGACAGCAGTGTGGGCTGTCACCTTCCACCGCCAAGGACGCACAGAGGCCCGGGCGCGGGCTCTGGGGGAGTCCGCTGCCGGCGAAGGACTGGTCACCAGAGGGCCCTCCCTGGACCAGTTGCCCTGAACTGGAGCGTGTGGCTTCGTTATAACACCCCTCAGAGTCACGAAATCCACCCCTGTGAGCCGGTGAGATCTGGGGTGGGAGGTCGCAGCCCGAGTCAGGAGGCGACACCCACCGGCTCTGGCCCCTTCCCACAGGCTGGAGGTGAGGAAGCCCCAATGCCGAGCCCCTCTCAGGAGGCGGAAGAACCTTCCGGAAAATTTCCGGCACAGGCGGGGCCGCCCCGGTCCATGGGCGATGGCCTCGTCGCCTCTGTCGGTCTCGCCGGAGCCCGGAGCCCCTCCCCCTGCCCGTGACAGTGGCCTCGCCTGGGTCCTGCTTCCCGTTCAGCGCTGACGTCATCGAAATCGTTTTCACTGCTGAGCGTTCGGCTCCGGCGTCTCTCCCTCCGCGAGGCCCTTCCAGCCCCTCGCCGCAGCTGTCACGCCGAAAGACGCGGCTGCGTTAATTCCCACGTGGGTCGCTTCTCGGGGAGACCACGGCGCGCCCTCCGGGAGCCCCGGCCCCATGCCGACCGAACCCGCAGCTCCCCAACCTCAACGGCAACTCGATTATCCGGAGCTGCCGCTTCCGGCACAAAGCAGCTGGGCGTGTGGCTGGAAGGCGGGGCCTTGAGGGGCCCCTCTCCACGTCGTCCCCTCGATGTCGGGGGGAAAGGGGAACACAACCTCAGGGAGCCTTATCGATAGAATCACGTCCTGGGAAGAGGCCGCTGGACTCAGGCTCGAGAAGAAATGTCTGCCGGCCCTTTAGACGCCGCCCGTCCTGCGCTGGAACCCAGCCGGACGCGGTCTGGCAGAGCGCTGGCCGGACTGTCACAGGTCAGGCCGTGGGGAAGGGGCAGGCACCCTGTGCTTCGATGATATGGGCTGCCACTGCAGTCCTGGGTCCCGCACCTATGTCCCCCCGTAAGGGCAGGCCTGGTCTGTCAGGTGACCGCCCAGCCCGCTGACCAGAGCCCGCGTCCTGAGTTGAGCCAGAGAACCCTGTCAGCCTGCTCCAGCGTCACTTCTCTTCCCTGGTCGATCAGTCCCAACACGGCAGAGGACGGTCCTGCCGTGACAGGCAGCTCAGGGCCCCCAGTCCGATCCTGCCCTTCCAAGGTCAAGGGCAGCCGCTCCCCCGGGAGGCAGTAGAAACAGGAGCTGGACTGGACAGCTTTCTCCAAGCTCTGGAAACCCCGCAGATCGGACACTTGAATTCACACTGAAGTAAAATGGGGCCCCGAACAGAAGCTGGCGAGAAGCCGTTCTGGGGGCGCTGGGCAGCTGGGAGACCCTGGAGACTGGCTTCCAGGGTCAGGGGTTTGGAGCCATGGACCGCAAGGTTCCCGGGCAGCTGGGGGTGTGACACTAGGAGTCACATTCAGGCAGCAGTGCCCGCCTGGCTCCCAGCAGACGCCATCCCTCACGTGCTGGTCAGCGTGGCCCCGTAAGCCCCACTTACAAGATGGCCAGCTGAGGCTCCAGGTGGCTACAGTCTTGCCCGTGGGGAGGGGGTGAAGCAAGGCCACGGGCGGAAGGGACAAGCACTGGACTCACAGCTCCTGCCAGGGCCCCCTTGCTAGAGGAGGCTGGTTTGAGCACAGACATCCAAGGACACGCAGAGACCTGGCACTCGGGGCTGTTAACTGGACGGCGGTGGCCGGGGACGCGATCCTGCCTACCGCCCGCTGGCTGGGCCCGTGGGAGTCTCGCACGGCTCCGTGTGCCGCGTTCCCTTAGCATGGGGCTCGGCCCGGCTCACGCGCGGTGAGCATCAGTTGTCCTGTGACATGGGAGGCGCCTGACCCTGAAGCTCCCTCTGACAGTCACAGGCCCGGCAATATCCGGCGGACGAAAGGCCCTGAATTTTCATTAGTTTCTCTCGTCTTGTTATAATATCATGGGCTGTCAATCAAATTACATAAAAGAGCTTAGGGTGACCCGTGGCGCTTGCTCACGACCTCCAGCCCCGACTGGCCTCCAGCTGGACGCCAGCACGACGTCCTTACCTCCCGCCCTTGGGTGTCTTTATTTCCAGATAAAGGCTGAAGCGTTTGCCGAATGATTCAGCGTGTGAACCGAAAGCCTTGTGCCCTATGACCAGGCTGCCTGGGGCGGGAATGGGGGGGTGGGCTCCCCAGGCCAAGCATGCGTGCCGGTTTCCCACAGCTGGTCCAGCCCCAGCGTCTCCTGACGCCGGGCAAAGACCCCGCTGCACACGTGATGCATCACCCCGCCTTGGCCCACTCACTAAATAAGTAAGGCAAAAAGCATGACTGTCACGCAGATATAAAATGACCACATGTCAAAGATGTTATCCAGCTCGTCAGCTGACCGAGGGACCCGGTCAGAGGTCACCTCCAATTCAGAGGAGACGTCAAAGCGCACACCGGTACGCCGACGCCGACAGGCACTCGCTAGGGACGCAGCGCGATTTGCCAGCGGACGCGCCCCATGTGGTCCTGACCCCACCCAGCCCCCCTCTGTCCCCT
>NW_006439713.1:571889-575954 GCF_000325575.1 Pteropus alecto | reverse complement strand
CAAAAGACGCCGATGCCAGCGTGTCCCCCCCGCTGGCCGGGCGGACACCCAGGCGCCGTGCACTCACCCGTGATTCCTTTCCCCTGGGAGACCGTGGCGCTCCCCTTGGTTTAGTCACACAGCCTCGGCCCCCAAACCCTGGAAGGCAACTTTTTCAAAGCTAATGACCTTTAAAAACGTTTTTCCTTACGTAACGGCCCCCGTGAAGTCGACGGGGCCTCCCCGAGATGTGACATCATTAAGCCAAGGTCGTCCATTGGTATGTCAGACACCTGAGGACGGACATGTAGCAGCAAGGCCACCCGCAGGGGCGTTTACACGGCCGGTAGCCTGACTTTCCCCAAGGCCCCTCAGCGAACAGGAGAGCGAGGTTTGTCACGGCCCATCTAAGTGGCACGTCCGTGCGCCCTCGGCGACGTTTTTCGAATAAACCCGCAGGTCGGGGCCGAGAGGAAGCTCGGGGACTGCACCGTGGCCAGGGAAAGCGTGCCCACTCCGGCCCCCTGACGGCCATCGCTTGTGTCTTGCAGGTGGTCTTCAGCAAGCACTGCAACTCCAGCGACATCATGGACCTCTTCTGCATTGCCACCGGCCTGCCTCGGTGAGTGGGCCGCTCTGCCTCCCGCCCGTCGGGTCCCCTTGACGGGAAGGGTCGCCGAGGACGGGGGCCGGGGGGCGGGCCAGCACGTCCACCCAGCCGCGGGAGCCCTTCGGTCCGCCCGCCGCCCGCTGCCCGCCCATGGGAGAGGAGACCACTGAGCGGAGTTGCCGGAAACTACTGTCTCGGTTTGTGCATTTGCTTTTGGAGAAGGGACAGAGGGTGGCTGTGTTTGGCCTTGGTCCCACCTCCCAGCGGTCCAGCAGGTGTGCTTTCTGTCTCGGGGCAGGAGGGGGGGCAGTGGTCGTCACAGGTAGATGTTTGGGGAAAGACTGACTTCAGAAATGAGTTGAAAAGACTGGTAATCCGCCCTAGGATCTGTTCTCCCAAATCAGCAGCTGGTTTTATGCCTCGCTTTCTGACTGCAGAGTGACCCAGAGTAGCTTCTCCATGGCAGCCGCCTTTCAGGGAAGGGGAGGGGCCCGGACAGTGGGCTCGCCCAGCCAGGTGAGAAAAGAGGGTTCAGGGATGAAGTTACGTGGTCGACATCATGGTGAATGGCAGAGTCTGTAGCAGCAAAAACAGCCCGCAGAGCGGGCATCGTCCATGCAGCGCCGTCCTGAGAACTAGACCACGTCTGTGACGTCAGCGTCACCCCCACTGCACAGATTTCTAAAACACAGAAAGACCAGAGGGCGTATGTAAAGTGGCCGCAGCGACCAGCTCGTGGGGCCAGTGAGAGCTGGAGGAAGCTTCGGCTCGCCCACTGTAGGGGACACCTGTGCCCGCTCGGGCGGACCCCAAAGGTAGCGAAGAGGCGATCTGTCACCGGCTGACGTGAACGGTCATTTCTGTTTTACCCAGTGTCATTTCATGTCCCAGCTCAATAAATTAGACTTTCTCCAGTTCCCATTTTAAACGACTTGGGGCCACACGGCCTTCCCACTCGATCTGCGGACGGAGCCTGTGGCTGGAGGAGGCGCCCGGCCTGGGACGGTCAGCCCCGGCCCCGTGGTCTCGTGTTCCCGGCTCCTCTCTCGCTCGAGGCCCGTTCAAGGGTGCGGCCCTGACCGACGTGTCTTTCAGGAACACCACCATCTCCCTGCTGACCACGGACGACGCCATGGTCTCCATTGACCCCACCATGCCCGCAAACTCCGAACGGTAAGCGGCAGGTGGCCGCGGCCGCCCCTGTCTCGTGCTGTCTCTGACCACCCCCCACCCACGTGAGGGTCTCCGTGGTTGTTTCCGTGATTTCCTGCCATAGGAAAATCTGAATTTAAACCAAAGATGGGGGTTGGGGGGACAAGGTGCAGAATCCCCCGGCCCCAGGCATGGGTGAAACTTTGGTGAGGCTTCGATGCAGGGAGCTGGTCCAGTAACGACGGGGGAGGCACAGTCCTCGGGGACGTGCAGGCACTGTCCTCCCGTGCGCCCCTCGGGGGGCTTCCGAATGCCACCCCCGGCTCTGGTCACGAGCCCCACAAGGAGCCGCCCTGATTGGCTCCTTAGAGACGCCAGCGGCACTCGCTTCCGAAGAACAGTCACTGAGCGATCTGTCACCCTGCTGTGACGTCCGCAGACGAGCTGACCTCGTCACAGGGCGGTGTCACTCACACCGCGCCTGTCAGAGCAGGCGGCCTCTGGTCGAGCGGAGCCGCATGGCTCTTGAATTCAGCCGAAACAGTTGGTCTGTCCTTTGCCCCGACTGCCACCCAGGTTTCCCTGTTCTACTTTATCACTGTTTTAAACTCAAATGTCCCCATGGTCTCTGGTAAACCACGGGTGTCACCCCACCCATCACTGCCAGCGGCGGTTTGGTGCGTGTGAACCCTCAGACTTCCTGGGCCACCCTCTCCGGAACTCGGCTCGCTCTGCATGTGGCTGTGACTTGCGGTGTGACAGGCATTTCCAGTGTCCTTTCGGCGTGCCCTGTGGGGGGCGGGGCAGTCACACGAGGGCAGGGGCGGTTCCGCTTTGTCACCGACGCCTGGTCACGGCGAGGACTCGGTAGGAAGGAAGGAACAAACGCCCCGGGCAGATGTCCCCGCGCACGGCCGCTGCCTTTGCCCGGCCTTCGTGTGCCGGGACGAAGGGCGACTGTTGCTGCCGCTGCCGAGGCTGCCAGTGGCCGCGCGGACGTGTGGCGGCCACAGCGTCCCGTCCTCAGGAGGCCTGCTCGGCCCCTGCCCTGCGGCTTCTCCGCGGGGTCGGTCCGTCCCGTCGCTGGCCGCCTCTTGTCCTGCCGCCCTCTGTGGTCCCAGCTTCAGCGTGTCCTCGAGACGCTGCCTGCTCCTAACGCGCCCGAGTAGGACAGCTTTGTCGCGTTCGCCTCCGGCAATGTTTCGGACTCACTGCGCTCTAGGACCCCGAAGGACCGTGTGTTTCGAATTCTAGTTGGTGTGTCCAGCCTGCCGGCCCCGAGGGCGTGGCGGCCCACACCACGCACCCCGGCAGCCTACCGCACCCCGGTGGCCCACACCACGCACCCCGGCGGCCCGCACCCCAGCACCCCGCACCCTGGCACGGCTGCAGGCCCTGCCTCCCGGCCTCGCAGCGCCCGCCGCCGGCTCTCGGAATTCTCCTTGGCTGCGGGTGGAAACGGCATCTCTTCCCCTCCTTTTCCTTCCTTTCGTTCCTTTCTGCCGTCCCTGGCTGTTGCTTGTTTCATTTCTTTCCCGTTCCGCGTGGGCCTAAGCGCCTTTTCCTGGCCCTGGGCCGAGGTCCTCCTGCCTCGAGGACCGGCCTTCCGTCCATGGTAAGTGGCACCAGCATCCTCACCCCAGCCCCTCTGGCTCTCGTGGTCCTTGCGGGTGGCGTCACCAGGATGCCAGGGCATTTTCGCCCGAGCCGTTGGAACCACACGCTCCTGTTCACTCGGGAGATGCAGCTACCCAGAGGTCAAGCCAAGGACGGCGAGCGGCCCGCCCGCAGCGGCCAGGTACTGGGACGGGCTGGGGCCGCCCCGCGGTCCTCGCTGTCCCTGCCAGACCGTACGCCTGCGCAGCAGTGGTACCGGTGACAAAACGTGTCGTATTGATCACATGCAAACATGATAAGGAAGCGTGTCGTTTAAACGGTAGAGTTAAAGTATTTAGAATTCTCCTGAACGAGGAGGATCAGAGCCGCCGAAGAAACTCCTCCCCTGAATTTCTAAGTCGGCCGAGCACTGACCTCTCGTCCCAGCTGTGCCGTGGACGTCTTTGTCACCGTCTCAGTGGCCCTGTCTCCTCTCTCTTGCAGGACCCCCTACAAAGTGAGACCTGTGGCCACCAAGCAACTCTCCGGTAAGGCTTCGCTGTCACTTTATAATGAAAGGAAGAGAAAGCTCCAGGCTACCCCAGGGGTTGGCTGTGTGTTTGTTAAGCGTCGTCAGCCTCTTGCGGGATCTAAAGCCACGTGCTACTTACTTTACTGCCCGTGAATGGCCTCTCGGGGACCCCTCCCTCTCCCGGAGGACCTAGCAG
>NW_006439713.1:565832-571849 GCF_000325575.1 Pteropus alecto | reverse complement strand
CCACCCGTGCAGGCTGTGAGCCGCAGAGGCAGGCCATTTGTCACCGCCGGGACGCCTCAGCCTCGGTGCTGTTTTGCTGAAACCCCATTTCCTCTGGGCCTTTCACCTCTTCCTTGCGTGTGGCGGACACATAATGAAATGCCGCCGTGGAGGTGTGTACTTTGACGACCTCGGGAAGACGTATACGCCCTGTAGCTGTCCCCGGAGCCAGGACGGCGACGTTTATGTCACCTGGCGCCCCTTCCCCTCAAGCGCCTCGCTCGACTCCTGGTTCCGGACACCGCAGGTGAGACGGGACTTTTCAGGAGCATCAGGCGAAGGGACCGGCGTGGTCTGTGTACGCGCTCTGGCTCAGCCCCGGCTTGGACGCGTCGTGGTGTGCATTTCCACACTCCCGTGCCTTCCGCTGGCGAGTCGTGTTCTGTGCTGTGGCTTGTCTGTCCGTCACCTGCCGAAGGCCTCTGAACTGTCTCCGGTTTGGAGCTGTGTGCACAGAGCCGCCGAGCGGTCAAGTCCAAGCGGTCGGCCTTCCCGCCCACAGGGCACGAGAGCCCCACGCCGGCACCAGCTCGGGGTGTCGGCCTTTTGCCCGCTACTCGTTCTGATGGGCGTGTAGCGGAGGCGCACTCGGTTTTGATTTGTGCTTCCCCCGCGATGATGACGCTGCGTGTCTTGGAAGTGTGGACTGGCCGTGTGTACTGCGTGGGGGTATTTTCACGGAGCACCTGTTCACACCCTTTGGGATTTGCTGGTTGCGAGGTTGCCTCCTTCCGCTTGTCGAGCTGTGAGTGTTCCTGACGTATCCGGGATGCACACTCTGTGTCAGACACATCGATATTTTCTGCCCGTCTGCAGCTTGCCTTTCCATGGTCTTATCAGTGCCTCATAGGGACCAGAAGCTTCTAACGTGGATGTGGCCCAGCTGACTGGTTTTGTTCCCTTGCAGTTTGTGCTTTGTGTGTCTTACCCGAGCAGCTTAGCTTATCTCACAGGTATGAGGTCTCCAGAGCTACGTTTTCTTCCAGGAGTTTTATAGGCTTAGCTTTGGCCTTTAAGTCTGCGATCCGTTGCGAGTTAATTTTTGCGTGTGCTGCGAGGCAACATTGAGGTTTATTTTCGCTTTCAAAAATGTGATGTTAATTTAATTTCGACTTTTGTAAGAGTGAGGGGCGACTACAGAATAGGACCTTGGAGCTACCTGCACCGGGCCAGTGACACTGTCCCGGAGCCTCTGCGTCTCGTCGTTCCCGTGAGGGAGTGCACGCACGGGTGCTGCCTGCCTTAAAGCTCTTTACGAAAGCTCTTACTTCTCCTGAGGGCGAATGTCAGAATAAAAACCAAGTTCTAACTTGTACTAGTCTAAAAACACCTCTTTTGCAGGAAAGGCTCACCACGCCCTTGACTTAGTAATAATCGTTTTACGTCGTTATCCACCGAACCCCGTGCTGTGTTCTGATTTCGCCCGTTTTCCCCAATGTGCCCCTTCTGCTCTGGGATCCGGCCCACGTTCCGACGTGGATTTAGTCGCGAGGTTCCCCTCCCCGCCTCGCCCCCGGCTCCTGTGCCCTCACGATGTCCGACTTCCCTCGTCTGTCACGAACTCTCGCGGCATCTGTGGGCCGCTCCCCAGCCTGGCTCTGTGTGACGTCTATCTCCGGACCAGCCCGGGGGTGTGGATCGTGGAGAATGCACGGGGTATTCCGCCGTCACTGGGGGGACCGTTGTGTAACCGTCAGGCCAGGCTGGTCGGCAGCGTAGTCCGAGCCCCCAGCACCCTCACTTAGCCTCCGAGTCTCGCTCTGCCGACCCCTGGCAGATGGTATCGAAACGTCCGGCTGGGTCGAGGATGCGTTTGCCCCTTTGGTCAGCCCTCTCGGTCTTGGCTTCGTGCATTTTCGACGCGTGTCCTCGGGTGAGCGTCCCCTTGACCGGCGACCGCCTCGTCCTCACAAAGCCTGCCCTTCTCCTGGGCGCCACCCTCGTCCCAGCGCCGCCTCTGTCCCCTTCCTGCCGGCGCGGCCGCCCAGCTTCCTGGCGGGCCGTGCTCACGTGCGTGACCCTTTCCAGCCTTTTGCTGTTGGCGTATCTGTGTCTTTGTATTTAAAGCGGATTTCGTACAGGCCGCTTTCACCAATCCTGGCAATTTCGTCTCTTTAATTGGAGTTTTTAAGTTTTTCCATGAAATATAGTTATTGACCTGGTTGAGTTTAAATGTGCCACCTCGTTACTCATTCTCTATTTCTCTCATTCGTTCGTTCTTGATATTTTACTCACTTTTCCTATGTCATTTGGGTACTGAGCATTTTCTAAATTCCATTTTTTCCCTCTACTCCTGATTTATGAGCTGTACTTTGCTTTATTTCTTTGTGGTGACTCTCGGTTTTACAATCTGTATCATCAGCTGTCATAGTCAACCTTTGAACCCACCACTTCTCAGTGGCGTGAGAACCTTCCAGCCGCGTCCTTGAATTTCTCGCACTGCGCTCTCTGTGCTGAGTGTCACGGATTTGACTCCGTAAGTGCAGAGCTCCCCGTGACACGCCGCCGTCACTCCTCGCTTCCAGCGGTCAGTTACGCTTCTTCCTCCTCTCTCCGTGCAGACCCGCGTCTGCGTTCTTCGATATGTCGTTGGTCACCTAGCTCTTGTTTCTCCCATTGAAAGTGTGGATTATGTCCTGGTGGGCAGTTAAGTTCTGTGCAAATCAGCCCGGTGCCTCCAAGACCTGCTTCGAAGCTTTGCCAGGACGGTGGTCAAGTCCCACTGCCCAGGCGTCTTCCCTCGGGGGTCTCCGCCGGACTCCAGCTTGACCGCCAAGCATCCTCCTGTCTGGCCATTCGGAGCTCAGACCTCAGGAGGTGAGGTTGGGGGATGCTGGGCGCAGATCATGTGGCACCCTGCAGGTCCACGTTGAGGCCACTGCAGTGGTTCTCTTGGGGACGGAGGCGATGAGGCGTGGTCAGGTTCTGGCACATTCCAAAGGAAGAGCCAAGCTTATTTCCAGAGAGGAAAGAAAGAGGGGGAGTCAAAGAAGCCTCCAGCCTGAGCTGCTAAAGGAGGGAAGGGCCCCCTCAACCCCATCAGCCACAGGCGGCACCGGGGCGGGGCATGGTCTGGCCGGCAGACACGAGTGTCGAGTAGCCAGGTCGAGAGGAGCCTGGAGCTGCCTCTCCGCTGGGGACGTGACGTGGGGAGTCGGCAGGGGCAGGGAGGACTGAGCCCCAAGACCCATCGCTCAGGGACAGAATCCCGGAAGAAGGAGGGTGGCCGTTGGCGACCTGACACCAGGCGGAGCGGAGGGGCTGGGACAGGAAGCGCAGGGTGGGTGCAGCGGGGGAGCTTCGGGCGAGGAGGGGGCCACGGCGTCCGAGCTCGTACCCAGAGGCTCGTCGCTGGAGGAAGAACAAAGGGGAGTCTGAGACCAGCCGGGCCCAGGGGCAGGCGGGCTGGGCTCCCTACGGGGAAGAAGATGACAAAGCTAGAGCCAGGGTGAGTGAAGGGGCCACGTTGGGGACGGAGCCCCGCCTCCCACAGGACTTCGGGCGAAGGCTGGGGGTTCGTGTCCTCTTGGGGTGCCCAGCAGCTGGCAGAGCCTGAGACCTGTGCAGTCCCTCCCGTGCCTGGGATCCTGGGCGCCACAGAGGTGTGACAGCGTGCCACACCGCAGAGCCCCGGCCCCCCACCTCGGACTTCCTCTGGGGGGCACACCAGCGGATGGAGGGCTCCCGCCCCGGAACTGGCCTCCTGGCAAGAGAGGGAGCTGACCGGGAATGCTGGCTTCCGTGCCGCGATGGGACGCTTCTCCGGTGTCACCCACATGGCTGCTCAAAGGGACCCTGGAGCCACGCGCTGCAGCTGCCCCCACAGCGACCCCCTCACCGCTCCCCCTCGCCCGGCTTTCCTCCCTTCCTTCCCTCCTTCCCAGTTCCCCGCACCCTCCGCATGCCCTGCCAGCCCCGACTCCTTGTCCCCGGGTCCGCTTTTGAGCGACTGGACCTAAGAGCCGTGGACGGGGGGTGGGAGGGGAGGGACAGAGGGCCACCCGCTCCCGGGCGTCTGTCCGTGGGTGAAGCGGGCCCAGGGAGACGCCCCCAGAACAGGGATTAGAACACACGCCAAGGAGACGAGGTAACGCGGGAGCTTAGCGCAGCGCCGCCCCTTGGTGGATGCTCACTCCGTAAATGTCAATAAGCGGTGGCTGTCATTTAAAATGACCTCGAGGGCATTTTCAAATGGCTCGTTCCGTCTCCCTGGAATTGCTGGATTTTGCTAGAATAGGAACACGTCCTCGGGTCTAAAACCACGGGGTCCTGCTGGGTCCGTTTTCGCTCGCAAGCCAAGCTAAAGCTTGAAGTTTGAGCACAAACATGTTGTTTACGAGAAACACTATTGCTTCTTAATAATATTTTCTAATTTTAGTGCGGCTTTATTGCAAACAGCTATAATCACAGCCTTAGTCATTCTGACTTGCATTATTTTTAAAACGAAAAGGACGCAGTGTGTAAATGACAACGAGCCACTCGCCCGCGACGCCCGAGGGTGGCCCCCAGACAGACCGCAGCACTGGGTCCGTGACCGTCAGAGACGGCGTGGCCAACGACAGAGGGGGAACCTGCGTCGTGGCTTCAGAACCTGGCAGAGTGAAGGCCACGAGCACCCCAAGGAAGCAGACGTTCAAAGCCAGGCTCTGTGGGGGCCGCGCGCACGTGTCCCGTCTGACTGCGGCGAAAGGCACAGACGTGAAGTGTGCACCGTGGGCTCCGGTGAAAGTGCACGTGCGTGTGGCCGTCACCCCAGTTGAGACACGGCGTCTCCGTCCCCCCCAGAAAAGTCCCCTGTGCCCCTTGTCAGGCCAGGCCGCACGCCCCCCGAGAAAGCGCCGTGCCGATCCATCACGGCCGGCCGCCTGCCCCGCTCCTGAGCAGGAACCGCTCGGTGCCCCGTGTCCAAGCCCCACGCGTGGCATTTGTCACTGTCGTGTCACCGCGTGCTCTCCTACGCCGTGAGCATGCCACAGCTCGCGCGTTCCCCCCTGCTGCTGGACATGGGGGTGACGCCCAGTTGGGGCGAAGCTGCCGCGAGCGTCACACACCGGTTGTGTCGGGGGACCGCCCCGAGGGCTGCTGCTGGTTCCCGCGACAAGTGGATGCTTGCCGTTACGAGACACCGCCACGCCGTCGTCACCAGTGGCTGTTCCGCCCCACGCTCCCGCCGGCTGTGTGCGAGTGACCAGCCCGCCGCCAGCCCAGCAGCAGGTGGCTCCGCGCTTTAAACTTGAGACGTTCGAGCAGGTGTGACACCATGTCGTCGTGGCTTTGCTGTGCATCTCTTGAGCGACAGTGTTTGTTGGGCATGTTTTAATGAGCTTCTTGGCTACTTGAATATCTTACTTCGGAAAAGTCTCTGTTCTGAGCATTTTACTCCTTGTTTAAACCGGATCGTATTATTTTTTATCACTGGTTTGTGGGAAACTATGTATTCTGCGTATAATTCATTGTTCAGATATGTTTGGCAAATACCGTGTTTCCCAGTGTGTGAGCCCTTTTTCGTTTTCTTGACGAGGACATTTGATGAGCAGAAGTTTTTTGATCTGATGAGGTCCAACTTCACAGGTTTTTCTTTTCTGTTTTTGTATTTTCTGTGTTTTCTCCAAGAGCCCTTTTTCTAAGGTCCTGAAGATAAAGTTCTAGGAGATTTAGGGTCTTAGCTGCTGGGTTTTCATCCCCGATCCTTTCCAAATGCACTTTGCGTGTGGCGTGAGGTAGGGATAGGCCCTGTTTTCCACACTCACGTGTGAAGCTGTGACAGCTGCACTTGTAAAGTAAGCTTGTCTTTTCACTGAATCGCTCTGGCACGTTTGTTGGAAATTATTCGTCTCTCCGTGCGTAGGCCTCCTTTGCAGACGCTCTGTGCCGTGTCGCCGATCTGCTGGTCTCCTGATACCAAGGTGACCTCGTGGCTCGGTCACTGCAGCTTGAAGTCACGTAGCCGGCCACATCTGCGCTTCTCTTTCGATGGT
>NW_006439713.1:553974-565805 GCF_000325575.1 Pteropus alecto | reverse complement strand
ACAAATTTTAGAACAAAGAGCCAGTTTCTCGAGGTCTTTAAATTGACAAGTCGATTCTCGGTTCTAAAGCGACGTTGCTCGGGACGGCACGCGATACGTTACCTTACTTAATATGGGGACCGCGACGTCGTCACAGTGTGGCGTCTCCCCGTCCACGAACGGAGCACACCCCCCAACTCGGCAAGCTCCGCGGCCTTCAGGATGAAGGTCCTGCATTCCTTTTGCTAAATTTTCTGTGTTCTGGTGTGATTGTAAACGGGGTCTTCATTTAATTTTCCCTTTCTCTACTGCTAGTTGATAAAAATACAGCAGGTTTTTGGACGGTGACATGGACTCTTCTGACGTTCGGCCGTTAGTTCCGGTACTTGTTCTTCGGATCCCTAGAATGTTCCGTAGAGACAGTCACGTCTTCGGTGGTAAAGACAGTGTCGCTTCCCACATTCCAGTCCTTTCGGGTTTGTATCTGTTTTGCGTGGCTCGCTGTGCTAGTCGAACCTCCGATAACGATTGTGTGAACGGGGACGGGGACCTCGCGTCATCCTGGGGGCGCTGCCACCACGAAGTGTCACGCAGGCCACCGCGTCTCTGCAGCTGCCCCCGTCAAGTTGAGAGCGACCTCCCAGTTCGATAAATGTTTTTTGTCCAATGTTCTGGGACAAAATTCTTTGTTAAATGGTATCGGATGATTTTTCTGCATCGATTGAGATGGATTCAGGAGTTTGCTTTTATTCCCAGTTTTCTCACAGTTTTCATCATAAATAGGTGATGGATTTTGTCACATGTTCTTTCTGCATCTGCTGAAATGGTCATAGGATGCTCTTCCTTTATTCTGTTAAGATAACGAATTGACTGATTTTTAAATGTTAAAACGACTTTGCTTTCCTGGGAGAGCCCCACTTGCATTTCCAGAAAGGATCCCTCGGAAAACACTCGGGAATGAGTTTGACGAAGGTGCGCAGGATCCACCCTGACGTGAGCTGTGCTGTCTTTCTACGTGTCGCTGGATTTGGTTTCCTAGTAGTACGTGCAGGGCGTTGCGTCTGTGTTCAGGTGGATTATTGGTCTGTAGCTGTTCGCTGCGGTGGTGTCTGTCGTTTCGGTGCTGGGGTTAAGGTGGCGTGGAAAGCATGTGGGAGGTCTGCTTTCTTCTCTGTTTTCTGGAAGATTCTATGTGAAGTCGGTATCGTGTCTTCTTATGTCACATGCGACGTATTTATCGATAGAGTCGAAGTCAGGTGGACCCCGTTGCTACCTGTTTTCCATAGATCTCGGTTTGTTTCCTGTTCCTTCAGTTCTGCCTTCTCTTGGGTTAGCTGGATAAATGTTTATATTCCATTTTATTCCTTCTATTGGCCCTTTAGCTATACTTTTTATTTTTGTTTTCACTTGGTCGTTCTAGGTGTTACGTGCTGCGTCCTTAACTTTTTTAAATTATAGACTTTAATTTTAGAGCAGTTTTTGTTACACAGCAAAAGTGACTACAAAGCCCAGGCAGATGCCACTCACTAGGTCCCCGCTCCCCCGCCCAGCCCCGCCCACCACCACCGTCCTGCGTTAGAATCACCCGCCGCACGTGGCTGTCAGCCAAGGTCCACAGTTACATTGGGGCTCACTCTGTGTTGCACATTCTGTGGGTTTTGGTAGATACATGATGACAAGTATCCACCACCGTGATGTCACTCGGAGTAGATCCCTGATGACAAGTATCCACCACCGTGATGTCACTCGGAGTAGATCCCTGATGACAAGTATCCACCACCGTGACGTCACTCGGAGTAGATCCCTGATGACAAGTATCCACCACCGTGATGTCACTCGGAGTAGCTTCACTGCCCTGACTCCTCTGCGCTGCACCACTCAGCCCGCCCTCCGCCCTGCCCCCTGCACCGCTGGTCTCATCACCGTCTCTGAAGTTTTGCCTTTTCCAGAATGTCGTGTAGTTGGAATCAGACAGGACGGAGCCTTCTCAGGCTGGCTTCTTCCGCTTCGTAACGTGCGTTTAAGTTCCCTGCTCCCTTCCATGGCTTCATGGCTCAGTTCTTTTTCCGTGTTGAATGACATTCCACTGTCTGGATGGACCTCGGCTTGTCCATCACCTACCGGGGGACACGTCGGCTGCTTCGGAGTTTTGGCAAATACGAATGGAGCTGCTGTAAACGTCGTGTGGGGGTTTTGTGCGGAAGTAAGTTTGCAGCCGTCGAGTGACTTCCAAGGACCGTGATGGCTGGGTCGAGCGTGGGTACTGTCATCAGAAACCGCCACACTGCCTTCCAGAGTGGCCGCAGCTTGTTTGCCACCTGTCTGTCTGCTTTCATGGAGCGGGTCTTTTCAGGTCTTCTGCTCGTTTTCAAATCATCCTTAACCTTTTAGTCTATTTAGAATTAACAGTGTAGCACTTCAAGTTAAAGTCAGGACTTGGTGGCAGAGTCATGTCACTCAGCCCCCCACACACAACTGGCACAGCATGTGAGTTACACCTACGCTGTAGAGCGAATGTTTGCGTCCTCCCAAATGCACGTGCCGAGCTCCTCACGCCCGCTGTGACGGCATTGAGGGGGCTTCGGAAGGTGATTAGGTCGTGAGGGCGGACGCTACGCTCAGAAATGGGATCCGTGTCCTTACGAAAGAGACTCCAGAGCTCCTTCACCCTCCCGCACGTGAGGACACAGCGAGCGGCCGGCCGGCCGTGAACCAGGAAGTGGCGCTCACGAGACACCGAGTCTGCAGGCGCCTGGACCTCGGACTTCCAGCCTCCAGGACCGTGGGCCCGCTGGACCGAGACAGCCCACGGGTATCATAAACTCCGTAACGCAACATCGTGATCCTTGCTTTAAACAGCCAGTGGTCTTTTGTAGAAACTATGAAAAGAAGCTTAAAGATAATTTTTTTTTTGAGTCACCTACACGTTTGCCATTTGGGGTGGTATTTTTTTACTCCTTCCCATAGATCCCGGCTTCTGACGTGTGTTCTCTCTCTCAGAATTTCTTGCTTCTTTTAACGTTTCTTGCTTCTTTTAACGTTTCTCACCGCGCAGGACTGCCGGTGACCGATCCCTCGGCGTTTGCTGATCTGAGCACGTCCGTGTCGTGCCTTCCTGTTGGAAGATGGCTTTTTAGCTTATAGAATTCTGCATCCACAGTTTCGTTTTTTGACAGACGCGTGTAGGTGTTGGTTCATTTTTTTGCGGCCTGCCTCGTCTCCGGTGAGAAGTCAGCTTTCCTTTATGGCCGTTCCTTCTCCCTTTTCCCTTTGGCTGTCCCCGAGGTGCTTCCCCTTCGCGCGCGCATTCCCGCAGTCCGACTCTGTCCCTTCGCGCGCGCGTTCCCGCAGTCAGACTCTGTCCCTTCGCGCGTGCATTCCCGCAGTCAGACTCTGTCCCTTCGCGCGCGCATTCCCGCAGTCAGACTCTGTCCCTTTGCGTCGTGTAGCTATGAAAAGAAGCTTAAAGATAAGCGCGTGCATTCCCGCAGTCAGACTCTGTCCCTTCGCGCGCGCATTCCCACAGTCAGACTCCGCCGTGTGTAGCCCTGGTCTTCCCTTTATTGATTCTGCCTGGTCTTCGCGGAGCTTCCAGGGTCCATAAATTTGTGTTTTCACCAAAACTGTAAAATTTCCCGCTATCATTTCTTGAAGTGCTTTCTTGCGGACCGTCCTCTCTGACCGCCCCTTCGGGGACCCCGTCACGCGTGCGTGAGAGACTTCGCTGTCACCCCTCGCGGGACGGGCTCTGTGACGTTTTCAGTGGCTTGTTCTCCCTGCCCTTCAGCTCGCGAGCTCTCTAGGGGTCTGTCCTCGTGTCCCCCCCCCCTCCGCTGATGCCGAGCTGCTCTCAGCGCCTCCCTGAACTTTCTTGCTTCAGATGTATCGCTCAGTCCACGGTTGTCACCTGACTCTGTTCACAGGTTTCTCTCTTGCGCCTCCCCCAATCCGTTTCCCGTTCACTAGCCCTGTTGCCCTCCGTCCCTGGATGTGCTCATAATCCCGGCGTAAATGCTGACGTCACCATCTGTGTCATCGAGGGTGTTATTTTCTGATGTGTCCGGCGACAGCCTCTACAGCCGTGTGCAGTGAGCGCGTCAGGGCCACAGATGCAGTGAGGCGTCTGGTCTGCAGAACAGGCTCGGCCTGTCATAGACTCTTGCAAAAGTCCTGCCATTTTCACAATTAACTTGTTTATTAGATTAACGTTTATCCTGGCAGAATTCTTCCTGAAACTTGTCTTACGGGGTCACTGGACACCCCATGAGGACCCGGACACGGGGAGCCAGAGCGGGCCCCTTTGTCCTCACCATCGTTAAACTGTCCCCGCGGGGTCCCTGACCCCGGTGACACAGCCGGGTTGTCACAGCGTGCACAAAGCCCCACCAGCATGTACAGCCTCAAACTCGGCTTCGTCTGAGGCCGTTCTCGAGAGAACGTCACGTCCCCGTCCTTCTCCGTGGGAAGGTGGCCGCGGGCCAGGCGGAGTCTGCGGGAGCAGGGCTGCGTGCAGAGAACCGTCCCCCGTCTTCGCAGCCCTAAGTGGGGAAAGGACTTGGCCTCCTGTCCGGCTCACACAGCCACTCCGGTTTTTGAGACAAACGACCAAAGTACGCAGACAACTTAGAGCAGTGCCCGGATCGTAATAAGAGCCCAGTAAACACTGTGACGGCCACTGCGATCTGTAAAGCAGGGAAGGAAAATTGCATCGCCGGCCGTCCCAGAGGCCGCTCCCCGTCCGGGCATTTTTTCTGCTTGCAAACTAAACCCGAGCAGGAGAGGACTGTACGCAGACATCCGAACTACACAGAGCACGCCACGCCCCTCTCCGGACTAAAGGGAGAACTCCGTCCAGTGCCCAGCCCTGCGGCACGGCAAACCCACACACGGCTCAGCCCAGACCGTGCGGGACCCCCCAGAACTCCAGATGTGCTCTCCGAGGTCCTCGGTCTACTTGGCTTGCTCAGTTGCCTCTGAAGGGCTAGCAGCATCTCGTCGAAGCCACACCACGAGTCATCAGGGGCATCCGCCCTCGTCCCTTCGGCCACCGGTAGACATGAGCGAGTTCTCAAGACTGACGGCGGAAGGGACGCTGGGCCTTTAAGAGGTCACGGGGCAGCGCGGAGCCTTATCATGCCCCCAGGTTATAAGGAACCTCCTCATTCTGCACACCTGGTTTATGACATTCATAAACAGCGAACTGCCGACGACCGTGCCCTGGGCTAGAATGGCCTCGACCGGCCGGAGGAGCCGGGGGAGCGAAAGGGGGACAGGTGAGTTCTCCCCTCTTACTTCCCCGGACTAGAGGTGGTGACGCCCCAAGAAGGAGTGGAGGGGGAGTCGGACGGGGCGTCCCCCTCCCGGCCCTTCCCAGGCAGAGCCCCGGACAAGAGCGGAAATGAACGCGCTCCCAGTCTGCGGGGGGCGTGTCTCTTCGGGGCCGCGCACTGTGGGTTATTCCCCCACGCGCAGCTAGGCACCCCTGGGTGGCAGTGGGCGTTAAGGCTTTAGGAAGGTGTCTGTTCGGCCGTGTTTCTGGCGGGACACTTGGCGTCCCACCCTGTCACCTCAGTGAGGCCGATCACGGGAAACACGGCTCGGCGCATCGTGCCCACGGCGTGGACACACAGCAGTGGTCCTGTGCCACAGCCGCCCACGCATCAAGAGATGGGGACCGATGGGGAGCCCCGAGGCGCCTCATGCCTGCCCACTGGGTGTTGTCCATGGCACCGCTGGGGAGTCGAGAGCAGGGGGTCCAAACGCCAGCGCTGCCCTCTGTGCCTCCGTCCCTCGGTGCCCAGGTTGGGGGCCCGCGTATTACTGGACTCAGTTCCCGGCCCCCCGCCCCGGGGGAGAAAGGCAGGCAGCCCGGGCGTGCGGAGCACGGAAGCATGGTGCAGAGGCCACGGCGGCCAGCCGAGCGCGCGCACCCCATCGGGCCATTTCAGAGCAGGGAGGGCAGGCCGTGCTGTCCTGTGGGCCGGTGAAACCAGATGCTCGTGTCCCTCTGTGCAGGAGACTCGAGATTCTCTGAAACAAGCGAACAATTCCCGGAAGGGGTGGGCGTGGCCGAGGCAGGTTCCTCGAACTGTCCTCAGGAGCCCAGGGCGGAGTCGGGCCACGGCCTCTGGCCATCGGGCTCGTTAGAGAGAGAGCAGGCAGGGGAATACAGTGGGGGCGGGGTACGCCCTGCACCCCGCGATCCCACGAGCTCAGCCTGCCCGGGGTCAAGTCCACGGTCATCCCCAGAAGTGAGGCCGCCCCGGCCCGTGGTTCTGCTCCAGGGCCAGGTCCTGAGGCTGCTCGCGTGCAGACAGCTGTCAGCATCCTAAAACCAGACCCGGCCTCTGCGGTCGCCCTGCAGCTGAACCAGACGTGAGATGTTCGCCAGCCCCAGCATTCACCCGTCGGTGCCTGTCGCCCGAGAGGCCAGCCCGACAAGCACCCCGGACCAGCTAACTGAGGCCAGTCCGGGTGGGAGCAGGTGAACAGCAGCCCAGACTCCAAGAGGCTATGCTGAGCCCCCCGAAACCACTGTCGTTAGCAGTGGTCACTGGGGGCGGGGGTGCTGAGTCTTTTGCCTAAGACCCCATGGTGGGCTTGGAGCAGCGCCCTGACAGCCCACTACAGGCCCGGGCTCGGGGACGCTTTAGATAACATGCCAGCTGTTCCTGTGAAACAGCTTCCTCTGGAGAATGTGGGCTGCCGTGGACTTTGGCTGGCCGCCCCTCGGCTTCCGTCTGTGGATCAGCAGTGGCGGGAGCGGGGCTGTGCGCCGGGCCCTTCCTGAGATCGCGGGAAAGCCGGCGGGGCCGAGGCTGCGGTGTAGCTGTTACGGGGCCGGAGTTCGGACGTGTGCCCTGTGGCCTGAGCGGGCAGGTGGCAGAAGAGAGAGGCATGAAGCGAGGTGACAGAAAGCTCCTCACGCCTGGGCCAGAAGCCGCAGTGAGGCGTTGACAGCCGCAGCACTCAGGGCCCCCCCACCCCGAAGTCCACGGGGACTCTGCCTCGACTATGCCTTCTACCCGCTCTATAAAACGTTTTGCTAAACTTCTCATTTTAAAGTAATCGCAGACTCACACTCAGTTATAAGGGAAAATGCGGAGCGAGCCCATGTGGCCTCGAGCGGTTTCTCCACGGTGGTGACATCTTTGAACAGGACGGTGCGACGTCAGGACCCGGATGCGGTCCAGACACAGCAGGCTCGGTCCCCACAGGGTCCCTCACGCTGCGTCTCACGGCCTCGCCCCCTCTCCTCCACCCCGCCCCGCCTTAACCGCCCCCGACCACCTCGGGCCTCCGTCCTGTGGTTCTGCCATTTCGAGGGCGTTCCGTGAGGCCAGGCGCACCGTGGGTAACTCGGGCCGGCCTCGTCCACGGGGCAGTGTCCTCTGGAAGTCCACCCGGGTCCTCACCGCATGGCCGTCACGTCAGTCCCTCTCGTTGCTGAGTCACGACCCAGGGGCCTGACCACCGTTTGCGTAGCTGGTCACCCACGGAAGGGCGCCTGGGTCGTCGCCAGTTTGGGGCCGTTGCAGATAAAAGTGCTGTCAATGGCACGCACAGGTTTTTGTGCGAACGTGAGGTTTCACTGCTCCGCTCGAGTTCAGTCGCGACGGTAGTTACAGAAGCCACTAACCCGTCCCGGAACAGAAAAAGGACGTTAGTGGAAAATCCAAATAAATCTGGGGTCTGGTTAATAATAATAATTTTCCAGTTTGGGGCCGTTGCAGATAAAAGTGCTGTCAACGGCACGCACAGGTTTTTGTGCGAAAAGAGCTGCAAAGCGTTGCCCAGCGTGGCTGTGCCACTTCACACTCCGACGTGAGCGGCCCGGTTTCTCTGTCTCCAGCAGCATCTGGGGTCGTCGCCGTCTTTAATTCCGGCCCGTTTGATACACATGCGGTGACATCTCACTGCGGCTTTCGTTCACGTTTCCTTCCGGCTGATGATGCGCAGTATCTTTTCACACCCTTTGCTCCGTCCGTGTGTCGTCTCCGGTAAAACACCTGCCGGCACGGCTTGCTCGTTCTCACACTGGGTCGTGTCGTTTGTACTGTTGAGTTTTGACGGTTGTCTTCACATTCTGCAGCAAGTCTTTGTCAGATACGCGGTCTGCACACATTTCCTCCAAAACCGGAGCTGGTTTTTTAATCCCTTTAGCATGACCTTCCTCGGAGCAAAGGTTTCGATTTTCATGACGTGTATCAATCTTCCTTTTAGGGGTTGTGTTTCTCGGTGACAAATCCAGGAATTCCCTGCCTCGTCCGGGGCCCTGAAGATTTTCTCCTATTTTTTTCTAAAAGTGCCATAGTTTTACAATTTAATCCGTGGTCCATTTTGCGTTAACTTTAAGGTCGGCGGTGAGGTTTAGGTCAAGGCTCACCTTTCCGCTGCGAGTGGTCAGCTGCTTCAGCTCCGCTCGTGGAAAGATTCTCCCCACGGAAGTGCCTTCGGCGTGGGCTCGCTCGTGCGGGTGTGCGTCCGGGGTCTCTGCTCGGTCGCCTTGATCCCCGTGTCTGCCAGCATCGTCCGGTCCCCATCACTGCGGCCATACACGCAGTAGGTCCCGAAGTCAGAGTGACCGATTCCTCCCAGCTTCCCTTCCTTTTCAAAAGTAGTTAGCTATTCTAGTTTCTTTGCATTTTCATATAAATGTTAGAAAATCTTGTCTATTTCTACCAAAAAAAAAAAAAATCCTGCTGGGGTTTTGATAGGAATTGTGCTAAATCTGTATATCGATTTGGAGAGAATTGATATCTTTACAATGTTGAGTTTTCCAAACCATAAACTTGGAAGGTCTCACCTTTTACTTAAATCTTCTTGATGTCTTTCATCATGTTTTGTGGTTTTCAGAGTACCACCTGAGCATGTGCTTTCTTATATTTACACCTAAGTTTTTCTAGGTGTTTTGTAAATGGCATTGTGATTTTAATTTCGGCGTCTCCATGATTATTGCTATATTGTAAATATAGTCCATTGCGTATGTTTATCTTGTACCTTGTGACCTTGATGAGCTCGCTTACTAGTCTCAGGGGATTTTGTGGATCCCTTGGAATTCTCTACGTAGACAATTATGTCATCGGCAAACAGAAACAGTCGTATTTCTTCCTTTCCAATCCTCATGCCTTTTACTTCCTTTTCCTGCCTGGCTGCCCTGGCTAGAGCTTCCGGCTCTATGCCGAGCGCGAGCAGTGAGAGCCGACCCCGGCTCCGTCAGTCTCCGCCACGAAGCCTTCGGTCCTTCACCGTGAGATGCAGTGTTACCTGTGGGTTTCTTCCAGGTGTACTTTATCAGCACGAAGACATTCCCCTCTGTTCCTGTTCCGAGAGTTTTGTCATGAACTGCTATTGAATTTTTTCAAGTGCCTTTTATGAATTAATCGATAAGCTCATACGATTTTTTTTCCTGTGGCCTGTTAATATCGTAGATCACATCGATTGATTTTTGAATATTGAATGAGCCTAGTAACCCCCCTTGATCTCGATGTATAATTTTTTTATATGTATTGCCGAATTCTATTTGCCAGTATTTAGTTAAGGACTTCGCATCCGTGTTCATGAGGGCTATCGGTCTGTAGTTTTTTGTCGTTATCTTTTTCTGCATTTGGTATCGAGTTAATACTCCCTTCATAAAATGAATCAGGACGTGTCCCTCCTCTCCTATTTTCAGGCAGACATTATTTAGAATCACGTTCATTCCTCTTTAGATGTTTGGTGGGATTCTCCAGTGAGACCATCGGCACCTGGAAGCTTCTTTTTCTAAATTAGAAACTCAGTTTCCTCAACGTTGGTTCAGGTTACCGATTTCCTCTTGAACGGATGTGGTCGTCTGTGCTTTCCTAAGAATCTGCCCATTTTCGCCTGAGACGCCAAGCTCCCGTGCACAGAGCCGTGGGTAGTGCTTCGTCGCGGCCTCGCGCGGCTGGGAGGGCCGTCGCCGCGTCCCACCCTCACTCCCGGTGCTGGCGATCGTGTCTTCCCTCCGTGTGTGCGCGCCGGTCTCGTCACGGGTTTATTTACGGTTTCAAGGAGCCGGCTGTTTCTGGCTCCGCTCTCCACACCGGCCGTCCGCTGTCTGTCTCGTCATTTCCTCCCTCCCGCTTCTGTCGTGGGCCCGTGTGGCTCTTCTTTCCCCGAGTTCGCAGATTATCGAGCTGAGATGGTTCCTCTCTCCTAATATAAGCGTCCAGCGCTATAAATACCCCCGGCTAAATTCTGATGTGTTGTATTTTTCATTTTCACTCAGTGTAATGTCTTTTTAAATTTCTCTCGAGACTTCCTCTTTGATCCATGGATTACTCACAAGCGTGCTGTTTGATTTCCAAGTGTTTGGCCATTCGGCTGCTATGTTTCTGTTATTGATTACGCGTTCGATTCTCGTATGGTCGGAAAACGTACTCTCGACGGCTTCGGTTCTTCTAAATCAGTCGAGGTTTTCTTCGTGGGCGAGGGCACAGCCTCGTAGGCGCTATGTGTTCCGGTGTTAGGTCCTCAATCCATAAACGTCGATGGCTTGATGGCCTTATTTATCTCAAGACTTTGAGCTCATTCACTCTCGAAAGCTGTGTGATGCATGCCATCGTGGAAGATTCGGGACGAGTGATCTAAAATCCTGCCGATCCACCGAGGAGGCCCGCGAAGCCTCCTCACCGGTGCTGCTCGGCACCAGAGCCCCCGTCTTTCTTCCCCGCTAGGTGTGTCAGGCCCTCGGATCGGCACGTGGCTCCGTCAGAGGCTCTTGGCTGATGTTTTCACTTGTGCACTTTCAAGAGAGATGACAAGATGGCGTTTTTCTCTTCTTCTCATCGAGTCGGAATGCGAAAGCCAGGGGGAGCCTTGGGCCATCTGGCCCACACTTTCTTTGGGCAGGTGAAGGGTCGAGGTCTCAGGGAGTTCATTTAGATCGAAGAATTCTTTAATGAAATTAACATATTCACTATAGGAATGTATACGATATAGAGAAGCAAATATCAGAAAGTAAAATTTTCATACGATCTTACAACCAAAAAATAAGTACTCTTATTATACTGCAGTGTATCTATCTTCCCAATGTTTTCAACAGTAGGACCACACCGGCTTACTGTTTTCAGCCCACTCGTAGACGTGACCATTTTCCAAGGTCTTACTTCTAATGGCAGAATGCGATTCCGCAGTACAGATACGCCATCGTTTATTTACTGTCCCCTACGTGAAGCAATACTGTGACGGCCGCCTCTGTGTACATACGCGATGATTTCCTAGAAATGGGGACACGAGATCGGAGCAGATGAACCTTTCCGGCCTTCGAGCCCCGTTGCCGAGCTGGATGAGTGGGATTTTGGTCTTGGTGGAGGGTTAGGCGTGGAGTCAGCACAGATCTCATGAAGTCAGGTCTAAGCCTCAGGATTTTAGGGCGTGAACTGACGGCCCCCCAGAGCCAGGAGGGGGTCCCTGCCCGAGAGCATGGGCTTGCTGGGAGGGACAGGCCTGCGGGCACCCACACCTTCCTGTGAGGTGTCCGGCACTGGGCCGGTTGGGAAACAGGAAGCGAGGCAGGTTATACTCAGCCCGGGACCTGGGCCTTGTAAAACCCACCCCTCGCCCAGTTTTGCGTGCCAGGCAGCAAAGGGACAAACTCTGCCGTTTCCTCTTCTGACCAAGAGAACACCGTGTGTGTTTTGCGCTTGAAATAAGCCCTGAGCTCCCTTTGTCACATAATTGCCCCCATAAAACGCTCAGTGAAAACTTGCCCTGCCGAGAGACCGTCCTGCCTGCTTTTTATAGCTGATGCCAGCGAGCGGAGGGGCCGTAGCCCTGGTCACTCTGCAGAGAGGCCATCAAGAGACAGGTGGGTGGCCCGGCACTCGGGG
>NW_006439713.1:547808-553958 GCF_000325575.1 Pteropus alecto | reverse complement strand
GAGCATTTGGAGGTGGACAGGAGAGGCCCCGGGGTGCAGGCAGGGGGCCGGAGCTTGCGTCCAGTGAGGCAGGCCGCTCCTGGCCACGTCGGAGCCGCGTGGCTTCAGGCCCGTGGTGACCCGCAGGCCCTTCGCTTTTCCCGTCTGACTTTCTGTTTTGGTCTGTAGAGAAAGAAGAGTTAATCCAGACCGTGCTGACCCAGGTCGCCGAGCAGTTCTCAAGGTACGGCACCTCCTACGCCCACAGTCCTGGGACATGCGCTTGTTCCGTTCACGGCAGCGGTGCCCCTTTTTTGAGGGGGCCGTCTCGGCCGCAGACACTCACCCGCAGGGGCTGCCCCCCCAGTGCGGGCCTCCCGGGAGCCCCGGAACTAGGCCGGCTCGCTGAGCTCCAGGAGGCGCTCGCCCCAAAGCAAGACCGAGTCAAGCGGGCACGTTTAGAATGAGCTCGCAAGCCCAGGATGCTCTGGGACGTGGTTCTGGGACCCAGGGCCCCGCCTATGGGAATTGACTCCGTTTTCGGGAACACTTTCTCCCAGAGGTCCCGGGGGGTGGGGGGCAGGGGGTCTTTGTCGCTGTGGGCCATTCAGCCGGTCCGTTTCTCACTGCTCCAGGGTCATTCAAACGAGAAAGAGCAAGTGGTGACACTTTCTTAGAGCCCAAGACACGTTTGAATGAATGGGTCGGAGAGGGCACACCGGGTCCTCCGAAGGCGGTCTGGGGCCAGGGCCAGGGGGCTGGGCTTGTCGACCCAGCTGCCCACTCCCAGGCACGGGAAGGAAGCGTTCCCACCGGCGTGGTCCCGCTGTGTGTTCCCGGCTCGGAAAGTACACCCCTTAGATAGTCTGAGGGCGTCTCTCCTCGCCGCCACCCCAGACATGGCAAGACTCCTGGCGTCTCTGCGGCCCCCCACCAGCCCGCCCCCCACCCCCGAGGCCACAATTCGACAGCTGTTGGCCGAAGCTGCATTAACTTCGAGACTCATGAGCTGTGTCTCGTCTTCCTCTCCTCTTTCATTCCCAGGGCATTTAAAATCAACGAGCTGAAAGCCGAAGTCGCCAGCCACCTGGCCATGCTGGAGAAGCGCGTGGAACGTGAGTGCAGCTCTCGCTCCGCTCGCTTCGCGGTCCTGTAACCTCCGCTTCAGTTAGCCATGTAGACCCAGGTGACGGGAGGGCAAGAGCGTGTCTTTCCCCGGTGGAAAGATTAATGCCAGCAAAGCCCAGAACAGCGGGGAAGCCACGCACCTTAAACGTAGCGTCGCAGGCGCAAGGTGACACGCCGCGTGTGCCAGCAAGGGCACATGCGAAGCGTTCTTCCCGTGCACAGGGAAGCCCCCCGCTTTAGACCTCTCCGGGAAGGCACTTCTGCTGACCACCTTGCGTGTGTCTCTGTGCGTAAACGAGGATGCGCGGCCCCGCGCCCTGTGGTTTCACGGGCTTTTTGGACTATGTCCACTAAACCCTCGCCCCCCGGGTCCCAGGCTCCACAAAGGCCAGCAGAAAAACTGCAAGTGAGCAAGGCGGGGTGATCCCAGCCTCAGCCAGAGAGCAGACAGTAAAATCTGGGAGGGGAACAGCCCCGAGTCATGCGACCCTTGTGTCCTCACCCATAAACAAGGAGCAGAGCTCGGACTCCGCCAGCGTCAGGGCAAAGGTTAACGGTTTATGGCACCGTATTTATTCACTTCCAGGATGAGTAAACAAAATCCAGACCTGAGGTCATAGCATCGCGAAACACTGTCCTGTGTCCTTGTGTCTCCAGGGCCCTCTGCCTGTCCCTGACAAGGACACCTGTCTTTGGATTCAGGGCCCGCCCTAATCCAGGGTGCCCTCATCTCAGGATACCTGCCAAGAACCTTTGTCTAAATAAGGTCCCACCCACAGGTTCTGGGGCTAAGGATGTGACCCCATCTTTTGTGGAGGGGACACAGTTCAAGGCAGGCTCGGCTTCCCACCAAGCCCCGCAGAGCAGGGACTTCTCCAGACGTGGGAGGGGTTCAGGTAAAGAACACGGAAAATGAAAAAGGTTCGCTGCCGAGTCCCCGTCTGCATTTCCAGAGGGGAAGTCACAGTCCCCACCTGGCGTGCTGGTGCCCAGGGACAGTGGGCGCCTCTGCCCCCCCCACACCCTCCCCACTGCCCACCGCCACTGCAAAAGGCAAGCTGAAGGGGCCGCTAAGGAATTGTCGAAACTCCTGCAGCAAACCCGGTTGACCTCAGCTTGGGTGGCTGCCAGCGTCTGGCCAGGGAGACGATGATCAGGCTGAGAAGGCTTTTATTTTGCCTTGAAGCGGCATGTGGACGGAGGACCGTCAAAGGACGCGGCCCGCCTGCCCTTCTCCCCTGGCCCATCTGGGGCCGGTCCCTCCGCGGAGGGAAGGCGCCTCTCTGCAGGGCCGTCGGGTAAACCACAGAAATCCTGCAGGCGCACACAGCTTACCTGGAGCAGGCGTCACCCCTCCCCGCTCAGAGCTCAGGCTCGATGCCTACGTCAGAATCACTGGTGTCGTGACCAGCTGTGCTCCTTTCTAGCACCGAGGCCAGGCGGGCGGGAAGGTGGGGGGCGGGGGGACCTCCCTCTCTCAGGAGCCGCCCGGAGACAGCAATGCCCTGCCCCAGAGACGGGGAAGGGGCCAGGACAGTCCTTGTGAGGAGAGGGGCCTGCAGCTGGACTTGTCGTGCAGATCGCTCGGGGGAAAGGTCATCCCTGCTGCTCAGACGGTCAGTCCTGACCCTGCACAGCTGCCAGAGCAAGCTGGCCTGGGCCGCCGGACTGGGGGGCTGCTGGAAGCCCAACAGCTGGACCGCTCCGCCGGCCCGGGCCAGAGGTAGACACACACACTACACATGCTACACACACGCGTGAACAGACACAGGTACATGCACTCACGCACACGCATGTAAACACACGTCCACACCCCACGCTCACGTGCACGCACACTTTATCTGGTGTGTGCGAGCTGTTACGAGCTCTCCTGCTTCTCGAGTTCCCGGGGGCGCCCAGCCGGCCCGGTGTCCGTGAGCCGCGTTTCACTGTGTGACTCGTTTTAAGTGGAATTTCCTCTTTTTCTCCTTCTCAAACATACTATTCTTCTGAATCAAATACACATTTCTCCATTTCTTTAATTCGCTCTAAAAGCTTTCCTTCCTTTTTATGGAAAATGTTTGCCTTCTCCAAGGAGTCCGGGGTCCCGCCCAGGTCAGAGGTCATCCTGTAAACACAGGACACGGGGTCCTCGCCTGCTTCCTGGTCGGAGACGGAGCGTCACAGAGGCCTCGCTCCCTTCCTTCCTTGTTCCTTGGACACTGGCCGCTGTGCCAGGCGCAGGGCAGCCCTGACCCCCAACCCCCTGTCCTGTGCCCAGGGCGTGGACCAAAACCTAAGCACGGGGAGAACCGGCCCAAGGTCACGCGAACAATTCTGGAGACTCGAAACTGAAACCAAACCTGGCTTTTCTGTTTGTCACTCGGGAACGTGCCTTGTGCAAACCCTTTACCAGCGTCCTTGGAGGAAGTGTTGCAGCTCCCGTGTCCTTAGGAGCCTGGCGTTCGCTCTGCAGCCAGGGGACGGCCCCGGCCCCTGCCGCCTCTCGCTTGAGCCCAGCGAGGCCGCTGGGGGCCGGCAGAGAGCAGGGCCGCCCCCGAACTGTTCTGCCCCTGCCCGCCAAGGCCCGTCCCCAAGGCCAGCGTCCCTCTCGGAAGGTCGTTCTTAAGAGTTCTCCCTGTGACTTGCAGGGGCCCACGGGACCACCTCTGAAGTCCAGGAGGGGACAGCTGGGCTTCCAAAAGCAGCCCCAAGCCCGGGGAAGCACGGAGGGACGGGAGCCCGCCCGCTCTCAAGCCTCGTCCCCCACGTCCTGCTCTTTAATCCTGTGAAGACTTGTTTTTCTCTTCCATTGATTAATGAGTGACTTATCTCCATTTCCTTGGCAACCAGGCTCTTCATAAACATAATTGCCACGAATTCTGAATCTCTGGGATTCAAATTGGCAGCATTACACTGGGTCGCTCCAATGGCTTAATTTAAACATCACTCCTAATAAATGACCAGGGAGTCTGATCTACGTCCACTCCAATGTCGGTAGCCACATGTCACACACCCGCCGGAGACCGTGAGCCAGGAGGCGGCTGCTGGCACTCCGAGTGCCCTCGACGAGAACAATGCGGGGAAAGCAAGTGAGAAAACACAGCAAACGGCACGATCCTGACTTTGACCTCTCAAAATTAAGGAAAGACAGATAGGTAGATAGATAGATAGACAGACAGACAGACGATGGACGGACAGACAGACATTTAGACTGCATGGGGGATGGGAGAGACGCCTGGAAGGGGCCCTGCCAATATATGTAATATTAAATGGGTGGTTTTCTGGCCCAGTCGGTTCAGAGATAAATGTTTCTTCTTCCGGATGGGCCGTATTTCCTCCGTTTTGTACATAACGATGTTTGAGGCATAGTAAACGTAGCCCAGACCTCGAGTGCAGGGCACGGCTCCCCGGCTTCGTCTCTTCCCCACACCGGCCGACTTATCAGATCAGAGTCTACACAACATGCTAGGCCTCTTCTCTAGATCTAGTCACTTTCTGGAATTTCCTGTCCTTCGCGTGGCAGTAAGACTGAGCTCTTTCTGGCCACTGACGTCGACTCTGCTGTTTGCTGATGTTAGTGTCCTCCTGGCATATGGCAGACACGGCCCCTCTGGGGTCCTCTGCTCCGCGGGCTGAGCATCCTGCAGTGTGGACCAAGGCCTGGGCGTGGCTGCGAGGCCACAGTGCCCTCCTGTCCCAATGCAAACCCCGAACGGTCTGCGCTGGTGTCCCTTTCCTCAGGAGGGGACTTGCGGCCTTCATTGACTTCCAAATGGCATCTGTGACACTAGAGAGAGCTCAGAACACCCCCCTCCCAAGGGCAGTTGTGGGCTTTGAGTGAGCGAACAGAAACGTACCCAGCATCGTCCCCTGTGGGTCCCCAATGGCAGCACACGTGCCATCGGCCACGGGGACAGCTGGTTCAAAAGGCTTGCATTGAAGACCCCATGCTTTGGTCCCATGTCTTGGTAGAGAAGGGACAGTGTCCCAGGCACGGCACAGACGCAAGTCACCAGAACCAGATCTGAGTAGCAGATCCTCCAGATTCTGGCCACTTTGGGCAAAAAGAAGCAATGTTTTTGCATAGCCTCTCGCCCCCGCCCTTGGCCTCTGACCCTGAGAATGTTTAGGAAACTTGCAGGGGTGGGAGGGGCGGGGCGGTTATGTTCCAGCCCAGCTGCCCTGGGCGAGTGTCCCCAACACGTGCTCTGAGCCTCCGCAGTTCCGTCGGGGTGAGAGGAACTGCTGAAGTCACCGAGTTTCTTCGTCTTCCTTAGAAATCATCCACGTTTTATTTTTAGCCGGAGATACAGTAGCATCGTGGGCCGTATCCTTTCGCATAAAAATCACGGTGTGATTACAAAGTAACAAAGCCAGTCCTTTTTTCGTGAACGACTGAGCTAAAAGCCACCTGCCTCCTAGCGCTGTTTCCGGCTCGCCGTGCGGCCTGCCGGAGGCAGCGTCCCCGGTCAAACCCTGGCCTGGAGGAGTGAGCCTCGGTTCGTTGAGAAACGTGTCCTGGCTTCTCAGACACAGCTCTGCCACGGGACTCCGGGAACGTGACCCGGCCCGGGCTCTGCTCAGCCTTCACGTGGCCTGACTGCTCCTCATCCATCCAGGTCCACACGTGGCCTGGCGACCCACTGAGGCTTCCGTCACATCTTAATGGGTGCGAGAAAAGTCTTGATTCAGGGAGCGGGGCGAGGGGTTTCCGCCCCGTAGATGCCCACAGATGGAGGGAACAGCTCACGTGTGGCCTGGAACAGGCCCGAGATGTCAGAGTCAGCTGTGGCCGGGGGTGGCGGCGAGACCTGGGCACCAGTGCTGAACTGGCTCCTCCCCGGGGAATGGGCAGCCACGGGCCAACCCCACTGACCAGCCTCTCAAGGCCCTCCGTGTATCCATGGTAACCCCCTCGTGTCTCTTCGTCACCAGTGGAGGGACTGAAGGTGGTGGAGATTGAGAAATGCAAGAGCGACATTAAGAAGATGAGAGAGGAGCTGGCGGCCAGGAGCAGCAGGTGAGGCGCGCGGGCCGGCGGGGCCGGGGGACAGCGGGGAG
>NW_006439713.1:537796-546656 GCF_000325575.1 Pteropus alecto | reverse complement strand
ATGGGCGGGGGGATGGGACAGGCGATGGGACGGGGGGCGGCGGGGATGGGACAGGGGACGGGATGGGGGACAAGCTAGAAGACAGGCCAGGGGATGGGCCTCCCAGACGCCTTGGGGAGCGGACCTGGACTTCGTTTGCCCAGAAGCGAGTCTGTAGCCGTCTGACCCAGCTCCGCGGGGGAGCTGGTCGAGGCAGCTGTGCTGTGCGTGGGTCTGCTCTTCAGATACCCGGCTGTCTCATCTCGTCGTGGCAGGGAGTCGGCGGATGGAGGCTGGGCGGGGCAGCGTCCTGCAGACGGAGAAATCCGTGTGAAGAACGTAAACACTGATTTTTAAAGAAACGGAATAATAAAAGGGAAATGCACATGGCTTACTGGGGACAAGTGTCCTGGTGCCCCAGAGGCACCTCTCCCGGTGGGCGGCCCCACGGCACAGAGCGGAGGGTCAGGGAGAAAGGCCTGCGGCCATTCTGGTCACAGAAATTACTGTCCCTCAGAACAGGGGGTTCATCCACACACGCCCCTGGGTTGCTGCCCGGCTCCCTCACGCCCTCGGAGCAGGGGCCTCTGCCGAAGCCAGTCACGGCGAATGTTCGGGTGAGGGGCGGAGGCGCAGTGACCGCAGAGATGACACACACAGAGCACTTACCGTGTGGGGCCGTGCGGGGCTCCGCTGACAAGGACCCACATCCCCCGCCCGCTCCCCGGATCCTCCTCACGCCCAAGGCCGCCGGGAGACCGCAGGGTGACAGTGCGGGCCATCAGCCCAGACGCCACGCCACAAGTTCTGCTGAGCTGACATCAGGGCCGCAGCAGGACTTAATGGGGCCCAGTGACCCCCATGCAGATGCAGCCAGTCGTCTTATGAAGAGTCACCTGACAGTTTGGAGATCTGTCCCTGGTTGTAAAGCATCGGTGCCACCTGCTTCGTGCGGGGCTGTGTTGAAGCGTCTTCGCGGAGCAGGAGGCGAAGAGAAGCTGATGGTCACAGCTCAGTCCCATCGGTCCGGCGAGGCTGGCCGGCCTCAGGGTGGCTCAGGAAATGGCCTGACAGGCCCAGAGCCCGTTAGCGTGGGTCCCTCAGGGAGCGAGCCCCATTTATGTCACACTTACTTGGCAGCTAATTTGGATTTTGGGGTGTCTCGTCCATTTGGGTAGAGTTGGGGCACAGGAGTTTGTGACCACAGAAAACTGAGTGAATAATTTATTTTGGTCATCCCAGAGTAGAGGCTCTTTAGGGGACAGGGGACAGTCTTCTGTATGACCTAGTAAGAGTCCTGGAGCCGTCCAGGGCAGCCACACAGCTGGGCCCCCGGGGCCGGGACCTGGCTCAGCAGCTAGAAGGAAGCTTACCCCCGACGTGACCCTTGTCATGGCGTCACACTCAGACTCAGGACCTACGGGCTCGGCACAGCCCTCTGGCTGCCTCTGTGCCCCAGATGCCAGGTGCCGGACTTGTCTCCTGTGGCCAGTCCTGTTGCCCCTGCCTCTCTCCCACTGGCCTCAGACTGGCTGCCGCGGCCGAGCCAGGGGCAGCCCAGCATGGTGCCCACTGGGTAATGTACCGGGAGCCACCTGGCTGCCCCTGCTCAGGAAGGGGACATGGGTCCAGCACAGCTGGCACTGCTGGTCAATCGGCAGGATCACGAGGAAGAGAATTAAAGCTCAGCTCTGGCCCCCAGCCTGACACCGAACGCGCCCCGGGTACCAGCTCCGGGCACCAGCCCCTCGTCTGCGCCCCCCACCCAGAGGGCGTGTCCCCTGAACTGGCACGATGTCACCTCAGGTTCCTTCCCACCTCAGTGGGTGTCACCTCCCCTGCAAAGAGGCTGCATAGACCACAGAGGACTTCCTTCTCAGCCGACGGCCGGGCGCCCCTGGGACCAGGCTTGTTCGGCGCGATGTCCCCTGGAGTGCTGGGGACGAAGTGCACCCCTGAGCAGCCCTCTCTGGAGATGGGGACCCAGCGTCCCCGGGAGGGCAGCGAGGACAAAGGCACCCGGCCGGGCGCGCCCGCCCCGCGCCCCTACAGGAGACAAACGCGTGCCACCCGCATGGCCCACACACAGCGCCCGCAGCAGGGCCTCGGGGCCAAGGGTCTGCATGCCTCAGACCGTCCCTCCGGGAGTAGCCGATAGCCGTCGGGGGCTGGCCAGGCTCACGGACACCCACGGAACAGGCTTCGCTCCCCCGAGACACATGCTTTCGGTGTCTCTGGGGTTTATTCCCCCCAAGAGGAAAGAGGTCCCGTTGCCTGCTCAAAATGAGGGCACGGAGTGGAACTTGCTGTTGACTCTGGCGGGGGAGGCTGCAGGGCTGTGGGGGCCATGTGAGGCCGCAGCAGGTAATAATCTCCACCGCATCCCACACAAATGGCCTTGGCCGCTGGGCTGAGCCCTGGGGGGAGGGGACGCTGGGAGCCCAGGAAACGACTGTGAAAATGAGCCCCAAATGGAATGAAAAGGAAAGGCACCATGCCAGCTGCTCTGTCAGCTGGCGGATGCTGGTTCCCATGGCAACGGGGCACAGAGGGAGCAGGCAGGCTGCCTGGCCGAGGCAGGGAGGCCCTGGCAGGAGTCACCGGGCACCCAGCACACGCCCCCGACATGGCGGCCGGGCTCCGGCGGCCCTCCCATCCTGCTCGGAGAAGGCTGCCACGGCCCTCCTGGCCGGCGCGCACGTGGGGCTTCCTCCAGGAGTGGGTGACGCGGAAGACATCGTGGTGACGCACCCCTTAAGTGTGCGGGGCAAGCTCAGAGATGTGGAAACGGGCTCCTCGTCGGCAGGCGACGGCGGAAATCGTCTGGTTGGCACCTTTTACCGGCTCCCTTTGCTGCTCTGCCGCTCGCCGTTCCACACAGGAAGCTGTCGCGAGCCACGTGGGTGGTTTTGCGGGCGTCGGGTTGCGGAAAGGGCCAGCGGGAGCCAAGACAATAATGCGGGTGGCTCTTTTTGCAAAAAGGGAATCGACTTATGGTTCCGAGTGTGCAGGCAGCACAGCCTCCGTGCAAAACGATCAGGGCACACCGATGAGGGGGGTCGCCAGCGGTGGCGGCAGCCACAGCGCCCCTGATTCAAGTCTGGACGCTGAGCTGGCTGCCCAGATGTTTTTTGTGCGTAGATGTCTAATTTTGAAAAACAGCTAAGAAATACTGCATCGTAATCTATTTTTCACTTACAATGATGTGAGCAACAAATGAATCAGATCTTAGCCCGCGCCCAGCACGCACGTCTTCCCAGACGGCCAGCGAGTCTCACCCCCAAATGCGTCCTTTTTGCCCTAGTACCTCGGCGACTATTTCGGCATCCTCTTTCAGTGCGTCCTCAGAAGGTCACCCGGTTGTCCGTCTCGTCGACCTACTATAATGGTTTAAACTAGTGCCCATTGGGGATGTTTAGCTGGCTTCTCGCTTGGTTCGGTGTTTTCGTGAGAACAGATAACACGGTGACGAACACCTCGGGGCATCAGAGCTGTTTGCTTCTCTCCGATTCTTTTCTTACGATAAATTCCCCGGAGCGGACATGGGGGCTTAAAGGATGTGCCTTTCTTTATGGCTGTTTCTACACCGTACTAAATCGCTCTCCCGGAAAATGGAACTTTGTTCACACACCGCACGAGCTTCTGCTGTTGCCCTTTGATGTGCCAGGCCCCTGCTCACCAGCCGGGGATCTCTGAAAAGGGGGTGCAGACCCCCGTCCGTCATGCTCCCCATCAGTGGGAGGCTGGAGAGCATGTTCATGTCCGAGACAGTTAAGGTCCCAGGAGGGGAGGGGGCCACGGAGCGGCCGGATCTCCCTGGGCAGCCCCCCACATCCAGCCCCAGGGACGACCGCACAGGCCAGCACGCTGTCACCAGTATCGGACGGTGGCTTTCCGTCCAGAACACCCCTGGCTCCTTTCCTGTGCTTATGCGGGATACCTGGACATTGAGGAGAAGAAGACAGAGCACATTCATCTGTCACCACGCACGTGGTGGGGGAAGTCGGAGGCGTCTCGGGGACCAGGGTGACGACGTGTGGCACAGCCACACCCTGGAGCCCCCAAGAAGGGCTTGCTTTAATGGACTCACGCTCCGTGAAGCGACCCAATGAGCTCGTGGTGCGCTGAGCGGAAAAACAAGCTGGCAAAGAATACGTTTGTACAGCTCCGTCTCTGTAAAAGCACGGGGGCTGCCTGTCCACGTGTGGCCACGCCCGGGGAATTCCGGAAGCGCGCCCCAAACCTAACAGGAAGTGTTTCCAGGATGTGAAATTCAGCGGAAGGAAGTGGGTACAGGGAGGACTTAGATTTTTTTTATTTTACTTTATTCTGTGCTGTTGTAGAAAGTGTTTTCCTTTGCGTCATTACAAAAAAAAATAGATTTTTAGAAGCTTACCCGTAATGATGGCACGTTTCCAAGAGCCCAGCATTCTCTCCAGGGGTCCAGCAGGTCCCTGGGGGTTCGGCCGTGAGCCGTCACCGGCTTTGTGGCTTCCTCTCGCGTGGCAAAGAAGGCCAGAGGGGTCTTTGGCTTGGATTTGCTTGGGGGTTTCTCGTGTGTTCGTTTTCGCTCCGAGGAGGTCCCCCTAGCCCACCGCCCACGTGAACACGAGTCTGAGGGGACAGGGCCGGGACTCATGTTTGCATTTCCCTTTCAGGACGAGCTGTCCCTGCAAGTACAGTTTTCTGGACAACAAGAAGTTAACGCCTCGCCGGGATGTCCCCACTTATCCCAAGGTGAGACGAAATTCTGCCTCTGAAGAAACGGCAGCTCCGGGTCCCCTGCCCGCGGCCTCCCTGGCCTCCTGGCCAGGCCCCTGCCGTCCGTCTGCACATTTGCAAAAGCAGCTCCCACCTCAGCCCCGAGCTGCGGAGCGGGCCTGTTTCTTAGGCAAAGCGTTTTTCTCTTTGACGTTTGTTTAGCAAAAGTGGTCCCAGACCGTAGCTTACTATGCCCGGGCTTATCGCTGAATTGTTAAGTAAAGTTTTTAAAATCTGCTTCATCAGATCGCCTGTCCCCAAACAGTACGCAGCTACTATGAGAAGTTTTACTTTTCTGTCACGAAAGATGTCTCAGTTACCAGAGACCCCTGTTAAACAGCAGCACTGGGGACCGGGCGGGGTGGGCCGGTCTTCAAACAGCTACAAGGGAAGAGGCTCAGGGTGGTGCCGCCCACCTGACGGTGCCTTCAGCTGCCAGGTGAGCAGAAGCCCTGTGACCGTCTCACGTCTAAAGCCGCAGCCTGTTTCCTGTCCCGACGGAGCCCCCCTCAGGCCTCGAGCCCCCTCAGCAAGCTGTGCTGGTCCGGCCCACAGCTAACCCGGGGACAGCGTCCCCAGAGAGAAACTCAGAGTAGCTGCTCAGCCAGCGTTTGGATTTGTACCAAGTCATTTTTTCAAGTCGGGTCTGAGCTGTGGTCTCTGTGCAGTGAGCTCAGCTTCCGTCTTAGAGTCAGAGTGCGGTGACTTTTGACAAACTTGTATAGTCACGTGACGTCCACCGCAATCACGAGGTGGGTCACTTGCGTTACCCCAGATGGGTCATGCCCGGCCTCTCGCCCTGCCTCTGCCGGCCGCTGTCCCTAGAGTTCGCCCCTTCCAGAATTCTCGCAGCACGTAGCCTTGGAGTCCATTCCCCGAGAGGGGACAGCAGGCAGGGAGGAAATCTCCGCCGTCCCCACGGGGGGACCAGCACTGTGCCGAGGGCGCGGTGCCCGGCTAAGGCTCTCGTCCCTTCCAGTACCTGCTCTCCCGGGAGACCATGGAGGCCCTGCGCACGCCCGCCTTCGACGTCTGGCTGTGGGAGCCCAACGAGGTGAGCGGAGCCCCGAGGGGCGTCCCCGTCCCCCGCCCCTCGCCCCTCTCCTCTCCGTTCTCTCCGGTTTTTAACTCGATTCTCCAGGTCTTAGTTAAACTGGCTCGGGGGGCTCTGGAGACAGAACGCGGAACGGGGCGTCGGGCAGAGGGCGGGCAGTGAGTGCAAGGTCCTCGGACCCTGGGCCCTGCTGGGCAGCTGTCACCCCACCAGCACCCTCTGCTGAGAACCGTAGCGAGTCCCCGGGGCCGCTGCTGCCACCGCCCCACGCCGTGGAGCTGAATGTCCCCGAGGTCCGGCTTCCGTGGGGAGCCGCACTTTGAGAAGGCTGCGGGCACAGGCTCCACGTGGCCCCACACGCGGCTGCGGGCCTGCGAGGCCTCCTTATAGCAAGCTGATCTTTGAAATTCCCGTTTTGCTGAGAAAACACAAAAATGGAGATTTGTGTTTGGACTGGTCACCGATCGTCTCAGTCACACTGTCTGTCCGAACCCCGCGTAACCGAGAAGCCCCTCATCGTGGACGCCACGCTTCCGAAGTCTGTGGGCTCTTTCCAGCTTTTCGGAAACAGGCACGCAGCAAGGCCACCCCCAGCGAGCTCCCCGCCTGGACGAGGGCAGCAGGGGCGACACCCCCCAGGTGGCAGGAGGCGGGATGGTGTACGCCGAGCGCGGGGCCTGCAGCCTCCTGAGCGGACTGTCTGTTCATTCACACGCGCTCGCACAGCCAAGGAGAAGCCTCGGGGACACTGACCAGAAACAAGCGGATCCCCTCTCCGCCCCACCCCGGCCACCCCGAGAAGAGCCGGGCTGTGTCCGAGGGACTGTCCTGCAGCCAGCATCGGACCGATGACACAACGTCCGGCCACCAAGCGGCACAGATGTCGGAGCAGGAGGCATCTTAAATGTGCAGACCTCGCCTGCAGGTCCGTGCACGGTTGGAAGGGACCAGGCTGTGGGACACAGTGTGGCCTTGAGGGCCGAGCAGTAGGTCTCAGAAGTGTGAGGACATTGGGTCTCAACGGCTCCCACTGCACAGGGGACCCAGGCCGGCCTGTCCACCGGCACGTGGACAGACGCAACGAGGTGGCTCCAACGTGCAGCTTCCCGCTTCCGACAGGTGAACAAGCACCACTACTGGAGACACCCAGGAAACTCACGCTCCCCAGAGCCGTTTTGACTTCAGCCCCCAGGAGCAGGAGCAAAGCCCCTGATGACCAAGCAGCTACGTGGGAACGGACACTCGCTGCCCTTCCTGCGTCCCCTGAGCAGGAACAGAGAGGAGAGGGACGAGGGGCAGGAGCATGGTGTGGCCCGGGAGGGAGCGTGCCCTGACGTTGCAAGGCTGAGGTTCGCACACCCACGCTGAGGAGGCCGCCTCCCTGTACGTGGGGTGTGGCCACCTGCCGGCCCGGGGCCTCTGCCGGCGCATCTCAGCAGCACCGAGAAACCCGTGAGGGGTTCTGGTACTGCCCGAGGTGACAGACCACAGATGCCCAACGTCAGGACCCCATCAGAACCCCACGGTCCAGCCACCTGCCTGGGACCCGCTGAGGCGTCTGCACTGCCAGCGTGGGGACAGATGCACAGACGTGTCACTTCTGCTTGGAGCCAAAGTGACACCAGATGGTCTTGTTTGCTGATCCAGCTCTCGACTCTGGTTTCACGCCGACATCTCACGCAGGCCACCGGGCGGCCTGGAGCACGGCCAGGCCGGCGGGGCGGGGAGCGAGGGCGTCGGGCTGCGGCCCCTCCGATCCTGAGCCTGCTGCGCCCGAGCAGGCAGCGGGGCGGCTGGCAGACGAGGTGGAGGCAGGAGGCGGGCGCAGGCCAGCGGCCCCGGGCGGGGAGCACTCGCCGCTGTCACACTGTGCGCCCCCAGGCGACGTCCGAATTGCCCCTGCCTTGCAGATCTCATCTCCCTGGGCTCTGCATCCAAGACCTGCTTCCCCAGAAAGCAAAGCCTGCTTTGTCAAACTCTCGTTTATTAAAAACCATTTAATTTTTCCTCCCTAGCTTAATTAGCTCCAAAGCTCTGAGCGACACTTAAATAGATCACAACAGTGACAATAAATCCTCCTTGGGACTGAAAACAAACTCTATTTCAGCTTGAGCAAGAAATTCTTTAAAAGGCACTCAGCAAGGTCAGGTTTGGAGGGGACACTTCCCCAGAACAGGTTCACCCCCCAGTCACCACAATTAGCACGTTAAACAGCATCTCCGGTCCTGGCAGGCCCCAGAGGAATATGGGGTAGTGTAGTGTGTTTGGGGCGTAAATCGCCAGAGCCCATTGCCCCGGGCTCAGGCAGGGAAAGGAGGGGCCTTTCTGCGTGTGAGGCCACGCCCAGGTCTGCGTGAGAGGGACCCGAGCCCCCGGAACTCACACCGGCACTGACCCGCGGTGACTGTCTCGGGTGCGAAAATGAACGAAGCCTTCCCGGAGCACGCCCCTCAGCCCCTGGCGTAGAACCCCGTTGGCTTCTGAACCCCGACTGCGCTTTCAAAGCCCCACATCCTTGTTGGGGGGTGCCGACCCCCCAGTCAACAGGCTCTGCTCCCAGGGGCCCCCGGGAGGGGAGGGCTCACCTGGAGAAGCTGCTGGGCTGGCCCCGTGGGCCTCTGCGGGGACGGCGGCCGCTGGCCGTGGGCGGGGGCCATGCTCTGCTCCTGTGCCCACAGATGCTGAGCTGCTTAGAGCACATGTACCACGACCTCGGCCTGGTCAGGGACTTCAGCATCAACCCCATCACGCTCAAGAGGTGGCTGGTAAGTGGCCCCTCCCGCCCCTCCCGAGCACACTTTCGTGCACCGCACGGAAGCGGCCACCTGGGCACCTCCCTGATTGTCACCCAGGACCCATGGGAGTTCTCCAGGACACTCGGCCAGGCTCTGTCTGCGTCCCCAGCACACACCCCACCCCTAGGCTCCTGCTCTGCTGAGCGAGAAGGTGGAGGACCAGGAAGGGAGCAGGGCAGCAGCGCCAGCGTGTGTGCGCGCGTGCACATGCGTGTGCTAGTGTGTGCATGCTAGTGTGCACATGTGTACTAGTGTGTGTGCATGCTAGTGT
>NW_006439713.1:537465-537771 GCF_000325575.1 Pteropus alecto | reverse complement strand
TATGAGCACGTGCTAGTGTGCTAGTGTGTGAGCACGTGCTAGTGTGCACGTGTGTGCTAGTGTGTGCGTGCTAGCATGCATGTGTGTGCGTGCTGGCGTGTGGATGTGCATGTGTGTGCGTGGATGTTTGTGGCAGCCTGAGTGCATGTGTGCCTGTGGAGCAGTGTGTGTCTATGAGCGTATATGTGTGTGTTTAGCACATTATTTTTTAAATATGTTGTTGCTCAGAACCAAACGTTAAAAGCCCGTTAAAGGCTTGGCGGTGACCGGGACCGGGGACTCTTCACACGATCGCCCCTAGCCCGC
>NW_006439713.1:521948-537449 GCF_000325575.1 Pteropus alecto | reverse complement strand
TGGCTCCTCGGATGCCCTCTGGGGGCACCTCAGGCCTGGAGCCCAGGGTGAGAGCCCGGAGGAGCCCAGCCGGTTCCCACGCCCGCCGTCCAGGCGCCCCGTCCTGCCTTCAGGAAACAGTTCAGAGGGCGGCCTGGCGGGGGCAGTGCGCCTGGGGCTGAGGGGGGCGCACAGCTCAGCACCACCGTCTGGCCCCGCAGCTCTGCGTGCACGACAACTACAGGAACAACCCTTTCCACAACTTCCGGCACTGCTTCTGCGTGACGCAGATGATGTACAGCATGATCTGGCTCTGCGGGCTCCAGGTGGGTCTGCGGGGCCGTTGCCGGAGGCCGGGGGAGCTCCCACTGGGGACGGCCCCACCACACCCAGGGGACCGCGTGGGGCCCCCAGGGGCTCCTCCGCCCGTCAGCGCCCTCCTCACTACCCCAGAGAGCGGGTGCCGCAGGGGCTTCGTCCTGCCCGAGTCGCCCATTTACCACCCCTCACCCTCCCCCACCCAGGAGAAGTTCTCCCAGATGGACATCCTGGTCCTGATGACTGCGGCCATCTGCCATGACCTGGACCACCCAGGATACAACAACACGTATGTGCACATTTCCCTGTGAAGGGCACTCGGCTGCAGCCCACACACAGCCCTGCCCCAGGCAGGGGCCTCCGAGCCCCACCTCCCACAGGACATAGCGCCCACTGAGGCCTGGTCCAGGCCTGGGCCTCCGAGCCCCGCCCCCCAGCCACACAGGACACAGCGCCCACTGGAGCCTGGTCTAGGGCCTTGGGCCTGGGCACGCAGGACCCTTCCAAGTTACCGAACCCCAAGAGGCCGCCACGCCCTACGGTCCAGGCTGCGGGCTGCACCTCTGCACAGGCAGAGCCCCGTGGTCCCGGCCTTTCTCCCCCGAAGTGGGGGTGACGCCTGTACGCAGGCAGCCCGCCACACCCCATCCTCTGGATCCGGACCCCCACCCCACAGCAGCCTCCCAGCCTTTTTCCAGCCAGAATGAGTCAGGGGCTGGAATTGGACCAGGGGCACAGATGACCTGAGGTCAGGAGGGGCCCACGGGGGTCGTGGGGTCTTTGTGGGGAACATTGGTCCGGCTGGGGCCAGGGGAGGCACAGAGTCCCACCCCACCTGACTCTTGAAGTCCAGGCCGTGTGGCATTGGTTTGCATTTATAGTGACGTCACTTCTACAAAATTTGTGCGTTTGTGCACTGAACTTTATTGTGTGTATGATGACCGGAAATGTGCCCGAACGCCTTGCTGCCTCCTGTCAGGGCCAGAGTGGACTTGAGGTGTGGGAGCCCTTGGGCGCCCCCACCCTCACGGCACAGCCACAGTGACGAGCTGGCACGGAGGCCGTGACCACGGCGTCTGACAGGAAAATGCATCCTGATTCCTCTCCCAGATGTCTGCCCTTTGCGCATATTGAATCTTTTGCAAGGTGCCTTAACGGCCAAGCTGATCACCTTCAGGGCTACGCGACAGGGAGCTGAGATCTACTGTGCTGCCCACCTGGTGGGGCCGCAAGACCTGGATTGCTTCGGTCCGTGGCCGCTGGGAGGCAGGCAGCCAGGGCAGCGTGGTCGGTCCCTTCACCACCTGCACACCTCAGCGTCGTGGCCCTGACTCGCAGGTGCCCCCCAGCCTGTGCGGGCACCTGACGCTCCCTGTTCCCACCCCTGGCTCCAGGTACCAGATCAACGCCCGCACCGAGCTGGCCGTGCGCTACAATGACATCTCACCGCTGGAGAACCACCACTGCGCGGTGGCCTTCCAGATCCTCGCCCGGCCCGAGTGTGACATCTTCGCCAACGTGCAGCCGGACGGGTTCAAGCAGATCAGACAGGTGTGCGGGGGCAGCTCAGACAGGTGTGGGGAGGGGCAGTCAGACAGGTGTGTGGGGACAGATGAGACAGGTGTGGGGGGCAGTCAGGTGTGTGGGGGCAGAACAGAAAGGTGTGTGGAGAGAGGGCATCCTGGACGCAGAGTGAGGCTGTCGGGGGCGGCGGCGAGCGCAGCCACGCGAGACCCTCCTCTCCAGTGGCCGAGGTGCCCAGAGACTCCTAGTTACGTCGCTGCCCGCCAGGTAGGCTAGGGAACCGGCCTCCTTCCCACCTCCTCCAAAGCCACGTAGCACCCCGAGAAGAGGTGCTCGCCCTCGGCATGTGGGCATGGGCCCCACTGGCCGGTGCCTCGCATGCTCTGTTGACCCTGACCCTTTGAGGTCAGCCTTTTCTCCACCCCGCAGCCCCAGGAGTGAGGCTGACGGAGGTCAGGTGACTTACCCACGGAGCACAGACACACCTGCTGCATCCAGCCTAACAACGCTGACCACTGTCCCCTAGCCCCGGGCTGCTGCTCCGTCACCCCATGACCCAGTCGGCCCCTCTGCCCACTTCAAATAAGCCACCTTCCACTTCTCGGGCACGCTGGGCCGGGGGTGAGAGCGCCCATCATCCTGAGCCGGACACTTCCAGCTCACCCCGCTGTCCGCACGGGAGGTCCCACTGAACGCAGCTCTGCTCCATCTTCTGTCATCAGGGAGGGCAGATACCAGGGTGATCTCCGGGCAGAAGGTAGCAGGTTGAAAGATAGCCCCCCGCTGCCAAAAAAACCAGTGTGCCCACCTCCCGACCCCAGCACCGCGGCTGTGCCCTGCTGGATAAAGGGTCTCCGCTGTTGCCATCTGAGGGCTCTCTGGATGAGCTTAGCCTAGACTACGCAGGCGGGCCCTCAGTCCAACGACGAGTGTCCCTAGACGAGACCGAAGAGGCAAAGACGCAGATACGTGGAGGAGGCCACGCGGTGACAGTGGCAGGAACACGCCCAGGACCGCCGGGGGCCTCCGGAAGCCGGGCAAGGCGAGAACGGACGCTGCCCTGAGCCCTCGGCGGGAACCTTGGTTTCAGACTTCCGTCCCCCAGACCTGGGCCGGATCACCTCTCTGTCCTTCCAAGCCATCCCGTCTGTGTGTGCGGTGGCCTCAGGACGCTGGCACGGGAGCCGCCTTTTGCCGCTCTGCGGCCGAAAACGTCACCCGTTTCACGTCTCCACATCCTTGCTCCAGGATGCACCTGGCGAAGTGTCTGTGACCCACTTACCTCCCTCCCGGAGAAGTGACAAGCTTCACCGTATCAGAGGACAGCACTGTCCCCCGACCTGTCCTCGCCCCCAGGAAGTTCAGGGCTAAACGCCGGGCTTGATCGCTGTCACTGTCGAATCACCGGCTCCAGGGCAATGCTCTCCCTGGTCCCAGGCTGTCTGGCCTCTCCCCCAAGTTTATGGACCCGCCCAGCAAGCACGGGCCACCCAGTGCTCTGATAAGCCCTAGGGAGCTTTTCCTTGAAGCGGGTAAGGGGCAGATTCCAAAGGCCAGGCACTGCCTTAGCCACTGCCCTCGATGGCTGCCCAGAGACCTGGACAAGGACCAAAGCAACCGATGTCCCCATGCTGTGTGACTCTGCCCTCCCCGGGAGCACCTCCGAGCAGCATCGCCCCTGCCCAGGAAGGAGGCGCCTGCAGGAGTGGCCACCCACGATGGGCCCCTCCTCACGCCACCCACCATGGGGACACACATCTGTCCTGCCTCACACACTTTCACTGACATGAAAATGTGACTTTTTCTGAGGGCAAAATCAGCTGTCCCAATTTTTAGTAATATTTTGTCACTGAGGGCTAACGTCCCATGGGCATAGATCTTTCTCGTTACACAGGGAAATCGCACAGGTGGCGGCTCACCTCCCCAAAACACAGCTGAGGCTACTATGCCGACTGGTTCGGGTTCTGCATTTGATGCTTGTGGTTTTATTTTCTTGGAAAGGTGGATCATCATCCCCCAAACATTTACGAAACACACCTCTGAGCTGAGGTGTGTTTCGTAAATGTTTGTGGGATCGGTGTGTGGGTGGATGGACGGATGGACAGACAGGTCGTCGGATGAGTGGACAGGTGGACAGATGGGGAGATGGATAAATTGGTGGGTGGGTGAGTGCATGGATGGTCATGGTTTTGAATTATGTTACTTCTAGACCAATCTTTGATGAACAAGGTGATAAAATATTTAACATCTTCATTTACAGGTCTGTTAGTAGAAAAATGCTGTCATCCATAATCATAGTTTGATCATTCTCAAGCAATGTGAGCACATATGGTCGCATACAGATTAGATAATAGGAAAAAAATGCCCTTGGAAAACTGGTCATTGACCCCCCAACAAGATCTGGGAGAGACAAACCGCATCTCTGCTTACCCAGCCGAGGGGAGGCATCGTCCTGGCGGGCCCGGACGCGGCCGCTGCTTCTCGGGGACATGGCCCACGAGGCGTCAGGCGCCCAGCTGGCTTGCGCCCCAGCCCTCCGCCCCCACTCTGCGGCCGGGCAGCCTCCCAGCCTCTCGTGTCTCAGTGTCTGTATCAGAAAAACGAGGACGTTGATTCTCAGACACACGAAGCACTGGCACGAAGATGGAACAGGACCATGCGGGCAGGGGGCGGGACTCGGCCCGCGCACACCCGGCAGCCGCCGTTGACGCTTTTGTCTTTCCCTGCTCAGGGGATGATCACGTTGATCCTGGCCACCGACATGGCCAGGCACGCAGAAATCATGGATTCTTTCAAAGAAAAAATGGAGGATTTTGACTACAGCTGTGAGGAGCACACGACCCTCGTGAGTAGACTCGTCTACCTGTTTGGGGAGGGCTGGTGAATGGGCTCTCCCCCCGCCCCCCACCCCCAGCTCAGCCCGGGGCGTCCGCAGAGCCGGGGTCCCCGTCGCCAGTCTCACTGGGGAAAGCCGCCCGCAGGGCCCCGCTCCCCATCCTCCATCGCATTCCGACCTGAAGGTGATAAGCGGGCGAGGAGAATCCTCCTGCTCTGGTCTCCCGAGGATAAGCGGCTCCCCCCGTGGTAGCAGCACAGCCCCACAAATCACGCCGAACGCCAGCCCCGGGAGGGCGACGTGGACCAGGCGGCCAGGGCCCGGGGCCGGGATGCTGGCCCTGGCTGGCCCCTCGCCCGGTGTTGGGAGCATCTTCCCCAGAAGCCTGCCAGGCGGAGCCCCGAACCGCCTGCCTTCTGGAGTGAGGGAAGGGCCGGGAACCGGGGGAAGGGCTGAAGGGTGGCCGTCTCCTCGAGGCTCAGCGAGGCTAAGCCAGGCGCCGAGCTGAAGGCAGCCGCCCTCCCGGACGACCGGCCCGGCGGATTCGAGGCCCACGGGCCTTCACGCCCAATCTGCCTCAGACCCTGAGTGGCAGCCAGTGCTCTGACCCCAAACACTGGCAACTCCAGGTGGCAGTCATTTGTGCCAGAAGCACGGCAAAGCCAGCAGGCGCCAGCCCTCCACAGCCAGTCCCGAAAGCCCTCACCTGGCCGGTAAAGGTGCAAACGCTCTGGCCTGGCAATAGTCCGCCGGAGGACCCACTGCGTGCCTGGCCCTCGCCAGGCTCAGAGGGGGTTGTCTCCTCGGAGGACGAGAAATGCACCCACCTGGGAACAGCACAAGCCGGAGGGTGGCCGGGAAGGCTGGAGGGAGGGGCCAGAGCAAGACCTGGAAGGACGCATGCTCAGGAGTCAGAAGCAGGGACGGCGTGGGCTGGGGACACAGGCGGACAGTGCACAGGGTCCTGACAGAGGACCCCGGACAACACGGGAGGACACCGGGCTTGAGCGCCGAGGACGGAAGCCAGCGCCACCTCCGGCATGGGCGCGGCTTTGCCAGTTCTGGGTCGGAGGGCACGGAGGGGTCCAGAAGATGCCCACGGGGTCAGCGGGCGGCACCGCAGCTCCCGCTCCTGCGCACGGCTTGGGGACCCAGGCCGTGCCCCCCCTGCTTTTACATGAGGGTCCCTTTCACCTGGGGACCCCAGCACTATCCACCTTTGGTTCCCTTCTAACCTCTGCTTCCTAATGTCAAGTAAACTCAAAAGAGTCTGGAGACTTTGGCTAGAAATAAACGATGAAGATTTATTCTAGGGTCTTAGGGTTTGCAAACCAAAAACACGGCCGGGCAAAGCCCAGAAGCGTCTCAAAGAAGAAAGACAGGCTAAGAGTTCTTAGAGCAAAACGTACATTCGTGGGAAGAATCGGCCGTGCGTTCTCAGCCCTGGGACCGGTCAGGGCAGGTGTCGGGCGCCGGGCGGCCTGGACACGCGAACATTCACAGTCCTTTGGGGCATCGCCGGAGGCTCGCCTGGAGGTCTGGTGTAAATCCACGCACTGACACGGGACCGGAAAGGTCCTGCGTAAGTTCCCAGGCTCGTTAGGCCCTCCGGCCTCGACCTCCTTGATTCTAGTACGTGAGCGGCCTCGCCGACGGTGCCGCTCTGTCCGGTGTGTCTCCCGTGATCAAGAAGACTCCTGAACTTCGCAGCGTGCAGTGCGTGTGACAGGCGTCCGTGGTTCCCCTCCAGGCCCCTCCAGAGAAAGGTTCCGACACTGGAGGGGACGCAGTGACGCCCCCACCTCCCCGTGCTCCCCGGGCGAGGCTCCGGGTCTACGTGCGGACCGGACCGTGAGGGCAGCACCCCAGGGGACCCGCTACACCCTGGAGGGAGCAGCAGAGCTCGGCCCCTCCGCCCGCACCGCCCACCGCCACGTCCTCCTCGTGGGGTGGCAGGGCCACGGCAGCGGGTTCTGGTCTGCGTTCGATCACCTGACTCCAAGTCTCTTTTTCCAGCTGAAGATGATTTTGATAAAATGCTGCGACATCTCCAACGAGGTGCGTCCGATGGAAGTCGCAGAGCCTTGGGTGGACTGCTTACTAGAAGAGTATTTCATGCAGGTGAGAGCGTGTTATGCGACTGTTTTGTGCATGGCGGTCGAGCCCCTCTCGTTCCTCTTAGCCCCTCAAGCAGCGTCCGTGTCTGGCCCGCGACGGTCAGGCCAAGGCGGACGAGCACGTAGGGCAGACAGCCGGACGGCCCTCGCGGCAGACGCACGTCAAGCACGAAAGAGGTTTTAATTTGAGACGTGAAGGACGGTGACAAGCTGGAAAAGCTAATGGCTGTAGAGCTGTCACCTGTTACCACTAATTGAGCCACTGGTGGGGGCCGAGGGCAGGCAAATGGCCCGAAGATAGGGAAACAGAACCACAGAGGCGGAGGGCCTCCGAGCGCGGGGGCCACGCCGTCCGCCTGGGGCCGTGGCCTGCGGAAGCTCTGAGACGGGAAGCTGGGCCGGCCTCACGCGGATAACAGCGCCGCCCACAGCAGCCGGACGAATCACGGGAGAGTGGGTGAGGGGTGGGGGGTGTCCCTGGGACCCGGTCTCTTCCTGACCCCTCCACTCCGTCCCCCTGGGCGTGGCCCTGCACACCCCGCGGACGCCCCGGTCGGCCTTCACGGTGCTGTCACCGTCCCACGGAATTCATAGTTTCCGTGAATTTTCACGGTGCGGGGTGGTTAGCTCGGTTGTGGCCTGTGAGCTCCTCTTTCTCTTCCTGGAAGGACAGTGTGACCCTCGAGTCCCCCGGGCCCCATGGGACTTCTCTCTCTAAGCTGCTGTCTGCTGCACACCCCGCAGAGCGACCGCGAGAAGTCGGAAGGCCTTCCCGTGGCCCCGTTCATGGACAGGGACAAAGTGACCAAAGCCACGGCCCAGATTGGATTCATCAAGTTCGTCCTCATCCCGATGTTCGAAACAGTGACCAAGGTGAGTGTCTGTCAGCCCATCTGGACGACACGACAGTGAGAAACGCACACGTCCGCACGCACGTGCAGGCACGCGCTCCCACACACACTCACGGAGCTGCGGCCGCCGACCCGCCGGAAGACCCCCGCCAGCGTGTGGGGTCAGGCTCACCCGCCCCCGAGCTCTGGCCCAGCAGCGCACCGCAGAGCCTCTCCCTCGGCCCCGTGGAAGCGGGTGGCGGGCACGAGGGGCCCTGGCACTTTGGCCCTAGGCCTCCGATTCTGCTGCAGCCGGGCCCTGGATGGAGGCACATGCCCCATGTGAGCCACCGAGACACGTTTCCCCAGCGCTGTCTGTGCCTTCGCGGTGGCCTGTGGCACAAATCCGTGTCCCCCGCAGCTCTTCCCCGTGGTGAAGGAGATCATGCTGCAGCCCCTTTGGGAATCCAGGGACCGTTACGAGGCGCTGAAGCAGATGGACGACGCCAGGCAGGAGGTAACGGTGTGGCCGAGAGGGTGGCCGTCCTCGGGGCTAGCGGGCGGCGGGGCAGGCTCGCTCCACACCGCCGGCACCGCCGCGGCAGCCCCGCCCAGAGAGGCCAGCTCGGCCGTCAGGGAACCCGGTGCAGTTAGGGGTGGTCACGGTGGTGCCCGCCCAGATGCGTCAGCACCCACAGCCCCCACGGCCCCTCAGCGGCTCCCAGGCTCCCACCCCACCCAATAGCTCCCAGGGTCCCTCAGCAGCTCCCAGGCCCCCGAGCAGTTCCCGAGCCCCACCTCACCCCCATCAGCTCCCGGGTCCCACCCCCCAAGCAGCTCCCAGGGCCCCCCAGCAGCTCCCGGGCCCTACAGGTGGCTCGGCCTATCTGCGGGGTCAGGAGGGCAGGGCAGGCCAGGCCTGGCTGCAGGGTGCTCTGGGGGTCGACACTTTTCACAGGGCAGGTCCAGTTCACAGGCCCAGCACTGGAGTGGGGGCTTTCCACAAATCCCCAGGAGCTGGTCTGGCCAAGTTGGGGCCCCCTGCCTCTCAGGACCCCCGAGGACCTCCCCGCCCAGGATGTGGCCTCCCCTGGGTCCGCACTCCTGCCCCATTCTTCCCAGCGGCCCCGATGCAGCTGCAGCAGGCTCCCCACTGCCACCCACGTGCTGCCCCATCCGACCTGGGCTGGCCTCGCCCCACCCCCCTGATGTGCGGGGCCCCCTGCGATCACCGCCCGTGCTGCCCAGGGCCTCTCGCCAAGGCACCCCCACCCCACTGAGTGCCTGCAGGCACGTCCCACGCAGCTGTCATCTTCCTCGACCTGCCTTGTGCGCGACGCGGGACCCGGGTGCCCAGGAAATGCTATGGGCCACTGACGGCCCAAGCGGCCACCCTTTCTTTCCAGCGCAATTCTGCTGGACGGTCACAGCCAGGTCCATGGTATAAGGGGTGATATCCCGCTGGCCGGGTCCCCAGCAGCAGGGCTACGGGCCCCTGACTGCTGGGCCGTCCGCGAACCATCACAGTGAAGGCCTTGAGTCCCCAAGTCCCAGTGCAGCCGCCCAGTGGGGTCACCGGGACCCTGCAGGGTGCCATCCAGCCCCCCGAGAGGACAGACCAGAATGGGAGGTGAAAGGGACAAGGACCACGCACTCACCACTCAGCAGCCAGTGTGGGCTCGGGCCCGAGAGCGTGACTGACCACACAGGGCGAGGCCTCCCGTAGCAGGAGGGTGGCTGGCACACAGCCGTGTCTGAGCTCGCACGTGCGTGTGTGGGTGGGTGGGTGTGGGCGCGCACACTCCGAGCTTGCGGACAGCGGTCTCGATGTCACGTGTTAGCGTCTTCCGTCACGTAGACGGTCACTCACTCACCGTCCCCTGACTTTTGCCTTCGTTATGCTCTGTCCTCTTGCAGAAGACGACGGAGGGCCTGACGTGTGGGGACTCCGACACGTCGAGGGAGAAGAGCAGAGACGTGACAAAGAGTGAAGGTAACGCTCTGCCATGGTGACGTCTCGGGGCTGGGGACTCTGGCGGGAGGGAACATGAACACTTTCAAATGAGTGAAATGTTTATTCCTTGCTTAGTTAGAACGAGGCTTTGAAGGCAGGGGGCACACTTCAGTTAACAGAAAGGTCAGCACTTAGCATGTGTACCACGGCCAGCTCAGAGGGCTTTTCAAAAGCTTTTCAAAAGCTTTTCACGAAGAAAGCGTTTGCCGGCTTTGCCGTGAGCACAGCCCCACGCACTTGCTGGCACGAGCCATTTACTCAGCCCGTGCACAAGGCAGACCAGCCCATTCGGCCCCCTGATGCTGAGGGGACCCCACACACGTGTCTGAAGGATCACACGAGGATCCTTTATAAACCGATCAGTAAAGGACGGTTCGCAAAGCATTCAAGGTGCCGGGCATGAGAAACTGGGTTTGGTTTTGCAGTAGAGGCGGCGCCCGGCGTCCCACAAACCACACGGAGCTCGGAGTCCGGGCTTCGCCGATTGCTAGCCGAGTGACGTGCGGGGCGCCTCCAGCTCTCCGAGCCCCCCCTCTCCCCCGGCACCTTGATCGCCGAGGTGGAGGTGATGATGCGTGTCCTTGGTGGTTTCTGCAGTTCAATGAGCAGAGGCTCGTGCGCGGGGAGCGCTCGGCCAGCGCTGGGTCTCCATTGCGAAGTCGGATCACGCGTTTGAGTGGCTCAGAAGAAGGATCGCGATCGTTTCATTTTGCCTAAGCGTGTTCGACGGTGTGTCAGACGGCCCCGCTTCCCAAACACAGTCCGCGTCTAATCCCGTGACGTTGGCGGTTTCGCCTACACGTTCCAACCCCAACGAAAACAAACCGGGGGGCGTTTCTCGTTCCGAGCAGACCACGCCTGAAGGAGGCCGGAGCGCCCGCGGGTGTCCCCACCAGGCTGTCCTACGAGGCGGCGGGAAGAGCTGATCCCGAGCCCCAGGCACCACGTGAACCGTTTTGTTCACCGACACACAAAAAAAGAAACACAAGGAATTCTCGATGCTGTACAGAATTTTTATTTTTAAACTGCCTTTGAAATAATATATTCTTATACAGAAATGGGTACTGCACTTTTTCTTGGGTGGAGTTGTGCCGCGCCCCGTCCTCTCTCCCGGGGGGCCCGGGACGCTGTGCTTGCCCGCGGATGTATCTCGGAGCGTTTGTCCAGTGTGACGTGACGTGCGCATCGTGTAAACTCAGCATTAAATGTCAGGCTGCTGCCCGGAGCCCAAGGACGCGCGTGTCCTGTGTTTGTGAGCTGTGAGAGGGACGTTGGCGTCTGTGCGGGCAGGTGGGGACCTGAGGCGGCTCGGTCACCCTGTAGGTCACACACGCAGTCCACGCGGGACACAAACACCCTGCAGGCTGGTGCCCGTTTGCTGGGAGGTGGGAGCTAAACATTTAATTCTCAGATAAGAGAAGGAGCAGGTGACTCGGCGCGTTTGAGGGTGTCTGTCTCAGGAGACAGAGCTGTCCTTTTCTTCCCGCTTTGTTTTAGGGACAAGCACTGGGGACTTTCTGGGTGGCACTGAGCCCACAGAGAGAGACCCGACCCCGGCTTGTTGATGGTCAGGCTTCGAGAGACCACACACACCTCTGCTCTCTCAGACCCCCCACCTGCTTTAGACTCCTCAGTGCCTCCCAGGGCTGTGGGCCCATCGCTGCCCCTCCCCAGGGACAGATAACCTCCCAGGGAGCCTCCGACCTGAGGACTGACCGTCAAGGCCATCTGTGTGATCCACGCTCACGGCCGTGCCATCAGCTGGTTCCTTGTCCTCGAGCAGCTCCTCCTGGTGAATTCCGGAACGTTGCCCCCTCTCCGTGCCTAATTTATTTTTGCGCTGGGAGATTTTCCATCTCCTCCTGAATCTGGCCCGGCGTGGACAGGGGCCTTGGGCTCCACATCTCTTCCCGTGTCTGTGTTTTCATTTTAATTCTGCTACAGCCAGTACATACGGCAGCTTCGGCCAGAGTACAGCCAAACGTGGCGTCGGCCCGCGTGTCATCCTGCCGCCAGGGTTTATTGCCCGCTCCCCCCGCGGCGGAGAGCTCTCCCGACACCGGCTCCCCCGTAAGCGGTGCTCAATGAGGCCGGGCGCCCACCTCGCCGAACTCTGCCCCCGAATCGAACTCCACCCGAAGCTTTTTGAACTTTACAGTCACGCACACAAACACATACACAGATGCGTCATCACACACCCCCCCACACACACACACACATACACACGGGGCACAACCCCTTCACCACCCACCAGCCGGCCCCAAAGCCCGTGGCTGAGGCGCTGTCCCGCGGGCCAGCCTGCTCGCCCAGGGCTGGACGCCCCCACCTGGAGGCACCCACACGGTTGGCTGAGTGGGGGCCCGCGTGGGTGCGGCCGCTGACCGACGGCCCGCATGCAGTCAGCGTGAAGGGTAAGGCGTTCGGGCCGAGACACGGCCATGCACCACGGTCTCCCAACCGGGGTGGGGCCGACCGCTGCCAGGTGCAGCACGCGGTGACAGCCACACTGTCCTGGGACCGGCCACGCCTTCGTCACCTGCACTCACACAAGGCAGCAGGAGACGCTTTTCCCGTGGTTTTCTCCCCAAGAACTTGTAGGATTTGAGGAACGAGGCACGTGTCAGAGGCTGGATCTGGTCACCCACAGATCCTCCCAGATGTCACCCTTGGAACCGAGGTGATTCCCAGCCCCCACCCCCTCCATCAGGAAGGCGCTGCAGCTTTTCGCGATTCTGCTTTGACCTTGAATATAAAGAGAGAAGGAGAAAAGTCTACCACTTCGGCCCCGGAGGTGTCCCCCACGGCCGAACGCCCCCACCCACGGTCGCACGCTCAGACCACGGGCCTTCTGTGGCTTCCTCCTTCGTCAGGTCTGAAGCCAGCGACAACAGTCCTCACGTGCTGGCATCTTTAACCAGACCGCGTCGGAAGATCGGTTCAGCGTGAGGGCTGAGCGAACACTCCACACACGGAACCCTTAATCCCGGATGAAGACGGTCGGCGGGAACGGCCGCCTCTGGTTCAGAGCAGCAGCTGCTCCGGGTGGCCGTGCCACAGGGCTGCCCCCGCGTCCGTCCCCACAGGAAACGCCACCTTCCATCCTCCCGGGCAGCTGCGGCGCTGGGCCCCGCCCCGCCCCAGGCACCGGCGGGAGGGAGACGGTGAGCTGGGCAAGAAGGTTCTGCTCTGTGTCCCAGAGCGGCACCTGCTGTCGTGAGCGGAGGTGTTTAAATTTTAAATCAGACGAACATAGCTGGAATCAGGGGCAGATGAAATCGCAGCCCCGGAATTCGGGGGAGCTACTCTCAGTCATCCAGACGGGCTGAGTGAGGGTGCGGGGGACGCTGTCGCCCTGTGTGTTCAGGTGCGTTTCCCAGCTTCCTCGGGGGACTCCCAGCCCTGCCCGGCGGGGATGGGGACGTGGGGAGAACAGTGGGCCCCACTGCGTCTTGGGGCTCCCAGGGTGTGCCTTTGACAGAATCGGGCTGGGAAACAGAGCAGAGTTTGCCTCAGGCAGGAGCCAGGTCCTGTGAGGGGTGAGTCCCCTTGTTACTGACTCAGTTGTGTCCCCCCAATACTCATATGTTGAAGCCCTAACCCCCAGCCCCCAGAGTTCGACTGTGTTGAGGTCTTTACAGAGGTGATTGACTTAAACTTAGAATGAGGTCACGGGGTGGGTCCTGCTCCAGTCTGGCCGGTGTCCTTATAAGGAGGTAGTCAGGACACAGACACAGAACAACCACGTGGGGTTGTCGGCATCTGCACCCAAGGACGGAGGCGTCAGGAGGGACAGCCCTGCCCACACCTGACCCCGGACTCCAGCCTCCAGGATCAAGAGGAAATGTCTGGTTTAAGCTGCCCAGTCTGTGGTGCTTGGTCATGGCAGCCCTGGGCCACTCGGTCAACCTGTCACTATAACCAGGCGCTGGCCGGGAGCTGCACACGGGGTTGCTCAGGACAGATCGAAGCTGGTGGCTGGCGGGCAGCGGGGCGGCATGCAGGCCAGGCAGCGGCCCTCCTCTCTCTGGGCGTCTGGGAAGGGTGTGCGGGGTGAGCCGCCAGCATCGTCTGCGTCCCAGGCTTGGACGCTGTCACAGGAAGCTGGCCGAAGGGCCCTGCCAGCTGGGAGACCTGCGGAAACATCTGGAAGCTTCATCTCTCCTCGGGCCAAGCAAGGCCTCGGAGAGCTTCCAGCCCTTAGGATGCAAGACACGCGTGGACGTGGGGAGAGAGGGTCCAGGCCATGTCCGCCCTGCGGGGTCTCGCTGCCCCAGGACGGAGGCCGGCCCCGGGGTCATGACACGCGGGGCGGCCGGGGAGGTTTTCGTTTACCTCATGGTTTCCAGGCTTCCCACGGTGACCGACTTGACTTTTATAAGTAAAATAAATAAATAAAAGTTATTTTATTTTAAAGATGGGCCATGGGAACGGCATGACTATGCGGAGAAGCTTGGTGGAGGATGGGGTGGGGCAGACGAGTTTCCTTCTGCACCCTCAAATCCCCCACACCAGCCCGGGGCCTCGCATCCCCTGCAATTCTCAGTAGCCCTGATTCCAAATAGCGGCCCCATCATGTTTGTCACAGAAGCATCCAGGGTCCCTGAGCTGCGTTTCCCAAACCTTCAGACGCGTAAGCGGGAAAAATCCCTTCCCAGGTCATGCACTCGCTCCCCCTTCTGAAACCACACGGTGCCCTCTGCCTGTGGTGGTCCCGGGCCCCCGGCTCTGCCGATGCCGGCCCTCCTCAGGGCGCTGGGGACAGTGAGAACGTGGCCTGGCCTCTGCGGTGGGCTCCGCCCTGCCCCTCACCCTCCTGCCCACCCCCCCGCCCCCCACGGCCCTCGGAGTGCTGGGTGCCTGCTGGGTGTCCCCGCCCCCCACGGTCCTCGGGGTGCTGGGTGCCTGCTGCGTGTCCGGGACCTTGGAGCCCGTCTTCAGCGGGCCCAGCTGGCTTGCAGCACAGCCTGCTCCGCAGTCACACAGGGCACTGGGGGTGTGCGGAATGAGAGCTCCAGAGTCACCTCTGAAAGACCAGCGGCCTGCGGAGGGGACAGAGAGCCCCAGGCGGCTGGGACGCAGCCCTTGCTGCCGGCTTTCTGGGGGAGGCACCCCGAGTCCTGTCAGATAGGCCCCATGGCCAAGATGAGCAGCTGGCCTCGGAGCTCAGTGGGAGCATGCGGAGGGCGGGGGAGGGGAGGCCTGGGTGCAGGTGATCTGGGGGGGCCCTGCAGAGGTGGGGCTCGGCCGTGCTGGAGACTGGAGGCCAGGGTGGGACACATCCGGTCGCCTGGGGAGAGATGGCAGCTGGGCCCAAGGACCGGGCTTGGCAGTCAGTCGCAAGAACGAGGGGGAGGTGTCCTCTGTGGTCACCACCACGTGGACTTGGGGCTGCCCGGGCCCACTGCGCCTTGCGCCCTGCCTGGCTGTGACGCCCACAGGAGCCCGGCCACCGGGCCTGCCCCGCAGCCCTGCCTCTCGCCGTGAAGTCCCAGCAGCCCAGGGCAGGTTTGGGGTGACGCACGTCGTTTAGTCGATAGGCACCCAGGAGACGTGCACCCAGGCCCGGCCCTGGTGGCTGGCGCCTATTAGGAGCTTGGACACTTGCCAGATGAATGAATTTGCGTTCGTGGCCACTCACCCAAAGAACCACATCACCCTGCAGAACGTGCGTGTGGCGGTACGCGGGGCACAGGGACACCAGCGTGTATGTGTGAGCATGTGCTTGTGTGTGCACACGTTTATGTGCACACGTGTGTCCACACCGAGCCTCCCCGCACACCGAGACACGGGAAATTAAACGACGGGGAGGTGCCGGGCATTCGTCCTTGGCACGATTTCTCGGATCTGGCAGCGAACAGGGTAACATAAGGAACGTTTGGGCTC
>NW_006439713.1:519269-521882 GCF_000325575.1 Pteropus alecto | reverse complement strand
GGGCGGGCGGCGGGTCCCCCGGGGCTGCGAGACGCGGATCCGTCTCCTCAGCATCTGACGCTCGTTTGTGTCAGCGAGAGCCCTCGAGTAACGTCTGCTGTTTTCCTTGAGTCATTTACAAAAATTCAAAGGGCGTTGGACGTGCCAGTCGGAAGGGACAGAGGAAACGTTATGTGGTGGTGGCCGGCTGCCCAGCGTGCCTGTCCTCACTGCTGCCGGTAGGTGCCCAGAGACACCTGATAAATCACTGGTGTGCGTCGCACGGGTGCCAATCGACCCGGAGGAAGTGGCTGCCAGCCTGGCACACGGTGCCCTGCGCTGTGGAGACCCCGCGGCTCCCCGGGCCCAGGCTGCCTGCCAGCCCGACGCACGCGGGGGGCCAGCCTGATCCGGATACGCGGGGTGTCAGCCTGACCCATGTGGGGTGCCCACCTGACCCACAAGGGGTGCCAGCCTGATCCGGATACGCGGGGTGTCAGCCTGACCCACGTGGGGTGCCAGCCTGACACATGCGGGGTGCCAGCCTGACGCATGCGGGGTGCCCGCCTGACCCACAAGGGGTGCCAGCCTGATCCAGATACGTGGGGTGCCAGCCTGACGCATGCGGGGTGCCCGCCTGACCCACAAAGGGTGCCAGCCTGATCCGGATACGCGGGGTGCCAGCCTGACGCGCGCGGTGCCGACCGGAGCTCACCGGTTAGAAAGACGCGCGCAGGACCATTCCTTCTATTTACGTGCCGCTGCTCGCCTTGGACAGGCCCGTCCATCTGGACGGGAACCGGGGAGGCATCGCAGGTCCCAGCCGGCCTCCAACAGCGTCCCCTCCGCTGGCCTCCCTCCCGTCTGTGCTGTCCAGCTTCTGCCACAAGGACGAAGGGTCATCCGGAGGCCGCCTATTTTGAAGAGTCTGGCAGGACTGGGGTTGAATGTTTCTGGATTTGGCTCGACGAGTGTGTAGACTACACACCCACGTTCATGTCCTGTGGCCACCAAAACAAAGGAGCACAAGCGTGGTGGCTTCAAACAACGGTTTTATCCTCTCTCCATTCTAGAGGCCAGAAGTCCCAAATCGAGGTGTTAGCAGGGCCGTGCTCCCTCTGAAGGGAAACAGCAAGAAAAGGCAGGCAGCGCCGCCCTCCATCAGACACCCCCTCCGACAGGGTTTCACGGGAGCCCGGGGTGGGGGGCACTCAACATTATGATCCCCGGGGTGGAGGGCACTCAACATTATGATCCCCGGGGTGGGGGGCACTCAACATCATGATCCACGGGGTGGGGGGCACTCAACATCATGATCCCCGGCGACGGGGCCGCTGTCCACCACTTCAGCTGCGGAGGGCCCCAGTGTCTCAGTCTTAGGAAAACGCCTCTGCTTTTGTCCAGAAATCAAAGGGCGAAAAGGAGACGGGGGAGAGGTCAGCATCGGTGCAGAAGGGGACAGGGAGTTCCTTACTCCTGGCCCAGGGGTCATTTCACAGGCAAAAACAGCTGCCAAGGCCATGTGGGCGGGGTGGGGGTGGGGAGCCGGGGCGGAGGGCCCACCGAGGCACACCGGGCTCTCCCCGCCCGCCACGTGAGTCCTCCTGCGCCCGCACAGGCCACCGCACCCGCAGAGCGTCGCTGCACGGTTGTCACCAGCCACCGCTGATGGACAAGCGGGCCCCGGGGAGAGTGTGCGGCAATGCAGACCCACGCGGTCTGCACGCGTGTTTACGAGCAGTGACAGCCGGGTCGGTGAGTCCCCATCTGTCACCCACTGAGCCCACAGGAGGACGATGGATGGCTCCCGGTGCCCAGGGCAATGCATCGCCCTGACAAGCACTGCTTCTCGGGAACCTGGGAAGAGCCCGCTCCGGGTGGGGTGCCATGGCTAGCCCTTCCTGAGTCACGTCCCCGGTGACTCCAGGCACAGGACCGCAGCCTCTCAGGACCTCTAGGATGCCCTCCAGCGGGATCTCCTGTGGCCCTTTTGAAATTCCCCACAAGGAGAGTCAATACCAACTCTGATGTAGGAGACCCCTGTCATCAAGCTTTGTCCAACACCCCTGGGACACCCTCCCAGCTCACGGGCTGCCCACCCTGGAACACCTGTCAGCTTACAGAATGTCCCCACCGTCCCCAAATCTGGGAGGCACCATGCAAAGCCGACGAGGACAGAGGACTGCTATCTGCAACATATAGAGAACTTCTAAAACTCAGGTGTAAGAAGTAAACCCCACAAAAAGCTCACAAAGAACTGGCCTCTCTGGGGCATCCCTATCGGACTCCCACGCTCATGCCCGCATCCAAGACCCGTGGAGATGCCGGGGGCTGGACCGGGCCAGAGGGGGCCCCAAAGGCAAGAAGGGTTTGGAAGTGGTTTGCAGTGGGGTTCCCGCAGCTCCGGGGTCTCGGGGACGTGTGGAAGTCTAAGGATTAACCTCTCTCCGACGGGTCTCCTGGCATAACCAAGAAAATGATCATTCGTTTAATTAAACATTTTATTTTGAATAACAGCAGATTCCGTGCAGTTGCAAGAGAGAGAGCGGGGAGAGAATACAGGGGTGACGTCCTGCACGACGCTGGTTCGGTGTCACGTCCCAGAGGCTGACACGGGTGCCGTCCAGACACAGA